>NC_137016.1:2877500-3317500 GCF_032717465.1 Coenobita brevimanus | reverse complement strand
TTTAAGTAATACCTCACTATAAATAAACGCTATAAAAAGGTAATTATTATTTTTTTTTCCACCGTGCCAACTCATAGCCGGGAAATACATAGCAACTGAGAGGAAAAGGAAATGGAAAGTTTTGTTGTTGTTGTTGTTAGAGAGAGGGAGAGAGAACGTAAATACTACCTACTCCTATGACTGCTAATTTGCCTCAATTAGTTACAGTTGCTACAAAAGACACATCATCTCAGCCCCACTCTGATCTTATTTTTTCAGCAGTTTGACGGATTTTGTTCAATATAATTAATTCTGGTTGCCATTCATTCAGTGCAGCAGATTCACTCAGGCTTGGTTGTGGAAGGGTATGGTCAGCTGCAAAAAAATCTGGCCGCCTCTCCTCTCTCTCATCGCTCAAGTCATAGATGCTTCGCTTGAGACGTGACTGGTGGACAAAGGTGCACATTATCACTCACAAATGGATGGCAATATTTGTCTCTGTTCACTACGTTACATTCAGGTGTCTGTGAATCAGTGATGGAAAATATACACGACAGGCGAACGGAGTGTTGCGATTGACTGTACCCGCTGTGTCCTTCACCGCACCCAGTTTTAATTATGGGTTCACCAAGTTGCAACAAGAAGCCTTGTAAGACACAGTCATTTGTCACCGCAGTTTTTGATGCTCGCCAGTCCATGCTTACCTGGTAGTAAATGCCTACTTGGATTTAAAATATACTTCTGCAGGAAGAGTTGCAGCGCTTTCTTTGCCGCAGTCGCATATTTAATTAAGGAAACTTTTCATTTCCGTCAGCTTGGGTGTTGGGTTAGAACACAAGCTAGAATTTAGACTGGCATGAGAACACAGCATCGAGTTTGGGTAATGGCAAGTTTTAATTTAGATTTTAATGTAAAAAACGGCACTAAATCTGAGCACTGGTTCACCGGGAAAACCCTTAGATAGAAGGAATGCATCGCCGCGTGTTCCCATGAAGCTACAAACTACTGGGAATCTGCTAAATAGTTTACTGTTGTTTGGTGTGGTCTGGGTAAAGCCGGTGATTGCGAGGTGCTGAAGACGTTACTGACATACCAGTCCAGCGTGATACTTTCGCTAGTGTGATTAAGGTGAAGATGTGTATATGGGCTGAGATGCTGATGACTGGAACGAAAATAACGAGTAGGTTTTATTTTTTTATTTTTTTGTGTGTGTGATATGAGAATATGTAGAGGAGGGACTAGTAAGTGAAAAGTTGAGATGGTGTTGATAATGATGATATTGGTGTTGATGATGGATGGATGGAATGGGTGGATGAATAGATGGAACAAGAAGAATGAACAGAACTGCAGAAAGGTAAAAAAAAAAAAAAAATACAGGCGAGGGGGATGAAGCTGGTGAAGAAAATGTAAACGTAGGCTGAGATGGTGAGAATTATGGTGACAGAATAATAGGGTTGTTAAGAATTGGGTGAGAAGAGAAAACTATAAGCGGGAGAAACTGCAGTGCGTTTTTGTCTGGCGCTATCTGGATAAAGCCGGGTAGTTGCATGGTAGCCAAACCGTCGGTAACATGCAAACCTTACGTGCACGATCACTGACAAGTACTAAGGGTAAGAAGATAGAAGCGCTAGCAGAAAAATGGATGTACAGAAAGACGCTGCTGCATGTCGGAACGTTAAGTTATTAGGTCTGAGTCGTAACTTCTATTTCTTCGTGTTTATCTGCTGTCATGGTTTTGGTAAACAAGTAATGCGAAGATATCGAGGTATGCCGCGCAAGTGTATTAGTATTTTCTGAAGGCTGTCGTGTCGGAGCTGCGTTGGAATTTTCCCTCTCTCCTTCCCTCTCTCCTTAGCTCTTTTTTTTTTTTTCTTTTTTTTCCCTTTTTCCCGTGCAGTTCTTTTGGCAGGGCAGGCCGAGGCACCCCGACCATACCCATGTAAGTCCGTCTTCAATGCCTGCCAAGCCGAGTGCCAGGGTGCCAGGACCGCGAGGCTCCCTGGCCCTCTGCCGGTGCCTGACCTGGGGGAGGGGAGGGGAGGAGAGGTAAGGGGTGGGGGAGGAGAGATAGTGAGGGGAGAGGATGAGAGGGGGAAGGAGAGCCGAACTGAAGGGGGTATTAAGGACAGAAAAGTCACACAGTTGGGGGTACGGGGAAAGGGGTTGGAGGACGGCAAGCATTGAGAGGCATTTAGGGATAGATGATGAATAGAACATTGTCCTTGAGAGGGAGGGAAGGGGAGAGGAAAAGTGGATGTAGGAGAAGAAGAGAGAAAGAGAGGGGACGGGAGAGAGAGACAAACAGAAACAGACACACACACACAGACAGAAAAAACAGAACGTAAAACTTGGAGGAAGGAAACTTTTGAGAGGTGGGATTCACAAGACGATAATGCCAGGGGATGGGGACTCCTCGCTTACACAAGAAAAAAAAAATCCAAGTTACAGTTCTCACGTGCTTTCCCCAGGTTATCGAAAACACATTTTGTAAGACGTTTTCCCAGTTTTTCCTTCTTCTGCCTCACCATTCAATCCCTTTCTGATTAGGTCTCTTGTTTTCAGTCGATGTGCCTGTTTTATATCTCCAGTTGATTCCGTTCCCGTCTTTTAATTTTCTGTTGATGTTTTCCTGTTTTTTCCTGTTTTTTTTATTAATTTCTGTATTCTTTCGGTATTCTGTCGACGTTTCCTGCTTTGAGACCTCTGAGTGGTTATGTTTCCCCTTATTTTCAATCGGTTTATCCTGTTTTGAGACCATTATCTCTTTCTGTTTCCGTCTCGTGTTTTTCCGTCGCTGTATTCTGCTTTGAGACATTTAGCTGTTTTTGCTTCATTTAATTACTTTTCACTTATGTTGCCCTATATGTGGCAGTATTTTCATCAACTCCAATGATTCCCTATCGCCTCCTCCTTGTTTGTTTACATTCTGCATGTGGCACGATAATGCTCTCTTTCATGATATTTGTTCGGTGCCGGGGAGGAATGCCTTCACGTGGTGGCACCGATATAACCGGGTGGCTCCACTGCCCGGTTAGACCATTTCTCAATTCTCTGTAAGTGGAGGAGGATTTACTTCAGGGTAGCTTCAGACTTCAGTCCACAGGGTTCACGTTTCAGATGAACCTGGAGCTACTACTACTACTGCCACCATCACGACTACTACTACTGCTACTACTACCAATACTACAACTACCACTACGACGAACAGTAGTAGCGGTAGTAGTAGTACTGCAACTTAATGGTATTTATTCACTGTATATCTATGAAGCTATCAGTGTGTACATCCATCACTTAATCTATATCTGTCATATTATCCAACCATCATCCTGTCTAATATTTATTCAACCTTCAGTCTCTGTGTCTGTCTGTGAGTGTATCTGTATCTACATCTATTCATACATGTGTACGCATTTAAGTTCACTGGGTGCAGTCCTCACAATTTGACTGAACACTTTATCACTTTATCTACGGCGTCGTTTCTTGTGTTATCAGATTGGTTTGCATTTTTCATACTTACCTACTTCTTCATTCACTTCTTATCTTGAATGGATAGTAATGTCTATTTGTTTACCTATCTACCTACCTGCCTTCCTACATACCTACCTAACAGTCAGTCTTTTGATCTGTCTATCCATTCATCGATTGTTGTACCTGCCTACTCTCCTGTCTAACCAATTGTCTCTCATTCTGCCTTTTTATGTGTCCTTCTGCCTGTCTACCCAGCCATCAGTTAGGCTACGTAACTGCCTTCCCACCTACACGCCAACCTCTCTACCTTCCTGCCTACATACACACATAAAAGCATACATAAAAACCTAAAAATACCTACCCACCCACCCACCCACTCATCCATCCATCAGCTCATCTGTCCACCTACCAATCTTTCTGTGTAACCTTCCATCTATCAATCAGTCTATCCGCCTACACCAGCCATGAGCCAGCCCCCTCCCCCTCCCCCACTTACGTCAGGTGTTGTGCGCATGTTGTGGTGGAGGCATGCGGTCGTGCGGCCTGGGATTCCCGTAAGAAAATCGGAATAGTTGATGGGGCATTGTCGACGCTGTGTGTGTGTGTGTGTGTGTGTGTGTGTGTGTGTGTGTGTGTGTGTGTGTGTGTGTGTGTGTGTGTGTGTGTGTGTGATTATTTTCATGTGTGTGTGTGTGAATGTTTATTACACATGCATTGTTTTGTGTGAAGATATTTTTCTATACGTATTTAGTCGTTGTGTGTGTGTGTGTGTGTGTGTGTGTGTGTGTGTGTGTGTGTGTGTGTGTGTGTGTGTGTGTGTGTGTGTGTGTGTGTGTTTACAATTATGCAGACCCACTGCCAGGCTTGACCTACATATTATTATCTGGGGGAAACCACATATGAAAAACAGAGCAGAGAATTTTTTACCTTTTCAGTTCAGTGACGTCTGTTTTCATTCATTCTTACTATATATATTTTTCTTTTTTCTTCCCTCCCCCCCTTTTTTTTCTGCCTTGGAGGATCTCTTATCGATGGAGGGTTTAACGAAGGCACATTGAACCCTTGAAGTTTTTCTTGAGCTGGATTAAATGTGTCTGGTAATGATAAAATTATAGTTGGTTTGATAAATATTGGAGAAATGAAAGGTAGGATTGTAAGGAGGGACCAAAGAGGAGGAGGAGAGAGAGAGAGAGAGAGAGGGGGGGGGTAAGTAGGAAATTATTGGGGATGCAATGACGAGGATATATTGATGATGATGATAATGTAAATATGAGGAAATTTAGTGGGAATGTTGTGACGGGATGACGTCGGCAAGGGGTGAGTTGTAGGAAGGAGTGGTGGGTTAGAACTGTATATTAAAGGCCTTTGTATATTCCCTAGCACCTTTTCCTTGGCTATTTATTCTGCACATTACACCTCATTATCCTCTTTTTTTGTTCTTCATGCAAACTTTATCGATAAGAATGCGATGTGAATAAATAACATGCAAAGGAATGTTATGGTGTAATGTGGTGAAGAAATTTATAAGGAGCAGGTGTCACGAAGGCTTTTTTGCCATGTACACTACGACCCATTATTCTTTCACTACAGTGGCGTGCTTTCATGTTATTCAGGTTACCTTCAGACGATTTTATTCAGCTTAGGGGACGATTTTGGAGCTAGGGGGGTAGATACAGCCTTCATTAACCTCGTCACATGAGATCCTCCCCCCCCCCCAATGAAATCGTCTGTAGCGGCAGGAATAAGAGAAGCAGGCAGAGATAGCTGGAAGGTAGGTGGGGAAAGTGGGGTCGTTAGTGAGGAGGGACAGAAGTGCTTGAGGGTTGTGTTTATGTAGAAACCATTCCTAACATAATGCGCGTCAGACAGTAGATCGATTGATGGTGAGGGGGCGAAGAATTAAACAGAGATGGAAATACGTAGGTAGATAGGCAGAAGTTAAGATAGGCAGACACAGACAGATAAAACAGGCAGGCAGATAGATAGACAGATGGTAATGGGGACAGAGCAGCTGGTGAAATTAGGTGTGAAGAAAGCCTAACTGAAGCGAGGTAGGGAATCAGGTAACCAAGATGGAGGGAAAGACAGGGAGGCACCGTTTGGGTTAGGCAGGGAATGGGGTAAGGCAGAGCACTCAGAGGTTAGGAGAAAGGCAGGAAATAAGATGAGCCTTAGAGTGAAAAAGACAGAAATAAAGGAGTGAAAATTAGAGCACAAGTTTAGGGGAGTAAGTCAGAGACTGAGGAAAGAGCTGAAATGAAACAGATTGTGAGAAATACTGAGCAAAAGATGAAACAGACAGAGAAGACAAAGAGGAAACAGAGACGAAGCAGACAATGAAGAAAGGAGGGCAGGAAGGGGGCAGACACGGAATAAAGGGAACAGAACTGTCAGTGAAACGCAAAACGGTGAAAGCAAGACAAGAGGGTGAAGAGGACATGGGTATGTAAAAAAAGGGATTGAGTAAGACACAATAAAGCAGAAAATGGAAAGAGAAAAACATGGATTGAAGCAGGATACGAAGAAGGAAGAGCAGAGAGTGAGTAGGCAGGGCGAGGCAGACAGGGTAGGTAGGTAGGTGGCTGGCTGGAAGGATCGATGAAGTGTGTGTGTATGTGTGTGTGTGTGTCGGGTGGATGGACGGTCAGCTTTAAGAAGCCTGGGGCCGCGTCCTTGCTGAGCGGTTTGGGAGGCAGCAAGGCCGGAGAAGGTCGTAGGAGGCCGTGGGAGAAGTCTTAGGGAGAAGGAGACTTACACTGATGCCTACTGACTACACGAGAGTTCTTAAGAGTGTTATGTTTGTGCAAAATCCAAGTCTTCCATCAGGCTACGATATTCAACCGTCAACTTCACAATCCTCGTCCCTGTTTCAGTCTAGATGCAAACAGGCTGGGGTATATGAGAGAGAGAGAGAGAGAGAGAGAGAGAGAGAGAGAGCGGTGTGGGAAACCCTGATAACAGTGTGTGTTTTTATCAGAGCCCCTTCATGTGTTCCCTTTGGTGTCCCTCCCCTTTCCTCTCCCTATACTTTTTTCCTTCCTGTTTCACCCTTCTTCTTTCCCTCACTTTTATTTTCTCCTCCTATTCAACATTCTAACACCCCTCCTTCTCATTTTCCTCTTCTTTCCCTTCACTCACAAAAGACAACCAGTATTCCTAGTTCATTTTCTCAATTAGTCAACTTCAGATCAGTTTTCCTTCCGCTTCACCCTCTCCACCTCTGCTTACAATGTTCAGTCTTTATGTATCCAGTCATCTTGAACTGAACGGATATGATTATGGCTGCTTCTTGCAACTTTCTCTGTGATAGACAATTTTCTTAGCTAATAACCTCTGATTCCTTCATAAGTAGTATCTTTTCCTTAGTTTCTATCAAATACATTAGCTTCCTTATTCCCTCACCTTTCATTCCATTTTTCCTGCTCATTTTTTTTTTTAGATGCTTTGCTCTCCTGTCGTTGTCACACGTATTCTCATCTCTTCTTTCCCTCACCTTTCCCCTTGCACTATTTATTGTTCTATTCTCAATTTCTCGCTTCCTTTTTCATATCATTTTTTTTTTTACATCTTTCCTATCTTCTTATATTTCTCATTTGCTTCATCTCTCCGTCTCTCCATCAGTTTTTCCTGGTTGCTTTATCTTCTTTATGTGTTTTCCTCCTTCTCTCAAGTCCACCTCCCCCCCCCCCGTCTCTCTCTCTCTCTCTCTCTCTCCCTGTCTATCTATCTATCTTCGTTCCCCCTTATCTCATTCCTTTACTTCTTCCCTCCTTATCTTCCTTCTTTTCTCCATCTCTATGTCCTTCCTTATATTTTTCCTTTGTTTCCTCTCACGTCACGTCTTCCATCCTTCCCTCCCACCTTATCAATTTCCCTCACTCCTCTCCTTGCTTCAGTCTCTTCTTGCCTGCCTTTCTTCTTTTCCTCCACTCCTTATCACGTCCGTCTCTCCATCCCTTCATGCTTCCCTGAATCTTAATTTTCATCCTCACAACCAAACGCTCCTCCTCTCCCTCTTGCTCTTTTTCCCGCCTTTCCTCGCCCTTTTCCTCCCTCCTTCCCTCTCATTTCTGCCTCGCTTCCGTGCTATCTTTCACTCCTCTTTCCTCCCCATTTCCATCAATCCTTCCCAGTCTCCCTCCATTTTTCCGTTCCTCCTTGGCTTCCTTACTTCCTTATCACGTCACCTGCCGCACCACCGTATCAGTGTGACGTAAGCTTCCCTTATCATTTAACTGGCCTTAAGATAGTCCCTTGACTTGGCGGTGGGCGGGAAGAAGAGGGAAGAAAGGAAAGAAACAGAGAGAAGAGGGATAAAGGAGAGAGAGAGAGAGAGAGAGAGAGAGAGAGAGAGAACATGGTGGAGGATAGGTAAAGAAGAGCACAGTTCTTTTCCAACGTCTAACATGGTATTTCGCACATGTTCACAAGGCAAAGGCAGTGCACACACACACACACACACACACACACACACACACACACACACACACACACACACACACACACACACACACACACACACACACACACACACACACACACACACACACACACACACACACACACACACACACACACACACACACATACCGTACCAGGGAATGACGTCTCCAGGACACAGAAGGCCAGCAAAACCAGTGCCCTCATCTTATCAGGGAATCCCAACCCCACTACACTTTCCACCCCCTCTCCACCACCCTCTGCCACCTTCCACCTCCTCTATCTTTCGCTCCCTCCTCCACCGTCCACCGCCTCCCCTCCACCCTCTAGCCTTCCACAATCGACCCACCCTCACAACTCCCTCTCTCTCAGTATCCACGCTGTCCCCTTCAGAATCTCGTACCAGATTACTCTGCTTTCAGTCGGACCCCCCGCCACCCTCATATCACACTGCTCCACCTCCACCTACCCACCCACATCCATCTTAATCATATTTGTACCCTCACACCACTTCAACCCTTACCACAGCATCATCACCACACCGTCCCACCTCCATCCTCACACACCATTCCTCATTTACTGCACATCACTCCACCATCTCTCTTTATTACATCAGAAGCAGCCCTACAATAACCTTTTCCCCTTTCTCCATACTTTTTTTCATTTTACCTATACACCATCCCATCCACACACCACCTCCACCCACACGCCATTCCATCCTCACCCCACCCATATCTTTCTCTCTCTCCACCATGCATATGAACCATCCCACCCACAGACCACCACCACCCATACACCATTCCACCCTAACCCAACCCAACCTTCTCACAGGTCCCATCCTCAATTTCCCTACTTCACTTCCCTCCCACCTCCGCACCCTCATCCTTAACCCCTTTGCTGTGATGAAAATTTCTCTTTTAATTTCCCACTTTCTGACGATATTCTTCAGCTTAGGAATGACCCTTGATGGTGAAAGGGTTAATGAAGGGTGTACCTAGCTCCTGAAGTTTGTCTCTCCTGAGGGGAAGAAATCGCTTGCAGATGACATGAATAGAATAACAATACATCACTGGATTAGTGGTTTACCTTTTGACTCTTGGAACTTCTCTCAACCTACAAAAATCTAAACCATCCAAAATCTGGGGTTAATCTGAAGAAGTTATCGAAGTGCATCAGTAGCAGAGAGAGAGAGAGAGAGAGAGAGAGAGAGAGAGAGACAGAGAGAGACAGAGACAGAGACAGACAGAGACAGACAGACAGAGAGAAAGAGAGATGATGGCAGTGGTTGATAAAGGTTGATTTTTAAGGTTTCTGTTAGCTGAACATCGTCTGGTGTTTAGTTTGAAGAAAATACTGATGTGTTGCCTAAGGACGGAGAAGCATAAAGGATTAAGGATGGAAGAAGAGCATTGTAGATGTGAGGGTCAGTAAAGTTAGAAAGAAATAGAGAGGGGAAAGAAAAAGAGTCATAGGAGAGAGAGAGAGAGAGAGCAGGATGGAGGAATGGATATTAAATACATTGCGTGCAGCACTAAGGTAAAAAGAGGGAGGGAGGGAGGGAGGGTCATGTGAGAGTGGTTAGGGAAGGTAGGGAAACCCGTGTATGTGTACCCTGGCCCCTCCCCCTTGGTTTTGTCACTACCCTCCTCCCTTCCCCTTCTCTACCTCTCCCCCTCCCCTCATTCCACCCACCCTCTTCTCCCTCTTCCTCCTTTCCCGTCTCCCTCTTCCCTTTTCTCCCTCCCACTCCCTCCTTCTCTCTCTTTCTGCTTTCATTCTCTGTCTGTCTAGCATTCACATTACTCTCTCCAGCCACTCTCACCTCTTATTTTTCGTACTCCCTCTCTCCCATTCTGTTTTTCGGTTCTTCCTACTCCTCTCTTTTTCTCTCTCTCTCTCTTTCATTACCTTTCGGTGGAGCATAAACATTCCTTCCTTCCATACTCCCTCCTTTCCCATATCTTCTCCCGCTACAACTCCTCATTCTCTCATCCCCCCTCCCACTTTCCCACCCCCCACTTCCCATGTAACTTCATGCTGATAAGAGTGTAAAAGTTCAAGTTCAGCTGCCTTTCTCTCTCCCTCATTCTCCATATCTTCCCACCCCCCCTCTTTAACCTCCCCCTTTTTATCTTGCTTTTTATTTTGTATCCGTACCGAATATCTATCGTCCTGTCTCTCTTTTCTTGCTTTTCCATTTTCCTTCAGCTTTCCCTTTTTCAGCACCAAATCTTACATCAAAACATTTGTCTCCTCTTCCCCACTTTCCTCTCCTTTTTATCTTGGTTTTTCATATGTTTCGTCTCCTCCAGTTTGTTAGTTTATCGTTTCTACCCTCTCAATTTTCATATTCTGTCTACTGCACGTCTTTTATGTACAGTACGGGTCTCTGTCTTTCCTTATCCCTCTCTTTTCCCTCAGTTCTTCATCTATACTTTGCTCTCCTGTTTTTACCCCAACTTAAACACACCTTCCTTCCTTCCTTCCTTCCATCTTTCCTTTTTCATTCAGTTTCTTCTCTCTGGCTTCACTCTCTATCTCAACCACGCATCGTTTTTCTTTCCCCCTTCTTGCATTCCACGTGATTGTGTCCCACGGTTCGTAAGGCGCCTTTTCGTGTAACAGGGGAAGGGAGGGGATACATAAGGGTAAAAAGGGCGAGGGGGAAATATTAGGGTGGCGTGGTGAAGGGGACAGGGAGCTGAAAAAGAGGAGAATGGAAATGGAAGTTTGCGTGTTGGGGTGGAGGGGTACCTGTATGGGGAGAGGGACAAGGTGAGGGTAGTAGAATGGGAGAGAGAGAGACAGAGAGACAGAGACAGAGACAGACAGACAGACAGACAGACAGACAGACACAGAGACAGACAGACAGACAGACAGACAGAGACAGAGAGAGGGAGAGAGAGAGAGAGAGTAGTGGAAAAGGATAAGATGGAAATGGAAGTTTGCGTGTTGAGAAGGGGTAGTGATGGTGAGTGAAGGGATGGGGGAAGGAGTGAGAAGGGAGAACACTCATATGGTAAAGGACAGGGATGACTCGGTGGCTCAGTCGGTTTGGTACTTGCCTTATGTTCAAAGGACGCTTTGACCATAAGGTTGAGGGCCATGCGGTAAATGGCAATGGAGATTACGTAACAATGCTCCCGTAGTGATTTATCCTGTACATTACACCTCAGTATCCTTTTATATGTTACTGATAGAAACCATGCCTATAGTAGAGCAATATGAACAGCATACACTAGAATGTCAAGGTGTAGTATGTAAAATAAATCGCTAAGGAAGAGATGTTAGGAAGCCACATCTGTCACATTGGCTGCCATGGAGTTTGAACTGGAGGGGTTCGATATGACCTTCATTGGCCCTGCCACTATTGGAGCCCCTTTCAGAATTGGCAGATTACCTTGGTTATAGGTAGAGAATACAGGGTTAACGTGTGTGTGTGTGTGTGTGTGTGTGTGTGTGTGTGTGTGTGTGTGTGTGTGTGTTCTTGATTCTTCTTGTCACATTCCTTCGTCTCGGCACCAAAATTCGAAACAGTGTCAGGTTACAGAAACACAAATTATATTACAGAACTTCAAAGCCTCTCGTCCCGTATAGAGTGACGATGCATATATTTGACAACTATTCGCCAATGCAGGAGCGTGAGGAGCGGAAGAGGGGAAGAAAGGGAGGGGGGGGGCTGTTATTTGTGACGCACCCAGTTCAGGAAAACATACGCCGCCTTACGAGTACAACCTTGGAGTCGTGTTTGTTTAGACGTGCTTGCCTCAGGTGCGATGCTTACTACCTGTGTCTTGTTTCCGCCTTTATTTCCCTGCTGATTTCACGGTTTCCACGTGTGTTGGTTTCCATTTTTGCAATTTTTTTTTTTATATTTTTATTTGTAAGGTTTTTGTTTCTGTATTTACTGTTTTTAAAAAGGGCTTAGACCATGGGGTGATTGGCGTTTGGTACTCACATAATTCCACTCAGGGGTGAATGAAGCCCTTGCCTTATATAGCTGGACTCATTAGCCTAGTCTCGGTCCCCTACTCTTCTGATAATGTAACAGGGGATAAGATAATGGATGGATTAATGGAGTTTTTCTTTATATGTTCATTTGTGTTTGTGTGGGGGGGGGGGGCAGAGGTCAGTAGTGAGTTAGTAAGTTCTCCTGTAAACCGTAAAACCTTGGAAGGAATATATATTTAGAAATTTATGCCACTCATGATACCTCTGCCAGAATCTCAATTAACAGAGTTCCTGGTGAGTTAGAACACATTATCATTCACTTATGATTCAAGTCTCCAATATTCTGCCTCCGTCTCGTAGGCAGAAACCATCCACTTACCGTGTTTTTTATAGTACCGTATTTATTTTTAGGTGAACTTCGCGAATAACACTGGGTTAGTCATTTTGTGAACTAGTAACTTAAAATGTATGCAGCCATTCATATACTGTACTTATTTATTTATTTGTGTTTGTTTACTTAATTGTACTGTGTTTTCTATCTATCTATCTATTGCCAGACGCCATACGCCTGTTATTTGTTACGTCGGTAGCTTGTTCTTGCTACCTCCAGACGATTTTCTTCAACTTAGGAAATATCTTTGATGGTGAAGGGGTTAGTGAAGGCTGTATCTAACCCCTCCAGTTAGAAAAAAAAAAAAGTTAGGTGACAGCCAGAATACACAATCGTAGTGAAGGGGTCATTTTTCCTATTCTGAGTTTCCTGAATCTCCTGCGATACAGTGTCATAAATAATCTCTTATTATCACGTGTATCCTTTCGACCTGTTACTAAGTTAAGCCCACGCTTCAAACGTATTTATCACTGCGCATGGTGTGAAGAATTATATTTAGTTGGAGAGTTGTATACTATTGATGAATCCTTTCCTTGTTAGTTTTGATTCGGTTTCTAAATTTGTTGCCATGTTAACTTCTTTTTTTTTTTTCTGCCACGAGACAATTATATTCATCTTTGAAGAGTCCCCTGATTGTAAGATTCATGGCAGCTGTATCTAAACCTACACTTATTAAAGCCTTATATAATTATGATCGTCAGAAGTTTAGAGGAATATCTAAAAATGAAGTCTTTGGGATGAAGAGTTAAAACTCGTGTGTGGATTATCACCTCCCGTACCTTCAGTTATATTCATTAGTTATATTTCTTTAGAGTTATGCTTCAGTAGTTACATCATCTCATTTCATCAGAGTATCTTTTTATGTGTTACTGTGTTAAGCTGTGGCATATGTGTTATCTTTGCCCTTGCCGCTGAAGTGTGTGTGTTATGTGCTTCCTGCGGTGAGAGTGGTGCTGGTGGTGGAGGTAACAAAAGTCGTGGTGGTGATGGTGAAGGGAGAACCATAGTGTGGTAGTGGTGGTGGTGGTGGAGGGAGAAGCATAGTAGTGTGGTAGTGGTGGTGGTGGTGGTGGAGAGAGAACCATAGTAGTGTGGTAGTGGTGGTGGAGAGAGGATAGTGATTTTGGTGAATGTGGCGGTAGTTTTAATGACACCTGAGTGAGCAAGGAGGTTGTAGCTATAGTGATGATTGTACTGGTGGAGCAGGGTGGTTGTAGTAATGGTGGTGGTGGTTGATCAATGTGATGGTGATGCTGGTCGCTGTCGTGGAGCAAGGTGATGGTTGTGGTAATAGTGATGGAGCAGTGTGGTTGTGCTAGCGTCGTGGAGGCACAAGGTGGTTGTGATGGTAGTAATGTTGGTTGTGTGGTAGGCCAGGCTGGTGGTGCTGGTGGCTGCGATGATAATAGTGGTCCTGTGAATGGTGAGGGTTGTGGTTAAGCGAAGGTAATTATGGTGCAAATGGTGGCGGTTGTATTGGTGGTGGAGGGAGCAAGGTGATGGTAGTAGTAATGTGGTGGTGGTAGTGGTGGGGGCGCCTCCTTCCGGTGTGTTATCAGGCCGGGGGAGTGACGCGACCATACCCGCTACTCTACGTTTGTGTTACTTTTTATAGCATTTGATGTTTGTTTTCATTCACCAAGAAAATGTATGATAATATCCGTTGTTCTCCAGTATTTTTACTTTTTCTTTTTACCTGCATATAAAAAAAAAAAACGATGGACGCCTACAAAGAGTTTTCCTTTCTTGAGAAAATTTGACAAAAGAGAGAGCAAGCCAAATCGAATAATTTCGACATGCCTGGATACAGTGTTTATTAGACTGAAGGTCTATTAGGCAGAGGAGAAAACGGACTGAAAAAGACAGTACCAGAAATGACCTGTGGCATATATGAAGGGCTGAGAGTACCGGTCAACTTTTGCATTAATATAGCCGGTGTTAACCAAATTGCTGAACATTGGCTTATGCCTGTTATGCTGGGCTATTTGCTACTTATAATTTTTTTTTTTTTCGATTAAAAGTGGATGGCCACATCGATTACTCTGTGCATTATTTTAGAACAAGATAACTGATGATGAATTTAATACCTGCTGTACTGTAGATTTCTTTGTACCTAGTTGTGTAGATTTATATATTTTTCATCCAGGAGAACGACATTTTGATTTCTTCGCCTTTTATTTTTTTTCCACGTTACCAAAATTTCTTGTGGAATACTGGACTTAGAGAACGGGCATCTTATCTACGTTGAGAATCGGATGCATATAAAGACACACACACACACACACACACACACACACACACACACACACACTTTGGTTTTATAGTTATCACATTTACCAGAACATAATGTCGATGTGAAGTGTAGAGAGTGAATAATGGTGATGGACTGTGAACGAGAAGCTTAGTGTGTGTGTGTGTGTGAGAGAGAGAGAGAGAGAGAGAGAGAGAGAGAGAGAGGGACCATCTTGGAATAACTCTGGGATTAGGCATAGAGGAACAGATAAACTTGAGGCTTAAGGTTGGCCGTTTTTTTTTTGTTTTTTTTTCATCGATTTTTACCATATTAAGTGTGATTATTCCCATTTCTTTAACTCCGGCCACCAAACAGACAATATCATGTAGCTAAGGTGGGGGGTTAATGAAAGCTGCATTTAACCCTTCCGGATTGGCGAGTCTCCTTTAAGCTGAATAAAATCGTCAGGAGATAGCATGAATAAAATGGATAATACGTCCTCATGGTGAAAAAAAAAAAATGTCTCCAGCTGTACCGTCGACTTTTAAGGCAACACACATCTGGAAACTAACTGTACCCTTCAATTGTACCGTCAATTGCACGTGAACCTGTAACTCACATCGCCAGTTGTGGAAAATTCAGGTGATATGAGCAGTGTTTGTACCCCTTGTGAACATCCCTCCTGCTTCAGGAGCGCGTAGGGTACCGGCTGTGTCAATGCTTTAAGTACAGACAGAGATGAAACTTCGCCTATTGTTCCTCTGCGTCTATTATACACTTATGGCATGTCCGTCACTTTTCTCCCAGACGCACATGTTAAAAAAGATCACCTATGGATAGGAGAATATGCCAAGCTAGTTTAGGAATATCAGCCCGCAGAGGAAAATGAGATGTGTAGGCATAATGTTAGGCTAAACTTTGACCCAATCTTACAGCCATCGTGGAAAACACTGCGTTCTTGGGTTCGATGGATATGAAAATGACCAAATCCCTCAGGCACAGGTGAGTCTATTGCGATAATATCTGAGACTGTGAGGCATATTCTCGTGGGATAAGGAAGCTCCCTAACACATTGTCCTTAACCAACTATTTCTGCATGTTATTTGAATAACTGCTTTTATCTTATTTATGAATTCTACGTCCATAATACAAATGAATAAATATGACGCAAGAAACTAGTAACATGCAAAATATATGGCTAAGGAAGAGGTGTTAGTAAGTTTCCTCACCTTACGGGAGTATAGACCATTATAACCTAGTGTATTATGCCATTCCATGTAATATCTAACACTAAGAAAAAAAAAAAACTTAGGAAATATGTGGACCTACTTCACAGGGTGGCCCACTTATCACAGTTCTTCGTCCATGCTTCAGAATTTTACGTGCGGCGTGAGAAGTGAGCCAGTTATTGAGGGGTGTACCAGTGTGAGGGGTTGTGAAGTCGCCATACACATAGAGATAAGCCTACTGATACGAACCTAAAGTACCCTCGACGTGACAGAACCCAATGAACTAATTTGTTCTGGCTCTGCGATGGATGGAGTTCAAACAGAGCATAGACAGGGAATGCTTGGGAATGGCTGGGTATAATAATGAGGGACGTGAGCTGGGGATGCAGTGTGTTCAAGGGTAATATTTGTATATGGTAGTGTGTTTTAGAATCGTTGGGAAGGGTGGCCTTGTGTTTATTAAGGTTCGTAGCCGTGTCTGAAGAATCATGTGCCGTGGAAGCCTTGGGTTATAGAGCTACTGGCACGTGTTTTTTATATATACTGAGCACAACACATTTTATTCTCTTGTATTTAGGGGTGCATGTAATTTTGAGTTCCGTGTTCAAGGAGGGGGGGCTTTGCCGAGAGAATCATATGTTTACAGGCATTTTTAAGCGAGTCATCATGTGTTTAGAAGGCGATGTGTTTTAATACCATATGATATTGTGCAACATGTATGGGGAGACGTACACTCTCACATGTTCAAGATCTCATGTGTTTAATATTGTGTTCAAGTGTTCATGTAACGTAGTCTGGTGTTCTCATATGTATTTTAGGGTAGGATTCAGGGGCCCGATTGTTCTGGTGCCATGTGCTGAGGGGGGGAGGGTGACGAGAGGGCTGGAGTGGTGACCTTGCTGCAACGACCCCAGTGTTCCCCCTCCCCTCTCCCCCTCTTCCCCGCCGTCCTGGGCTTCCCCACTGTTCCCATTCACACTCCTGTTTTCCATCTTCCTTTCCTTTCCTTTCTTTTCTTTTCCTTTCCTTTCACATATCCTTAACGTATTTTTCCTTCCTTGCTTCCTTTTTCGTCCTTTTTTTCTCTTTTTCTCTCATGCTACTTCTGTCTTTCCTCTTCATTTGTTCCGGTTTTTTCTTACTCCCCATTCATCTTTGTTTCTTCCGTCCTGTTTCCTCCATAATACTTTTCATTCTTCGGCCTCTTGATCTCCAGATCCTTTTCCACTTCCGTTCCGTTGGCATGGTTTGTTCTTTTTCTTACATTTTTCTTTACCTTCGTCACAGGTTTTTTGTTTTGACGTATGTCCGTAATTGTTCACGTTTTTCGTCCCTCTCTTAGCCTTTACATCCCTTTCCACTTTTCTTCCACCATTCTGCTTTGCCTTTTCTATCATTTTTCTCTTTTGGTTTTATGAGTTCTATGTTCTTTATCGTCAGCTCTGCATCTCATCTGGCCTTGTCTCATTTTTGTGCCTTTCTTGACTATCATACGTTTTTCAGCCCACAGAGTCTCTCCTGACCTTTCTTCTAACCTCCACCACCTGCATTTTGACTTGTTCCTCCCATGACCCACTCTGTCCCGCTTAACTTTTCTACCTTGGTCCGTATTTCCCTTGTGGCAATGTCCAGTCCTAAAGATGACTCGAGTAGGGCATGGTTTGGGAATCACTCAGCCTTCACCTGTCCTTATCTCTCGCCACGTCTCTCCCCTCTGCTTTGGGAGACAGATGGGCTAGGTAAGAGTTTCATCATCATCCAAGTCATATTTGACATTAATTCTTTGGGTACGTAATGTTAGGTTAAGCAGAGTAAGGTGGGGTTAGGCTGGGTTAGACCAAGACAGACAAGACTTAAGCTGAGAGAGGTAAGAAAAAGATTGGGTGATTGGAGGGGTCAAGGGTTAAGATCATGCTGGGCGGCATAGAAGCATGAGGACATGGTATCACAGGGGACTGGCGGAGGCAAAGGACATAGGAAGTGAAGGAGGGGGAAGGGAATGGGGTGTGAGGGGAGGGGAAAGAAGCTGGACTGCAAGAGGAGAGGAGGGAAAAGGAGCAGTGTATATGAAATGAGGATAAGGGTACATAAGGGAAGGAAAGAAGGACTGTGATAAGGAGGCAGGAAAGTGAGGGGATGAAAGGGCAAAGACAAAAGATGTAAGGACAGGAGGGGAAAGACAGAGGGTATGAGGAGGGAGAAGACAGGGAGTGAGGGTAGCAGTGGGAAGGGAGGGGGTGTGAGGGTAAGAGAGGGTAGGAAAGGGAATGCCGGGGGTATGAGGTAAGGCGAGGGGTGTGAGGGAAGGCAGGGGGTATAAGAGGAAGGGGGGCAGGGAGAGGGGGCAGGTGAGGGCACGAGGGCAAGCAACAGGTAGTGTGGGAATCCCCGAGTGAGCCAGGCAAGGAGGAGGAGGAGGTGGGGCGCGTGCCGAAGATGCCAGGCGGACAGCGGGGCCCCTGGGCGGAAAATAGCCCAAGGGAGTGCCAATATAGCCAGCCGGGCGGCCCTAATGTGGCGGTGTGGCTGGCCCGTCCCGCAGCCTCGCTCTTGGCTTTTACTCACCTCGCTAAATAAGGTGAGGCAGCCCGACCCTGACTCACGCCCGCACCCAGAATTACCTCCACACGCCCGCCGTAGATGTACACACGCACGCACGCGGACATATATTTACGTACATACCTGGTGCGTATTTTTACATACATTCACAGATATACACATCTGGTATGTAAGCATGGAGAGGATTTTGCAAATGACACTTGTTTAAATACACAGTTATTTACATAAAAAAGTAACACACACACACACACACACACACACACACACACACACACACACACATTAAAAAAAGTTAAAGGGAAAAACAAAACGGAAGAAAAAGTTTAAAGTTAATTATAATTATGAAAGAAATGCAGCAGGAGAAAGAGAGAGAGAGAGAGAGAGAGAGAGAGAGAGAGAGAGAGAGAGAGAGAGAGAGGAGGGGGGAGCGTGGCGTCAGCATCACGTGGTGACAACAAAAACAGCTGATCACCAAAACATTAGGGCATGGGGAAGTACGGGGAGCAGAATTATACCACCTTTCCACCCCCTACCCTACACCTTCCCACCTCAGAAAAAGAGGAGGAGAGGTTAGTCTGCCCCTTCTCTCCCTATTTTAAACCCGCTCATCTTTTCTCACCCTTCATTTTTAACCCTCCTCACACACACACACCTTCACACTTTCCTACCGTTTATCATTTTTTGCCTACACATTTTCATACCTATTCATATTTTTTCCCTAGCTGCTTCCTAACCCTGCTTGATTTTTGCCTTCACTCCCTTACCACCTTTTGTTATTATTTGGCACCTTTTCACCCCTCTTCATTTTTGCCCACTTCTTCGTCCCCTTCGTTTTTCTCTCCTTTCCTCTCAACTCTCCTCCTTTCTCTTACCTCCTTTTCCTTCTTTCCTCCATACCTCCTTTTCTCCCTTCTGCCTTGCCTCCCATCTCTTGCTTTTTCCCTCCAGTCTTCAAATCTCTGTCATCTCCTTCCTCTCCTCACTCCCACTTAGCTCTTTTCACTTGTCCCCGTTTTCAACTTCACTTCATTTTCCTGTTTCTCTCCTGTCTGTTCCTCCCCACTTTTTAGTCTTATTGAGAGAGAGAGAGAGAGAGAGAGAGAGAGAGAGAGAGAGAGAAGCCGAACAGGAAACGAGAGAGGAAGTTAGATAATGATACCGGAATGAATGCCGGAGGAAGACTAAATATTTACCACGTCCGTGTCCTTGAAATGCAAAAATATATCTTTCTATAAATCTTCCAATATCTATCTATCTATCTATCTATCTGTCTCATGCTTTATTCCTGATTCCACACATTCTTCCAGGGTGAGCACACAATAAACACTTGTAATTTCAGGATATCATCTCTCTACATGCTGAGGATGGGTTCCTTATTTCATAAAGCCGCAACGTATTCAAAGTAACCATCACATCAAGCTTGGGAATAAAATGCTAAAACAGCTTAAAAGGTAGAAATGGACTTTAAGGGGAATTTTTACTCTAATATACTCTGTACTTAAAAGTGGAAAAAAAACAAAAACAAAAACTGAGCTCCTAATGACGAGTGTTTACTGCATCTCAAAACATTGTTCATCGCTGTTCCCTCCCACCACTCCAAGCCTTCCTCCCCCATATACTCCTCTACTCCACCACCTCATCCTCGATCTTCCCCTCGTCATGCCCCGATCAACTTCTTATGCATTGTCTTGAACAGTAATTTGCACACAATCTCACCGTCGTAATATATTCGGTGTTCTGTTTCACTGGGTACTCTTTTGACTGAGAGTTTTTTATTGCGTGCTTTCATTTCCGTGTTTTGGGAGCCTTCTCACCCATTTATTTTGTTGGAAATGAGATAATGATGATGATGATGATAATGATGATGATGATGATAATGATGATGATGATGATAATGATGATGATGATGCATTTCGCTGGCACTGCTTTGTGTAACTGTTCCCCTATTGTTATCATACTTCCTTTTTATGGTGACATATCCTACCTAACCCGTTTATCAGTACGAAGGATGATGGCTTTAATAATATGATGAAGATGATAAAGACGATGATGATGATGATGGCCAGGCCGTAGATTCGTGGAGGAAAGCCGAGATGAAATTTGAGAACGGAAGGTTGGTGGTGGTGGTGGTGGTGGTAGGGAAGGGGAGGGTATTGTTCGAGACGACGTGATGTTGGAGAAAGGGATGGAGTGTTTTGGAATGGAGAGGTTAAGTGGAGGAAAGAAGGGATAAGATAAAGGAAGAGGGGAGAGGGGGAGGGAAAGAGTAAGGGAGAAGGAGAAGGAGAGGGAAATGTGAGGGTGAGAGATAAGGGGGGGGGGAAATGGGTAGGAGATAGGTAGGGGGAAGAGGGATATGGAAAGGAGAGAGATGGGATAAGGTGAATGGGAGAGGGGATAGGTAGGGGGCGAGGGGACATGGCAAGGGGGGAGGATGAGGGTGGGGTATAACAGAGAGGGAAGAAAGGGGAGGGGATAGGTAAGGGAAGGTGGATGAGGCGGGGGGAAGGGGATAAAGGTAGGGGAGGGGATCATTACGTCACCTATACATGACGTCTGAAGAAGCACATGACTTAAGGGTCCATTACTCTTTCTCTCTCTCTCTCTCTCTGACCCTCACATTCTCTGCATCTTACTCTCACAATTTCCTTTTCTCCCTGCACTCTGTCCCTCAATGATGTCCCATACTTTCTTACGTTTTCCCCCTCATTCTTACCTGAACCTCAGTATCATGTTCGTTACTCTCTCGATCTCTTGCTTCTCAGGTCCATAATTCTCTCTCGTTTTCTCTCTTTCAGGCCACTCCACCCTCACTCTGTCTCACTTTTACTCTATCATTCTTTTCTTTCTTACTTCCATTTTCGTCAGTTCCCCATCTTCCTCTTTTGCTGTCTTCGGTCGCACGCTAGTCATATTCTTAACCACATTCTTATTTATCTCCATTTCACACTGCATTTCCAGGTGTCTGTCCTCTCCCCAGGCTCACTCCTTACCATCGCTGTTTCCTAATTTTCCTTCCTTGTTGTGGTTGTTTGGAGGAGTTTATTACCCTCCTCTCTCCAACACCCCCTCCCCTGTCCCCCTCTACCCCCTCCCCTTATCCCTCCCCCTCCCCCCTACCCCCCTCCGTCTCCCTCCCTCTCTCACTCTCTCTCACTTCCTCTGAACCATTGTTGTTACCGGGATATCTTGGCAAATAGTTCTTCATTCTTTCTCCCCCAAATCTCGGTCCTCTCTCCCTTCCTCCTCCTCCTCTTCCTCCTCCTCCTCCTCCTCCTCGTCCTCCTCTTCTTCTTCTTCTTCCAGCTACTCACAGGAAAGGAATGAGAGCATAGAGCCTCTTGGGAAATTGACATTGAGAGAGATTCAAGAAGTACCCAGCAACAGCAAGGTCATTCGGAGAGAGAGAGAGAGAGAGAGAGAGAGAGAGAGAGAGAGAGAGAGAGAGAGAGAGAGAGAGATTAAAAATATCGTGATAGCATAAACATGAGGAGGCATATGACTGAATCTTAAATTTACGAGGAGACTGATACCCCAATCGGAGAGAGAGAGAGAGAGAGAGAGAGAGAAATACCTGGCCCTTGGATATATTTACCGATGCTGTTATTTTCGGCGGTGTCAGCCTCGCCTTCGAGCTCATTGGGAAAACCCCTCTGAACTGTCTCCTCCTTCTCCTCCCTCCCTCCCTCCTTCCCTCAGTCTTTCCCTCCCTCCGTCTCTCCATACATACCTCTCTCCCTCCCTCCCTCCCTCCTTCCCTCAGTCTTTCCCTTCCTCCGTCTCTCCATACATACCTCTCTCCCTCCCTCCTTCCCTCAGTTTTCCCTTCCTCCGTCTCTCCATACATACCTCTCTCCCTCTCTCCTTCCCTCTGTCTCTCCGACTCCCCCTCCCCCTCCGTTTTTCCGTCTCTCATTCCCTCCCCAGCTTGGTTTATGTGTCCTTCCTTCTTCCCCTCTGTTAGTCACATGAGAGGGGAGAGAAGGACGTAGAGGAGGGAGAGAGGGGAGGCAGGAGGACAGATGGAAGGAAAGGGAGGAGGAGAGTTGGGAGGAGAGGAAAAATTTAAAGACTGAGTTGGAGAGAAGAAAAGAGAAAGGGGAGGAGAAAGGGGGGATGGGAAAGAGGAAATGATAAGTGGATGGGAAAGAAGACCGGGAAAGAAAGATGAACTAAGGAGAAAGAGAGGAGAGGAGAGCAAGAATGGAGAGAGAAGGGGGAACAAGGATGCCAGGAAACCTCTAAGAAGTGTTGGAAATCTGAATATTATAATCATCCTGTTCTCTGATCCATCCCTCTAACAGTATATATTACAAACAATATCTATTATCCAAGGCAGGATATGAGGTAGAAGGCAGAGTATAAAGCAGAAAGGACAAAAAGTACGTAAGTATACACACCGATCGCATCAAAGCAAAGCGGAAAAACACTAACTACGATTCAAAATGCGTGCTAAAGCGCTGGATGTGTGAAAAAGAGGTCACTTAATGTCCCCTTCACGTTATAAATCTAAGTACCAGTATTACCACGCAGTATGTAGCTCTGGACAAAAGTGGGGTGAATGAATCCATATCAATACAGCCAAATCAATACCAATCAATACCCTGTAAAATGACAAATAACAAAACGAGAAAATAAAAGATAAAATCCATCTGTTCCATTTTTTTTTTTCTATACCGCCATCCAAGCCGTCAGCGAAGAACAACCTTTAAGCACAGAGATCAATGTGAAAATTTTGCAACTCAGGGGCAGAATATAATCACGCATTAAAAAAGAAAACGACAATATAGGATAAATACCTGTACCTGCCAAATTACTTATTAAAAAAGGCAAAAAGCTCAAATGCTGGCAGATGTAAGGAGGCAAAAACGGAAAACAGAAATAGAAAACAAATGATCAAAAATACAACTGGCAGGATGTATTCATAATGCGACCACATTAATGTACTGAAACGTAGAGGGAGAGAGAGAGAGAGAGAGGGGAGGTGGTGTGTGTGTGTGTGTGTGTGTGTGTGTGTGTGTGTGTGTGTGTGTGTGTGTGTGTGTGTGTGTGTGTGTGTGTGTGTGTGTGTGTAGACTCGAGGCACTGTGGCACACACTGTCCCGCTGGCACTCACAAGACAAGGTGGCGGCGGGAGGGAGGGAGGGAGGGAGAGAGGGCAAGAGGCTCCTTATATGGGCATGCACACAACCCTTCCTCCCCCTCCACCTCCCTCCACCCCTTTACCCATTCTCCCTATTTACCCATCGTTCCTACCTTAGTTTATTTACCTGTCTCCTCCCTTTATTTATCCTTATTTCAAATCTTTATATGATTTACAAAGATTTTTACGTTCATGTGCACAGCCTTTCCTCGCCCTCTTCCCTCCCCCTCCCTCAGCCCATCTTCCCTATTTAACCTTTGTTCTCACCGTTGTTTACCTGTGTTTTCCCATTAATTATCCTCATTTCAAAATCCCTGATAATGTGAAGTGATTTTTTTTTTTTCAAGTTAAGGTTAACACCCCTGCCCCCTGCCACCTTCCTCTGCCCATCTTCTATATTTGCAGTTCGTCCATTTTGTTTACCTATTCTTTGTCTGCGTTCTTTTCCTTTATCTATGTCTGTTTCCTTTCCTGTACCGTACTGCTGAGTCGCATTTCAAAGTTTTTGTGTGTCTATGTACACAATTCTAAGCCCTTTACACAAACTGCCCTCCTTATTTACCTTCTGTTCATAAATTAGCATACCCATGTTCTTTCCTTTGCATGTCACCTTTGTAAAGCCCCTGACTGTTTGCAAGGATTCAGATGCTATGATATGCGTAAAACTATTCGCTTCTGGCAGCCTTTACTTTAATATGTGTTCGAAAATTAACCCATACACGGCGATAGAACACTTCTGGCCGGCACAACTTTCCAGTAAGAAAAATAAAAGACTTCCAAGATTTTTAAAGACCTTACGCCATGCCAGAAACCCGTTCCGTGACTGTGAAATTTTCTGCGTATTCTCGTACTCAGAGTCCTCTTTTATTTAAATTCGTGCTCGTCGTTCTTTGACCCTGAAATTTTTGGCATCTTCAAATTCAGCGCCTTTTACTTACGTCGATGCCCGTAACCCCATACATAATCTGTGTTCATTCTCTATCCATGAAATATTTGGCGTATTCATACTCGAAATCTTTCGCAGTAGTAATAACAGTAGTAGTATATAGTAGTAGAGTAGTAGTAGTAGTAGTAGTAGTAATAGCAGTAGTAGTAGTAACTCAAGTATTCATCTTTAAACAGTGATTTATTTGGCGAATTCATATGCATCTCCCTTTACTTGTATCGATGCCCGTAAACCCAGGACATCCCTGCACTGGTTCTGCGGCCGTGAAACTTTTAGCGTATTCAGCATCCTGGTTGCCTTCCTCTTCACGTTTCAGTATTGTTTCCTCTTACATCCGTCTGCTGTTCCTGTTTCTCCTCTCTCTCCCTCCCCATCCACCCTCCTACTCGTGGGTCATTCATATTTTCTGCCTCTCCATATTTCACAGTCCTTCTCTTGACGTGTTGGGCTTGGCAGTTTCGTATTATTTATTGACTCCCTCCTGTTCTGTCTTTTTCCTTTCGTTTTTGTTTTTTCTCCTTTTATTTCCCTCATCATTTTACCGCAACATTTTTCTTCCCCGTTTTTTGCCTCCAGAAAGTATCCTCCTCTCCTTGACCCCATTGTCATGTTTTCATATCTGTGTAACTATCTGTCTATCTGTCTGTACGTGTCTTTCCATCTATCTGTCTGTCTATCTGTCCGTCTGTCTTTCCATCCATCTGTCTGTCTCTATGTTTGTCATCTATCCATATGTCTATTTGTCTATCAAAGACCACCAAGCACTTGTCAACCTAGTGAATAACAATCCATCCTTCCACAACACTTCACCCTCCCCTATATACTCTCTCGCCAATCTCCCTCTCATGAATTCCCAGTCTACCACAGTGACGTAGGCCAGAGTAGCTGATACGTCACTTGCCATTCCCAGGGATAAAAAAAAAAGCTTATCCATCCATCATCAAAGTCGGTATTGCCCCATCAGGAGTCACGAACCCAGAACCAAACTGTTTTGTCCAGGTATGTAAGGCAAAGGTGACCAGAAAACTGTAATATAAGAATAAAAATTAAAGAAAAAATTACCGTCCTCTTCTGCGCATCATTTTTGTAAACCCTTCTCACGTAAATTTTTTGAATACCCTCTGTGTATTGTGAATATTTGTGTTTCATCCTCCCTTCCGCATATTTTTTCCACGGCCTCTCTTACGTATTTTTCCGTATGCCCGTCTCTCTCACGTATTTTTTTTTTTTTTTTTTTTTTTTTTTTTTTTCTATCACCAGCACCACCACGCACGAGGTCCCCGCGCGCTTGCAGTCACGGTGTTGCCATGAGTTGCACAGGTTGCATAAGACTGCCTGCAACTTCCTGTGGGGCCATGCCGATGTTGGGTGAGGTTGTGTGATGGTGATGAGGGTGCGTCTAGAGAGAGAGAGAGAGAGAGAGAGAGAGAGAACTAGGGGAAAGAAAGATTGAAGGCAAGGAGAAGGAAAGGAAATAGAGGGAAACATGGAGAGCAGGGAAGAAACACAAGGAATGTGTGCTTGAATATTAAATCCCGATAATTGACTGCTGTCGAGACTTGTTTATCGTAAGAATATAGCTTCTTTTTTGTATATATATACATATATATATATATATATATATATATATATATATATATATATATATATATATACACCCATAACTTTCAAGGGGTTTTCCTAGGCAATTGAAGTAATCATGCAAGAGGGTTGATGGCTTCCCAGTAGTCCTTCGTTCGGGCCATTTCGACATTTCATCACTTCCTCCTCTTTCTGTATGTCCTATCATCTGTTGCCTGACGCTGCGTTCTGTGAGTGGAGGTTTCGACAAACGGCCCTCTGATGCACTTATCTCCCTACCTAGAATCAGCCCATCCTTCCACGAGAAACCACTCTGCTATAACCCCGCTTTCAGTGCGTCGACATTTCATAGTTTCCTTCTCATTTCTCTTCACGTCATCTATTGCCCGACGTAGAATCCCATGAGGGGTAGAATCAGTTAATCTTTCATTCATGCCATTTCCACATTTTCGTCATTTCCGTTTACTCATCTATCCGTCCATTTATTGCCCGACGTGGAATTATACAAGGGGTTGCTTGTACAAATGCTCCCTTCACGCACTTTTTTTTTACTCAGAAACAATCCTTCCTTCCACGTGTAACCTCCCTCCAAAGCCACCATTTTCACAGTATTTCGTCAACACCTTCCCCTTTTCTCTATCGGTTCCTTCTTTTATTGCCTGACGTCAAGGTCCGTAAGAGGTGGCTTCAACAAAAGGTCCCCTCACGCCCGTATCTCTTCGCTCAAAAAGAATCTTTCTTTCCATGATTAACCACCCCATTCACACCACCACTTATATATTTATTTTATGCACTTGGTTATCTTACACCCACTTCACCCCATCTCAGTACTGAAAATTGAGACTGGGATGATGATGATGATGATGATGATGATGTTTCCCACTGTACGTAAATCCTATTTGTATTTCCTGCTACCAATGTCTGACATTTTCTTAACAGTTAGAGGTGTCTTACTAAGCAGGCTATCATTTTATTTTTAGCTTTATATGTTGCGCAGAATATGAAAATAATTACATAAATCATCATCACCACAACCACCCTTACTCTTATTCCTATTAAACGATGGGTTGAGGATCCTGACCATTGTAATAATAGGTCTGTATACCAAAGTGAACAGTAATGGTCTCTTTTTCAGCATGTTGAGCCCATGAAAACAGCCACTCAAAATCAAAAACAATGATTTTCCTCTTTAGCGTGACGAACCCAACCAATCAGCCACCCAACCCAGCTTGCCTCTTTTCCCCAGCTGTTCCCTACCCTAACACGTGGTTCTCCTCCCCCAGGCCAGACCTGCATCCACGTGGCGGCGCAGGGGGGCCACCGGGAGATCCTGCAGCACCTCACGTGGTACGGCGCAGACATCAACGCCAGAGTGAGTAGTGATTCACCTTCTCTTTTCACGGATCCAGCTGATACTGTGTTGCTATCACGTACATTTATGCTGTTACACTGAAGATATAATGTGTTGTTTTCATGTAGATCTCTTGGTCTTTTCACGTATATATAGTGCTGTGTGTGTGTGTGTGTGTGTGTGTGTGTGTGTGTGTGTGTGTGTGTGTGTGTGTGTGTGTGTGTGTGTGTGATTTACAGTATGTCTGTTTGTCTGTTTATCCGTTTACCACTCTGTATATCTGTCTATATCTATCCATCTGTACGTCTGTCTGTGTATCAATCACTCCATCTCTTCGTTTCGCTTTCTTTATTTACCATTTTCTACATATCCAAACATTCTTGATATGGCTGAAGAATGATGGTTGCAAAATGCCAGTAAATGTAGGACTGCCATCACGGAAATGTCAACAGCTGTTCCATATCACATGTCTGAGAGTGTGAGAACCTGCCTCTCTCTCTCTCTCTCTCTCTCTCTCTCTCTCTCTCTCTCTCTCTCTCTCTCTCTCGTTCTGGCGTTGTTCAGGGGGAGTATCCACAGCAAATAAAGGTTATCATGAATCATTTAGTTTTGTTGCATTTTTCACATTATTATTCGCTCAGGTGGGGCTGTGACGAGTTCCGCAGCTGTATGAGTCTAAACATAATCATTTTATACACAGCTGAATTTCTAGAATGTTTTAAAATATGGTGTCACTAAATGTTGATGCTGCTCGGTGAATAATCTAGCTTTGTATTTTTTCACCATATTTCATTCATGTTAACCTGTGAAGTATTTGGTAGTTGTATGGGTTTAAGATAAAAATATAAACAAAAGGTCGTACGCATAACTTTGGCTTAAGAATGTTTACGAATGTTGCCACAGTTTATGTTGCCATCGCCGCTCCTCCGCGCGTTCATTCTGCAAAAATCCTGGCTCACGTACAAATGCGGTGGGTGAGTTTCATGGCAGATCGCGTACGCACCACCCATTTGAATGTAAATATATTAACACCACATTATGGGAGGCTGATCAGAGTCCTTGGTCAATAATCTGTTTCCGATTTTTTCTTTTTCTCTTTTTCTTCGAATTATGATGTGGAGCCGTATAATTTTCTGAAGTATGATGGCCCAAATGAGTTTCACAACTCATTTACCTTTTATGAAACGTATAGACGGCAAATGTCCATCTCATATGTGGTTAGTAGTACGCTATTTGTTGATATATCCGTCTGTATCTATTGATCCGTCTATCTAGCTATCGGTCTGTCTGCCTGTCTGTCAGTCTGCACACTATCGTATGTCGCATACTGAAAGGTGACTTCAAAAGAACCTCCGGGAATTTCTATCCCTTCCTGGTAACGGGCCTCCTTCTCACGACACCCCCCACAATTTTCATGCCCCCAATAACAAGCAGAACACGTGAGCATTCGCCTTCCCAGCTCCGACTCTTCTGTATTAAAGTGAATACGAAAACAGAAAATTCATGTTAGAAAATACATAACCAGTTATCCATATAACCGGAGGTGACGGCTGTTTTTCTAGTTTCGGTATGTGCCTGTTTTCCCTTACTAACGAACTAAAAATTCGTCTTGATGCCACATTAGTTGACTAAACATTTAGACAACAGCAGGTCACTTCAAAGCGGAATAACGATAATAACGTTGTAAAGATTTCTCACGTTCTAAAAGGATTAATGAATGACAGGAAATAAAAAGTAATTTATGGTGATTAAAACAGGACAAACGATATAATATTTCACAGCCAAAGAGAGTTACGATATCTGTTTTTCTTTTCTTCTTCTTTTTTCATTGACTTTCTCTCCTTTTCCCTTAGGTCGTGTGCGTAACGGGGGTCAGGTTAGGCCGCGTCGATGAGGTCATGCCTGTGGTATCTGGCATATAATACACCATCGTGTTACGGACCGCGTTTGCAATTAGCTTCAGAGACCTCGAGACACCTTTTCCTCAACGATTTATTTTCCACACTACACCCTAATAATTTTCTTGTATGTTACTTATCCGACTTGAGTAGATGTGTAAAAGGCAGCCATACGAAATATACAGGAGAGAATAAAATTTAATAAGGAAAATAACTGCCATGGAAGATGCAGTATGAAATCTTTTATGCCGCTTCGAATACAACCTCTAGGAAAATTCGTGTTCCTTTAGCTGGAAGTATAGTGCGGTCATTCGTTTCCTGTACGTCGTCTCGAAACCTTGGCAGTAGTAATAGTAGTAGCAGTAGTAGTAGTAGTCGTAGTAGTAGTAGCAGCAGCAGCACCAGTAGTAGAAGTAGCCTTCTTTCGGCAGGCTACCATCCTCTTGTTGTGGGATAGGCAGGAAGATCAGGGATATTTTTATAACTAGGCAGTGAATTCCCTCGGTCATATCAGTGTCACCACGGGAAGGCGTCCCTCTCCAGCACCAAAACGAGATCTTGGTAAACGAAAACAGTACTCAGATGCGACTTTTTTTTTTTTCTTTTTCAATTATGTTTGTTACTTCCAGACGATTTAATTCAGTTAAGACTACCCACTTAAAGACGTGATATACGAAGGCGATACTCATCTTCTCAGAAAGTAGATACATAGATAGATTGATTGACTGTTTGATATAGATAGATAGATAGAAAGGTAGAGAAATTTTTGGCCGAAACTGTATACTGAACCACTGTAATTCTGCACCGCGCACGTGATTGCAGTATGCCACAAAGAAGCGGTTGAATTCTGGGTACTGGAGCCGCGATGGAAAATACGCCCAGGCTGCTAGAAATACCGACTCCTAACAAAAGAAAAGATATAAGAGCGTTACTTGCTAGACCGCACGGAAAATACGTCCAGCTTACCAGAAATGCCCAATTCTAAATAAATAAATAAAATGGTCTGTTTAGCCGTGCTGAAAACGGGTTAACTTTACCAGAAGTGCTGACTCTTAAGTTCTTGGTCGCGATATGTAAGACTTTTATGCCCTTCCTAAGTCAGACGATTTTGCTCAGCCCAGATATAGCCACGGCAGCAAAAATAAATGAAGAAATAAAATAAGGTTAACGTTGTGGTCCGGAATTAGGAACTTTCTTTCATTTTGTTGTCACTAATGCCTAAGATTTTGTTCATTGATTTACTTTGTTTTTACCTGATGAGAAGCCACGGAATCCCAAGAGTTTAGTATGATAAAATTAATAATATATTTATATTTGACCAAATATGTGACTATAACAGATTTCAATAGAGTGATACATACATATCGTAGTTTATTTGTTAGATAAGATTTAACGTTTGATTAAAGAAACTTTTTAAGGCAAGTTAACTGCAGAGGTTTTTGCTTTATTGTAAGGAAAGGATTAATGGCTTCGCATTTAATGGAAGGGAAAGTAGAATAAAGTGGTACTCATTTGAAAGACCAGAAAATCTACTACAGTACTTGTACAATAAAAAAATATATATATATGGAATTATGGGATACTTATTTGATCGTACGGAAGCCCACCCTTGAAACAATGTAACAACATACAAGGTCGTTTATCTGACCGGTGGAAAAGTCACTCCATGTTTACGTAAAACAAAGGGGGGAAAATGCCACCGTCACGAAATGTTGCCTCAGCCAAGAAAAATTCCCGCCAATATGTCATCCAGCGTGGGGCAAGGGAAGCCCTCCTCTTACACCTGCACCTTCTCTCCCCCCTCCTCCTCCTCCTCCTCCTCCCACATCCATTTTATTATTATTATTTTTTTTTTTTACTGTTCGTTGTCTCCACAGTCATTTTCCCCGCTTCATTTCTCACCCTTTTTTATTTTAACTCCTTTGCCGCGTCGGTGAGCAAATTCCTGGACGGCTTGTGAAGACTGATGCTCCCGGACCTTTTGCATGTGTGTGTGTGTGTGTGTGTGTGTGTGTGTGTGTGTGTGTGTGTGTGTGTGTGTGTGTGTGTGTGTGTGTGTGTTGTGTGTGTGTGTGTAGCCTAAGTGACGTGAGTGTGTCTAAATGTGCATGCGATAGCGCTACTTCCGATGCAAACTTCCATTGCAAAAAAAACCCTTATTCTTAGGTAATTAAAGTTGATTTCCGACGGATGTTTATAGAAGAAAAATTGCTTTGAATAACAGACTCTATAATGCACACCTGTTGATTTTTTCCTGCATGAATCAGGTGTAATGGTAAAAAAAATAAATAAATAAAATAAAAGTCTCTATTAACACTACAAATTTCGAGATGTTCGTAAAAAACATTGCCTGCGTGCCCAGACTCGAGTCAAGCAAGTGACGTGCTTTTCCTCAAAAACTGGATCTCCGTCGTATGACCCTTCACTGGTTCGGAGAATGTAAAACCCGAATCTACCACCAGTACTGCCCCGTGGTCGCTTTTCTCAGGAATCACTACCCTGACGCCATCATTTCCCCATTCACCAACTTCCCGGGCACCACCGTTTCTCCACCGCTAACTTCCCCGGCGACGACCAAGGCCTCCTCAAAGCAGCAATTATACACACTTACGCAACATGCCTTGTATCCTTCTTTTGTCTTCTTCCTCCTCCTCCCCTTCCAGTTTGATTTTTCTCAGTTATTTTTGTACACTCAACGCACCATATTTCGTCCTATCCTTTTCCATCCTCTCCTCTTTCTCTTCACTCGTCTCCTTCCTTTGCCGCCCATTTGCTCTTCCCAATCCAACAGTTATGCACAGTTACACAATGTACCTCCCCCTCTTCCTCTTCCTTCCTTAATTGTTTGCTCTTCTCCTCAACGCAACAATTATACACAATTGCACAACATACCTCGCCCCCTCCCCTTCCTCTTCCTCCACTACCAACTTGCTCTTCCTCTTTGTGTTTTGTGCGTCCGTGTTCTCTGTTCTGCCTCCTTTCCCCATTCTTCTTGCACATGCTTGCGTGCCCCTGGTGGTTTTTCTTTAATGATGAGTGATGAACGCAGTTGCTGCCAGATGGAGTGTTCTTAGTAGGTGCTTCCTGAGAGATCCTTTTGTGATAATCTGCTATATTCATTTCCATATTACCATCTTGGAAGGCATAATATAAGCAGCGATGTCACAGTTTATAATGTGCATTTTATTTTTCAAATATAATTGTCAATTTTTCTTCTGTACTCATCCTTTGGAAGTCAGTAGTAACGAAGTCACTTATTCACCTGAAAATATCCGTGTTTCTCTTCACTGGAATTGAAGAGCTTTAAGATTACGGCAGAAGTCGGAACATTATGACAGCGATAAAAACTAGAGAAAGAAATTGAAGCATTTTGTGATCGTAATCGGAATGAAAGCACAATATGCTCAAGATAGGAATATAGGCACTTTTTCTTTCTGTTCCACCAGTCCACCAATGCTAGTCATTGCGGCGGGGGGAGGGGGGTCAGCCTCTGCCCAGAGCATTCACACAAAACAAGACACTGGCCGGCCCGGGTTACTGAGCTCCGTTTTTTGCCCCCGTTTTGCTTGCAGCGTTCCTGTATTCATTCGTTGACCCTGGAATCCCACTCAGCTCTCAGGATATAACCCGCTACTAAGCAGGATGTTGTTCCTTGCCCAAGTCTTTTGAGGAGTGTTCAGTTATCATGTGAACAGCGTCCTGGTCCTTGAAAGGGAAGCTATTATATGAACTGTGTCCTGGTTCATGAAAGGGAAATTTTTCGACAGTCAGAAGGGAAATTTAGAGCAGTCAGTTAGGAATGTTGCTTGTCGGTTGTTTGGTATCACTGTACCGAGTCCATGTGATGAAATCCTTTACGACTGCGGTGAATCCCTTTGAGCTAAAATATAAAAACGTGTGGTATTTGCAGGAAGATTATATAAATCTCCTGTTCTCTCAGCCAGATCATTGCCAGGCACTCATTAGGATGAAACAAACCCGTCTTTTTCTTCCTCGTGCAATTACTCTAACCCTTCCTCACTCGCGTAACTGATAGGCATAAATTTAAGACCTTTTCTCCCTCGCGTGGTCGATAAACGAAAAGCGAACCTTTCTTATTTACTGTACAGTCGATGAGTGTAATTTCAACCCCCCTTCTTTTCTTGCGTGTGTGTAACCTTTCTTTTTTCTCTGTCATGCTGTCTACACATAAAACTAATCCTTCTTCTTTTCCCGTGTGCAGGAGGGTAAGAGCGGACGGACGGCGCTGCACTACGCGGTTGAGGCGAGAGACCCAGGTCTTGTCGCCTTCCTCACAGAGCACTGTCGTGTCTCCCTCACGCTCGAGACCTACGCTGGACTCACTCCCTACCAGGTAAGGCAGTTCCCTCGGTCGTTTCAGTGTGATAATGTCTTTTTGTCCGACTTTTATTTTTTATTTTTCATTTTTCTGGAGTTTTTAATGCGATGACTTTTTTTTTTTTTTTTTAGCTTCCAGTTTCTAATGCCTGTAACAGATAAAGCTGAGGGCTTACTATACACACTTTTCAGTTTTCCTTAATGCAACCACTCCAGCGATTACGTTTTGTTTCGTTACCACACTCTTTATGTTATACTTCATTCAAAATATGCTATGGTTTTCCAACCATAATCATCATATTTATTTCTTTCTTCAACCATACTCATCTTTGCTCTGTATTTCCAGCTGGCCCTTGCTAACGGCGCCACGGGTTTGGCAAATTTGCTTGTGGAGTTGGGCGCCCCCAGCCAGGCCCTCCCATCCTATCTCACAGCCGATGACGACCTGGACTACGAAGAGGTGAGCAGAAAGGTTCTTTGCGCCGGGTCAGGGGTTACTGCTCTTGGGTCCGTATTCTAGGTGGCACAGGAGGCTACGAGAGACGTTTTATTTAACGCTTCAAGGTTTGCATTCGATGATTGGTTGAGGTCCCTAGACTCCTGATGGGACAAAAGAGAATGGGATGATGATAATACCTTCACGTTTTCTCGTATGCTGTTTACCTAGTTATAATATGGACATAGTTTACGCCAGCAGAGTAAAGGAGGATACAGAATAAATCGCTAAGGAAGAGGCGTTACAGAATCTCCAAAGCGGCACTGGGTCAACTAGGTGTACAATTGGCAGCAAAAGTATTCTCTCCTTTCGTGCTTCTCTGTCCAAGGGCTTTAAAAATTAGTCTCATGAACCCGCGGAATCAACACTGATGTCTTTATATAGCTGTTGAACTGTCATTAGTGTCGATTGCTGCGGATTTACCAGATTTTTATCACGTATTTATTTGTTTATTTATTTATCTAGTTATTAGTTTATTATTTTTTATTATTACTGAAACCTATGGAGAAAAACAGGGAAGCAACAGGACTCTTGCTGTCGACACTACAATCACGGGATCATCTGTCTACCCAATTACGTTTAACCTCTTAATTTCGTTGACACATACTTCCATGCAACTTTCAGACGATTTCATTCAGGCTAAGGGGAGGAATCAGGTGGTGAAGGAGTTAATGTCGACTATTTCAAACAGCCTTACCACAAACTGTTCCTCCAAAGTGAACGAAATCGTCTGGCGGTATCAGAAACTGAAACATATATGCATTATCGCACTGATGAGGTGGAGGTTGTTTAAAGCTATCTAAATATATCCTACTGTATATCTTGACGATTCTTTCTTTTGGATGGTTCATACTTGCTGCGATATGTTCACCCAAACCTCCGTGAGATCTTTAATTTCGTCACTGCAAAGCCACATCTCTCCTGTCCTCCTCTGTTCAATACCTGACGTTCTGTGTTGAGCAAGAGCGTAGGTCGTTGTACTTGCAACACCAAGGCCATTGTATCCAGATGCTTGACCGTGTACTATTCGCTTAGCAGATTTCGCAACGCCTCTCCCTCAGCGATTTGTTTGCTACACCTTTATATCATAGTGTATGTTGTTGATGCTAATTGTGTTGATAGGAAAAGGAAATGAGATACAAGAGAATATCAGGGTGTAATATGGAAGGTGAATCGCCAAGAAATAGGTGCAGTGAAGTCTTCTAGTCAAAGAGAATATCGAGAGAGGTCTGGGAGCAGGAGGGATGGGGTAGGAGAGGGAACGTCATGGTGTGTACTATATTCTCACCGACTTTCATTCACCTTTACGGTATAAACTGCGGTGCGGTCAACCGCCTGTGGTTCCTCACTAGTATTATGGTAGACCCGAGGTTACCTAACAAGTTTTTACCGCGGCGCGAGGGCTGGTGCACCAAGCGACCTTGTCCGCCAGCGCCCCGCACCCCGCCCTCCTCCCCGTCCTGGAGACGGTACTACAACAGGAGACCCGACTGTAAAAACAGATGGGACACCCGCCGTCATAATTGTGGTTGTGTCATCTGCATACTGAAAACACGGCTAGTTCTTGTGAGCTGAATGACTGGTTGATCCCAGGCATTATTAGGGCGTCCATGGGCTTTAAACTAGCCATACAAAGACTGGATGTTTACAGTTGTTCGACGGATGACAGAGCGCACCACAGTAGCAGATTCTGTCGCATTCCTGTTTGTTATATGTTCTCAAACTTGCGCAGCCCTGGATCCCTGCTAGCCTCGGGGACTTTCCCGGGCACCAACAGCCGTCGACCCTGTAATCATGATCTCGTCGTCAAGGCCCCGCGTTGCCCAACACCGGGAGTACCGTCTGATAATCACACATAGACGATGGGCTGTATTTAACCTGAGCACTGGAGGCTTTCAAGCACCTCTTCCCGAGCGATTGATTTACATACACTACCTTTAACCTACATGTCACTTAATTTATGTGTTGAGAAAATCTTTCCAGCGATATAAAAGAGAATTATATTGTCCAGTATCCAGAAATAACTTGAAAAGGAAGAGTTGTTTGAGAGCTTCCCACGAAGCTGACAAGATTGTGGCCCCATATCGCGCGAAACCTGCTCTCGGATCACCTTTCACTAAAACTGGTATTGAATATTGTGCTTCTGCGTTCAGTCATGCTCTAATAAAACAATAAACATACCTGCAGGTCGTAGTCGGTCGCAGCAGCTGTAATTAACTTATTTATTTAGACCCTCTGTTAATATATTAAGAAACTTGCGACATGTTTTTTTTTTGCCTGCTCGCTTACCTACCAGTCCAGGAATTTGATGAGCGTTGAGGGGTGGGGGAATGTGGAGGGAAGAGATTGGGACGAGAGGGAGAGCTTGGGGAGAGGGGATGAAGAGAGGGAGAGTGTAGGTGGGGAAGTGTGGGGGAGGGGCAGAGGAGCGTGTGTTGGCGGGTAGGGGGTATGGTTGAGGGATGGCAAAGGAATTAAGGAGTGGGAGTGTGGGAAGGGCGCATAAGGAATGTGGAAATGTAGGTGATTAAGGGAGTGTGGATGAGGGGTTGGGGAGTGTGGGGAAGAAGAGATGATTGGGGGCTAGTGTAAATGAAGGATTGTATTATGTTTTCTCTTGGAGGGAACTGTGCGGGCTCATGGCCTTTGGTTCCTTCCTCCTCGCATTAAAAAAAAAAGTAAGAGATGGCTGAGTAAATCAGAGATAGAGTAGTGTGGGTGGAAGATGGGGAATGAGACAAGGAAAAGGGGAATGTAAATGAAAGATGGAGAGGGGGGGATGAGAAGTGGGGGAGAGGAGATAACAGGGGGGAAACTGTAGGTGAGGGGTGGAATCTTCGAGGGGAGTATGGGTGAGGGAGGGAGTGGGAATATGAGTGAGGGGAGGGGAGTGATGCCGTGACCACTGTGTGTTGTACCTCCAGTTGACTCACCTGGGGATGGGTCACGTATAATCAGATGGGGCGGGGCAGACCAATGTTCTACAGTAATACCGGTACTCTTTTCCACTTTCACTTGGCCTAAAATTGTCTTCTCTCCATCCATCCATTCATCCATCCATCATCCAATCTTACGTTGCCCCATAAGGAGCGCAGGAGCCCGGGGCTAGGCAAGTTGGTCCTGACGTTTCAGATGAGACTGACCAGCCTCACTTATCCCTGAGTGGCATTACATGAGCAATAAGCCCCAACCACCCCTTGGATATAAACTTCATCTTGATTATTCAGTTGTAACAACAGATGAACTTTAGAATATTATGCAAGCCACGAAGAAGGTTTGTGAAAAGTAAGCTATGTAGAGCCATATACTGATTTTTTTTTTTTTCTGCCGTAGAGTAACGTGAACTAAGCCGCGAAAGGACGGGAATCTAGGCCAAGTTAAGGAAAGAAGCATAATTGCGACGGTATTCCCCAGTCGCAGCCATACACTTGGGGGGACTTTTATGTTTGTTAGGTGGATTCAAGATCCCGAGGGCTTGAACAGTGTTTGATTGTGTGACTTATTTCCATACGCATGATGTTTGCAGTCCTCTCATTTCTGCACTTTGTCTTTCTTTTGTTTCTGGTTACTACATCACACCCATCGTTCTAGATGAGAATACCGGTAGGTATAATGGTGACCATATATATATATATATATATATATATATATATATATATATATATATATATATATGTGTGTGTGTGTGTGTGTGTGTGTGTGTGTGTGTGTGTGTGTATGTGTGTGTGTATGTGTGTGTGTGTGTCATTCTACTCCACCCTCCCACTTATGAGGTGGGTTGAAATATCTAGAAGCAAATAAGAGTACAGAACTTGGAGAACTTTCTGTCACCGTGTCTTGTAAAATGGGTAAATTATTCAAGATCGTTCATGTATTCGAAATAATGACTCCACCTCACAAGCAACAACATCTGAATAAATTATTTTTGTGCTTGTTTTATATATATATATATATATATATATATATATGTATGTATGTATAGGTAGATAAATAGATTGATTGATTGATAGGTAGATAAAATGTGTGTGTGTGTGTGTGTGTGTGTGTGTGTTTCATATATGCTTCGCACTTGGTTTAGAAATTATCAAAACCCTTCAATATCACATAACCACCTAATTCGTGTGTGTTGGTGGGAAGGGTGGTGTATGGTGGTGGTGTGAATGTGGTGTTGGTAGTGGTGTCAGTTTCAGCATGGGTCAGAGCTGGCACCCGTTCCAGCCCCGCACGGCACTGCTCCACTGGAATTCCCATCGCCAGTGTTGCCGCCTCCACCATCTCATATCTATCGACATTGATCAACAGATAGCACGTTATATCAGAACCATCAGGAATTATCACTTATAGTGAACATTATGCGACAAAAATTCTACGTCATGCAGTGATGAGTAAGGTGATAAGCGTGGTGGTGACGGCAGTGGTGGTGTAAAAGTGGCAATGTGGTGCGCCTGGTGCCAGCGTGTCTAGCTGGAGCCTCTGTCACGCTCGCATTCCCGCCACGGGAATTCCTCCACTACAAAGAACACTCTTCATTCCAAGTCAGGGAAGCCCTTTGGCGCCACTCTGACTACTTATAAAATGTACATAGCTTTACACTGCATAGCGACGTGGATCAACAAAACTGTTATTGGATTATAAGAATCCAGTTGGAAGCATTACAACAAACCAGTGCTATAATTGTCATCCTAACTAGATATTATCAAACGAAAAGCAGTTCTACCCGGGTTGTGGAGCACATTAAATCGACGAGGTGTACGATGCGGTACTGCGCGTGCTAGTTGTGGCGGCAGTATGTATGATGGAGGCGATGGGTGGCGGGGGGAGGGGGTCAAGGCTATCCCCCTTCCCTCCCACTTCTCCCTCTCCCACATACTACACTGCGCCATGAGAGACTACTAGTGCTGTTGCCTAGTGCATCATTGCATGTTAAATCGTGCATCTCCAAACAGCTTATTTATATAACTGATGTAAAAGCTTCCCTAGTTTCCTGCAAGGCTTTTGCTAATCCGTAAAGCATTATAAAAGGAGAACGACGAAGAGTTTTAAATCAGCTAAGAATTTAGTGAGTGTTGACAGCTCGTGAGTTGCAGATCCCGAATGACACAACACTTTGCTAGCGCTGCACAAAGCAAAGATTAAGCAGGTGGAGGAACTGATGAGGGTAGACGACAGCATATAATAGTCGTTTTAGAGCCAGTTATTAAGTCGAGTAATACAGTTGGAGTAAAAATAGGACTTCTATATTTAGTGTCTTGTTGAGCAGTGACTCGACCAGTATATATACAAATAAAATGAATAAACGTTGTCTTTATTAGGTTTAATAAAATTGTCGCTTTCCCCACTCCAACCCTCCCCCTCCCCGTCCGTCCTTCCCTCTCCTTCATGCAGCTCCACTCCTTGCCTCACCATTCATGTTCCATCCACCCGTGTTCCCTCGACATATTGGACCTCTAACCTTCACCTTCTCTAGGTTTTTTCTTGTATCTTTCCGCTGTATCTCTTCCCTGTATATAAACCAGGGATTGACTTCGAGTACTATTCTCTCTCTCTCTCTCTCTCTCTCTCTCTCTCTCTCTCTCTCTCTATCACTGCCATACATTTAACTTCATCGTATGCTCCACACCATACCTCTCTATAGTTCTATCGCCGTCTTCTCATTCGTATTATTTACTCAGACGTGCTTAGCCTCTCCTAGACCTTCCGATTTGCTTTCGCACCTCCCACTTCTTTTTCTCATCACCGTCCAAGCTTTGTTAACCCTCGCATCTCGTTCTCATCTATTTCGTTATCCTCACCTCTTAACTTGTTATCTTTCCCCTCCTGACGTGCATACCCAACAACCATAGTCTTGTTATATATCCTGCCTACATTACTTATGCCTACTGCCTTGTGAGCTGTGGCCCTGTAGTTGTGGTACTTATGGTGGTAATTTTCTTTCCAGGTTGGCAGTGTGAGTATGGGAGAGACCACCAGCGCCACTAATGGCTGGAACAACATGGATGACCTTAGGATTGGAGGAGTACCTGTGCCGATGGCCATGCCAGTCCCTGTGTCAGACTCCAGTCCCTTCAATGCTGACCTCTACTTCTAATTTAGCAAAGAGGGAAGTTGAGGAACATGCAGCCAGAATTGGGATTAAAAAAAAAAAAAAAAAAAACTAAGACGTTAAAAAAGTGGAAAGGCTCTACTTTGGGACCTGAATCTTTAAAAAGCATTTTCTTGATTGTATCTGTCTTAAGATGCTTTGTTGTGAAAATGATCAAAAACATTGTGAATTGTTGTTGTACACATGAACTTAGTTATTTATTCTTTTTTACCTCTATGAGATAAAGGCAAAACTTTTTTCATCACTACTAGAAACTGATGCTTCCTGCTCCTTTGATTTGCAATGAAGGATTAGTAGGTGAAACAAGTGAGAAAGTGAGAGAAGCTAAGGTGCCTTGGAGCTTACTCCGTTTCCCGAGTTCTGTTTATTGGTGAACTCTATGAGTATCACCAAATACTGTGGATGTGACATTTTTTGCAGTGCGCATTGTTCATTAAAGCACAATGAAAGAGACATTGTACAGATAGCAAGGCAAAATCTATATTGTATATTCTTTTGCCTACAAAATCTTGTTATATTAAATTTTAGAATAATGAGGCTTCCAGAGAAGACTGGAGCCTAATGAATGCGAAAAGTATCCTCTGAAAGGAAACCAGCGCCTGTCTCAGCTTGTATTTCGTGGTGTGTGTGGTTGTCCGTCTGTGATCTCAGTGGAGGCAGTGTGAAGGAGCAGCACAAGAAAATGCCAATGGTTTACTGTACATTGTATATTGGAAACAAAGATCCCAGTTACCTCACTAATTGTAAAGGAAGGCCACTACAGTATACTGTGCTGTGAATAATTATTGTTATTAAGAAGGGCCAATATGCATGCTTTTAATATCCTGTTTGTGCAATTATAGTTCCAGTATATAAAATTGAAGCTGGTTTAAGGCCACTAGGCAATATAGGTGTTCTTCATATTCTGTGAATTTTATAAACGTCCCAACCAAAAGTTACCTGAACACTTGGGCACGATGGTTGTGAAAATGAGCAGAATAAAACTTGTCAACACACATTGGTTGGTACCGGTATGCATAATCATAAAGTGACTCGCACTGAACCCATTACACGGATGTATGGTGCAGTCACCATTACTGGTAGAGATAAAAACGAGGAAAATTGTTTTCAGATTCTTTGATCATATTTTTCGAAATGCATGGCGTCTTCAGTGTTCAGATACTTTCTGGTGAGACTACAAGTAGCTTATCTGAACAGGCTTGAGATGTATGAAGAACATTAGTTGGACAGTATTTCATTATTCTGTGCTGTTGTGTACAGAAGTAACACCATTATTTTCACAAAGAGTAAACTGTCTTGTATTTTCATGAAGAGTTCCTGTCTTGTACTGCCTTCAGTTATTACTGTATACATAAAACATTTTACAGTATCCTGCAGAATAACTTATTCCCATTGAATGTTTTTGGAGTGTTAAGCTATAAATCCAAGATCATTAGCCCTGAACTGTTATGAAAATACATATATTGTATATATTTATCTGAACTATGTATTAAATAACATCCATATAAAAGTCGTCACTAACAGACATATTTACTAATGGTTTTGTGTATACTGTAGTGTCTGAAACTGAGAAAAACTTATTTCAGATAGATTTTTGTCAGTCTGTGTTCCAGACTAGCTGATGCAGTATGTATAATCAGTGCTACAGTAATTCACTTTTGCTAGCAATGGCTTTTAATTAGATTACATCTTTGCTTAGCACAAGTGTATGTAAGAAGTTTGTGATACAATTTTTGTGTGGCATTTGGAGAACTGCTGATTGTTGAGGACATTGAAAATGTGACTCCATATCATTAATACTTAATGATAAAGACTGACTGGTGTCAGAGTAGACTGCACTGCCCCTAGTTATTCATAAAATAGCTCACTTCAAAGGGATATCTCGTAGTGGCACCTGCAGAAGGTAGAATGATCAAGATAGGCCTAGACACATTGTAAGGTTTCTTGACATGAAATGATGATACCTGGGTTAGAACAACAAATATTCGTTAGGGAGACAGAGTTGGCACAATATCTAGTAGCATAGTAGATATATTTTTGCCATCATAGTAAGTGAATAAATACCATTACTGTATATGAGACAATGCCATGTAACCATTTCACCTTTTTGACAAACTCCTTTCAAAAGTGCCCAGCTCATCATAGATGAAAACTTATGTTAAACAATTTATATTTTGTAAGTTGTTTAATTGTAAGTTAGATATCCTTATTATAGTGGAAAATCACTTAAATGGTGATATGTTTGTGCGCCCAGAGCTGAGGTCACTGTGTCTACTATATCTAAAACACAAGGGGCTTTTCTCTTGAATTTGGTTCCAACTTGGTACCTGTCTTCCTTACTCCAGTCATTTCTCTTTCACCTAATGTCACCTATTATGCTTTCTTCACGCCATTTCCTATTGAAAATAATATTCATTGTTAAAATACATCATCTATACTTTTTCACATTTATTATTAGTTATAAGAACTGAAATTTTTAAAAGGCAAATGTGCACAGAGGTTGTCAGGTCCAATCTCTCCACCTGGAATTTGTAGGAGTTATTGAACCTTTTTACATGACAAGTGGTTGGTAGTGGGCCATGACATCCATATGCCATAGAATGCATAATCACTGAAGATGAATAATTCGAGAACATTACACTACATAACTGTTATGGAGAATTCCAGAGTATGTAAGCTACCTTGTTTTTATTCAGCAGTATACTGTGTGCTGGTGCCGAGTTTCAAGAGTAAGGCCCTATATTCTTTTCCTTTACTGAACTGTATTGCTGCTGCAACACTTGTAGCTGACAGGATGGATGGTTGCTGCAGCTATGGAAAGACTGTTTTGTATAAGTTGTGTGTGTGTGTGTGTGTGTGTGTGTGTGTGTGTGTGTGTGTGTGTGTGTGTGTGTGTGTGTGTGTGTGTGTGTGTGTGTGTGTGTGTGTGTGTGTGTGTGTGTGTGTGTGTGTGTGTTGAGTTTGTATAATTTTTGTTGCTGCTAATATAATCATGTCAGGAGTAATGTCTAGCTGTGGCTTATATAGCAGTGCAGATGGGAAGACGAGTACCCCAAGCTGTTCTTTTTAGTGATTGGAATGTTTTCTGTATTGATATGAATATGAGAGAAAACTTGTTAAACATCCCATTTACTGTATTGTCTCTACGTCTTGTGATCTGTTTATTTAGTTACATTTTTTGGAACGTTACTTCGGTGTATATTAAAGTACATTGTATTTGGAGATAAAGAGAGAATTTAGTTGGTTTTTGCAATCTTTTACATTGTGATGTACCAGTAATACAACTACTAACCAGGATGGGACTGTATTCTTACATGTTACAAGGGTTTGCTGTATATATGTTGAGTGTGCTAGTGGGTGTTCTGCAGCAGCACTTCAATTGTTACTCCTTCCCCTTCCTCTACTCCTCACAGTGTTTTGTAAATATTCTGTTGTATATATTTGTACAATGTCATCGCGTCTTCATTTTTGTCATCGTAATAAAATTTATTTATTTATGCATATTTTGATTTATTACTGTTACCTCTCACTCTTTATGGTAGGTGGGGGCACTCACCATCCACTCAATGTAGTGCTGCTCTCGGGTGTCTGCCCTTTTCTCTCCTCCATTCTTCTTTCCATCCATTCTCTCCTGTCTTTCTTTCCTTCATTCTTCCCTCGTGCCTGTGGGTGACTCTACATTGAGTGACAAGCCAAATGGTTTCCTGTACACAAGGAAACCATTTACTACGCTGGGTGGTAACCATATAACCAAACTTTGGTGCCTGTTGGTTTAGTGGGCAATTACAGCACTCCAATTGGATTGAGCCGGTGAAGGGTTATATCCAAGGAGCGGTTGGGGTTTATTGCTCGTGTAATGCCACTCAGGGATAAGTGAGGTTGGTCACTCATAAATGTCAGGACCAACTTGCCTAGCCCCGGGTTCCTATGCTCCTCATGGGGCAATGTAGGATTGGATGATGATAATGACCTCTCACTCTGATACTGAAATACAATTCACTTCCTTTTATAAATATCTTTATGAGCCAAGTACTGAGATGTAGAATGTTTGGAAAAAAAAAAAAAGAAGAAGAGGGAGGGAGGCTGCAAAGAGCTAATAAAAACAGTTTGTTATAGGAAGACCATGGTAAGTGCAGCAAAGGATGAGTATTTTTGAGCAAAAGCGTCGCTAGGATTTTAAAGATGGGGTGACCAAGGGATGGTCAACTCGAATTATGGCCCGAAGGAAAACTCTTTAGGAAGGGAGGGTCAGGAGATATTCCCGCGGAAATCTAGAGTGGCCACTGGGACCACAGGGTATATTTATGAGCTTCTGTCAAACAAGGAGCTTTTTATTTTAGTTTTCCATGCGCATTTTAAACATATTCTATACCTAAGTTTACACATACGGTGCTTACACCTTATTCCATTTATAGTATAATATGAAGAATAAGACACAAGCACTTGCAGTTTTTATTGCAGCAGCCACTCACCCACCCACCCACACCCATTAACACCTATCTGCACTACCAACACACACCCACACCTTCCCACACTACCCACATCACCTTACATTAACCACACGTACATTTACATTCACCCATACCCAGCTACAAACATAAACGCCCACCCACCCACCTACTGTACATGGAACCTTCCCACTCTCACCTACACCGACACACAACCATTTACACTAATCTATCACAAATTACACATATCCACACCGACCCACACAACCCCACACTCACGTACATCCACCGATGTACATATACCTAGTCCCACCCACACGCACCTTCATTCAGGTATACGCATCTACACACACCTACATCCCCGCAGATTTACCTTCACCTACCCAAACCTGCCACACACACACGAACACCTCTTCAAACTAGCTACTCCCAACCAGACCTACCCACACTCCCCACGCCAACCCATACTCACCTATACATACCTACAAATACCTACTACAGCCACGCATTCCCACTTAAACTGACACCAACCCACACCCTGCTACACCTCACCCACACTCACTTAAACCCACTTACACTCACATACAACCACCAAACGCCGCATGTAACCACCAAGTCACATGCAACCGCCAAGCGCCGCATGCAACCACCAAAAGCCACATACAACCACCGAATGCCACATACACTCACCGAAAACAACATACATCCACCCACAGCTGCATATATTCACTCATATGCACCTGCAGAGGTTTTAATATACCGGGTAATTGTTATATTGACGACCATTAATTGTATCCAAGATCAGTAAATACCTGACGGAGATAACGCAATGAAAACAGTGTTGTTTCGCTCTGAAAGTATCCATAACTAATCGCAAAATCGACACTGACTGGCGGACGGAATGCGTTCATGGCACTACTTCAAAACGGGTTAGCATAAGGCCACTACCTTGGATTGTTGAGCTGGCTAGTCGCTGATTGGTTGAAAAGAGAGTGACGTCATTTTCCCGCCATATTCGTCATGTTCCAGCCAGACACATGAAACAGAGTGATTTAGTTTTCCGACGACAGACTGAAGCTTGTCTGCACAGGAATGGGGTCAGCGATATTTCATAGTAGCCTTACAGGGGCCACCTACAAGAAGTTTATGTTCATTCATTTATTAAACCTCGGTAGGTGAATGTGCTTGGTGGATATGCAGTTGTGGGTGGGTGGGTGTGGATATGGCAGGGCGTGGGTGGGTGGCAGGGTGTGGGTAGATGTGTAGATGGTTAGTTTCGGATAGGTGTCGATGGGTGTAGCAGGGTGTGGATATGTAGTGTGCGGAGAAGTAGGTGGGTGTGGGTGTATGTAGGTGGGTGTACCTGAGTGTATGTGTGGGGAGTGTCTAGGTATTTGTCGGCGGATGTAGGAACGTGCGGAGCGATGTGAGTGGGTGGGAGTAGGTGTGGATAGGTGATAGTGGGTAGAAATGAGTAGGGCACGTTGTGAGTGGATGTGGGAAGGTATTAGTCGATGTATGTGGGTGTGGATGTGTGTAGGTGGATGTAGATACTTGCAGATAGGTAGGGGTAAATGTAGGTGGGTGTGGATGGATGAAAGCGGGCGTGTGCAATCGTGTGAGGTGTGGGGAGGTGTGGGTGGTTGTAAGTAGGTGTGGATAGGTATTGGTTGGTGTGAATGGGTGTAGGCAAGAGGGTGTGGGTGAGCGCTGCGGTACATCATCCTTTGTATGCGACTGTACTTTAGTCTTCGCATTATATTTTAATATCATAAGTAAGTTAAATAAGGCCTAAGCAGACCTTACCTAATATTTGGTATCAAGGAAAATTGAATATGTTAATGGGTAACTAATATATCCTGCTACCTGTTCGACAAAAGCTCACTGACTTTAATTTTACTCGCTGAGAAGCCTCTTTCGGAGGCCTCTGCTCGATGTCAAGCCACTTCCTATCTTCAGAATTGAGTCATAACTAGGAAACCGGTGACCCGATTGGCCTGAATAATGCTTTATTCTTCAAGTTAAAGCATTTTAACGGTACATTACTCTAACAAAAATTCGCGCTACCTGCACCGTTTTTGCTATGTTAGGGAACGTCCATACGTGCCCTCGATCATATGTTGGCAACACAGCTGGCAACATGTTTGGGAACATGTTTGCAGCAGTATTTGGTCAGACGTAGGCAAACCTGTTTCACTGCAGCTTCATCATGATGACAATATGGTCTGGACGCTGCTGTTCCCAACATGTTTGCAGTATGTTCGTTACTGTGTTGCATACATGTTGCCAGCACTTGTTCGAGCACACGTGTGGATGCGCCCTTACGATTACAAACCAACAAACATACAGAAATCGGATCATAATAATATAGATCAGTGTGTTGTGTTCAGTTCCATTTATTATACCCTGGATTGATAAAGTTCAAAAGAGATACTGCAATGGATATGTAGCGCTTTGAATTTAAAATGGCCTAAAAAATGAAACGGTGATATTCACGGGTGTTTTCATCAGTTAATGGCCATAAATTGAGTTCATTGCGCTATTTTCCTGAGCTGATGAGCTGGCCGGTCGCTGACTGGAGCGTACGACGTCATTTTTCTGCCATATTCTACACGGTCGAGCCAGACACCTGAAACTGAGTCATCTATTTTCCCGGCAACAAAATCAAGCTCGTCTGCGACATAAAACCACCCACATTAGCCTAAACCTAGTCATACCCTGCTACATCCACCCACACAGAGCCATACCCACATACTCCCATTAAAAGCCACATACACCCACCCAGGCCTACATAGTCCCTCTTCCAAGCCCAACTATGTGAAGATTTTAATGCCGCAACCCCTAAGAATCTTCCGATAGATGCATCATTGGCATTTTACTTTGATAAATCTTATATTAAAGCAGGTGTTCCTGCTAACTTCCCTGGGCTGTGTCCCTCTTCTCTTTTCACATTTTGCGTTAATCTCAAAAGTAATCCCCCTCACCCAGAAACTAAAACAAATCTACGTTAATGCCCCTCTCTTCCCACTCCCCCATTCCAGACCCTGCTTCTACTTCTCCCCCTCTTCTCCCTTTCCCCTGTTAATTTCTCTGCCTGTCTATACTTTTCCATACTTTCCTATTTGTAATTTCTTCCAAATTTTAAAACCACGGGGCTAAGTGTCCTCTCCCCCTTCCCAGCCCCCCCCCCCCGTTCCTTCCCCACTTTCTTACACTTCACTCTCCTTACCCCACATTCTCACACTTCCCCTACACTTCCCTCTCCCCCCACTTCCCCCTCCCCTCTCCTTAGTTATCAGCAGCCCAGTGTGGCTTCCGACTCCTCCATCATTATCATCCCCTCCTTCTTATCAGGAACTTTGCGTGGTGGTGTATGGCCGTGTTTCGTGTGTGTGTGTGTGTGTGTGTGTGTGTGTGTGTGTGTGTGTGTGTGTGTGTGTGTGTGTGTGTGTGTGTGTGTGTGTGTGAATTTGCGAGTTAGCTTGCGGTGGACCAAGTTTGGTGGTTATGTGGGTAGGTTGGCGGGCGGATGTGTTGGGTGACTTGGTAGATGGGTGGGTGGTAGGGCAGGGTGCTCTTCTAATACACCATCTATAGCTACAAAAGAACAGTCCAACATTCATACCACTTATAAATGTTTTGGATAATGTGAGATTTTGAATAATATCTTTTGAGCAAAAGTGTTACTGATTTTAAAGTTCAACCCCATTCAGTCCGACGATGCATTTAGTATTTTATTCCTGATATATCCAGACGATTTTAGTCACCTTAGCAGAGACTTCTCGAACGTGATGTGTTATTTACAACCTTCACTAACCTCTTCACTGCTAGGGTGTACTTCTGAGCTGGACAAAATCGTCTGGATAAAGGATTAATAAATTAAAAAATACCTTCCGAGGCCTGATTAACCCCTAAACCGCGGGGTTGTTTTTGCTTGACTTGTGTGTCTCGCGGGCATATTCGCGCTCCGACAGACTCTCTAAAAATATTTGCCTAAAATCAGTTATTAGTCCTATAATATTAAAATTATATATGCTTATGGCACATACCTTCATCTTTCTCCTGGGATGTTTGCTGAGCCTTCGTCGAGTACCGAAGGACTTGTGGAGACCTCTGAAGTTGGGTAACGAAGTCTCCACTTTACACTTCCCGACAACCCGTAATATGATTACCACAGCCTGATATTATCCCTAGAAACACTATTCTATGATTCTCAAATAGTTTGGAATCCATACTAAAAAAAAACACACACACTGAAAGCAATAAAAATTACGAGCGCGTATGACCTTCCCACTTTCGCTTATCTGCCGCTGGTGTTCTGTCATTTATTATTCATAAAAACACTCACACTTTATATTTCTATTACTATATAACACTTATATCTGCAGTCTTTATCCATAAGTTTCCTTCAATAACAGTAGTTTATTGTCACTGTAGGCATTCAATTTCTCTTTCAGTAAAATACATAGCATTCACTTCCTCGTCCTGTATACTAGCGTTGAGAGTGAATCTGTCACTTTCATTTCCACTTTCACAACTCATAGTATTCATACATGCTAGAGTGAAACTTTCACTTTCATTACTCCTAGTATATATACTCGTGTTCTTATATTATTACTCATTTACATTTCTATTCACATTCTCTATTTTATTTACATTATTTACATTTCTATTTTATTTACACTGTGTTATGCACTGTCACTTCCAGTAACTTATAAAACTATTTTCCACTGTTCACTTATATTTACATTCACTGCTTTCACTTGCTGTTTACACATTATTTACACATTATTTACATTTCCACTTGCACTGTTTTAGTCACCAGGAAGATCCTAGTCACTGTCCATCATTTTCATTGATAAATTAGCCAGTTCACGTTCCACAGCAGTCATTTAGCCCTTTACCCCTTTCCACACGAGGTTTAGTTTGGGGGAAGAGGTCACAGGCCCCTTTGCATGGGGCTAAAAGAGGCAAAATTGGACATGCGCGAATCCGACGTGGTGCATGATTCTAACCAAGGATAGCCCAACAAGGCCGTTCAGGCGTATTTCCATTGGGGTCCTTTTTATGGGATCAGGTTAATTGGAGATAGACCAAGACTGGTTGTAATAATAAAAATAAAAAGTATTAACCAGCACTTAAACACTACAACATGGTATCGCAGGTGATAAGCTTAATTAAAATATATATATTGGTCCTCTGACCGTGCAATAGCCATCTCTTGCATATATTGTTTTAGCTTGGCTTTGAAGGTGAGTAAGTTACTGCTTGCTTTCAGGTTTTCAGGTAGGTCATTCCAATCTTTTATTGCGTTATAATAAAATGTTCCTGTTGCCTGTCCAATGACCCTAGGAGCTTCAAAATTATGTGCCTTCTGACGTGTATTAATTCCGGGTTTGTCTTTGCACCTGATGAAGTTTGTTGTTAGATAAACAGGTGCCAGCTTGTTGAAAATTTTGATGGCATTGTGTAACCTTAATTGTTTAGCCCTATCATTTACATTTAGCAATCCAAGCATCGTTAGCTGTTCAACACCTACGTGGTCTCTGGGACCCAGGCCAAGCATGAATCTCACTAGTTTGTTTTGAATAACCTGAAGTTTTCCCTTGGCCATTTGTGGCGTAGCAGGATACCAAGATGATACAGAGTAGTCAAAGTAACATTGTGTTAGTGCCAGGCATAGGGTCTTTTTTGTTGCCGCTGGCAAGCATCCTGCTTGTCTGTACAAGAATCTGAGTCTGTTGTTGGTTTTATTTATCAGTGACTTCAAGAGTGATTCGCCAGACTTATCAGAGTCGATATTTAGCCCTAGATATTTTACAACAGATACAGATGATACTGAGACTCCATAGCACTTCACTTCAAAATCCTGTACATTTTTTAGTTTCTTCTTCGATCCGCATAGTATTGCCTCTGTTTTCCCTAGATGTAGAGACAATCTGTTGTCTACCAGCCATTCACTACAAGATTGAAGTTCCTTTGTAAGGGTGTCTGATATATCTTTAGGGTTTTTTCCTGACACTAAAAGCACACTATCGTCTGCATACAGCAGTAATCTGCATGAGACACTGAGTTTCATGTCGTTTACATAACACAAAAACAGCAAAGGACCCAGGATGCTTCCCTGCGGCACACCACATGTGATCGGCATCTCTTCTCATACAGTATCATCTATTTTTACTTTTTGTTTTCTGTTGCTAAGATATGATCGAAACCATGCAGAGGACCCTATGCCCATGGCCTTAAGTTTGTTACACAGGATATCATGGTCCACAGTGTCAAATGCCTTCTGAAGGTCAAGTAATACCATACCCGTGTAGTTACCTGTTGCCATTTGTGATCTTATATAACCATCCTTACTTACCAATGTGCCGGGACAAGACCGAGGAAGCTGTATTTACACTAGATGATCACTGACACCATTTCGTGACTAGCTTTAAATTCAAGTGGTAATCTATTGATACAACTCAGCATTCAGGAGGGAGAGAAGTTAATCTTAGGGCACGTTAGTCTTACATGAGCATGGTCAAAATAATATTCGACATATCTTTCGTAGCAAATTACTTAGACAAATCTCACTCCCGATTCGGACTTGAGCTATATGAACCCTTGAAGCTCCGAATCACGTCAGTCATCTTCCCTTGAGAGAGGAAGGATGCAAAAACTGTGTGGCTATTTTGTCAGTGATTATCTAGTGTAAATACAGCTTCCTCGGTCTTGTTCCGGCACATTGGTACGTAAGGATGGTAATTTTTAAGGAGATACAACATCGCCTCTTAAATATTAGCAAAAATTTTTACCAACCTTTGAAGTGATTCAGTGACTGTACAGGTGTACAGAAGTACATTTTAGAGTACGAAAAGGATCCACCAATAAACAAGGAAAGTATGATTATATAAAGGATTGGCTAGGTTAGGATAGGATGAAATTAATTAAATTAGTATAGGTTAGGTAAGGTTAGAATAGATTTGGTTGGGCTGTTATGAAAATTTAGGTTAGGTTGGGATAAATCGCTATTGATAAGGGTAATTTCGTGCCAAAAATGGTATTCTAGGATGACCTCCGTCTGTCTTTGGCACTGCTGGGGAGTGCAGACAAGGACCAGTTTTTATACGCTTTTCAGCAATTTAAAACTATATAAAATATAAAAATAATCGAAACTTGAAAACGCACTCAGAAAATGTTCAAAGAATCCCATGAAGGGCATTGTTAAAGAAAAAAAAAAAAAAGGAGAAAACTGCAAACTATGGAGGTCCTACATCTCACTGAAAAGTACCGTAAGGACAGTGTTTCTTAGACCTCTGATAGCTACGAGTTCTCTCAGCTCGCCCAAGTCATCTGTATTAGACTGAAAAGGCTGAGAGGTGAATATACGCTTTATACCCAAACCTCTCCTCAAACTGCAAACTCTGTATCTTGAAGGCTGAGCTGTATCAATAGACAGACATTAGAATATAGTCCTGGTCAAGAACAAATACCGTAGGAAGTATGTAAAACAGCTGTATTGCCTTTTTCTGCCACTGAACTACATGGAATAAGCATCAAAGGTCGAAAAAGTGTTCCAGGTTAGAGTAAAGAGTATATGAGTGTAAGTGAATGAAGTGGAGAGAGAGGGAGGGAGGAAGAGACCGACTACTAGGTGGAGAGATGTGATCGAGAGGTATACGAATGCAGATGATGTGAGTTGGAGGGAAGACAGCCTGATGGCGGAGTACAGAGTGACATCGAAGCAGTGTGTTTGTGGCCACCCCTTCCCGGATTGAGGTGTCTGACTAATAAATACATGAAAAAGTACAGGCATGGAATTAGAAAGCAATATGCCTTTTTGATTGTTTTCTAGCTGCTCTTTAATACCTCTAAGTTAAAATAACAACAACAACAATAACAACAACAACAATAACAATAATAATAATCATCATCATCATCATCCGGACTTCCTTTCCCACCCTAGGGCAAGATAAGGAGTAGCAATGTCCAGACAGCCCAAGTTTGCCTAATCCAATGGGCCACGTTTCCACTCATGCATCATTCAAGCCCCCGGAATCCTGGCTCTATTGGATAAGCCAAAAATTTTCACCACCTTTGTAGCTTCACATAATAATTGTAATAATAATAATAATAATAATAATAATAATAATAATAATAATAATAATGACGATAGTAATGATAATGAATGGAATAATAAAAATAATGATGATAATAATAATAATAATAATAATAATAAAAATAATAATAATAATAATAATAATAATAATAATAATCTATCTATCTATCTATCTATCTATTGCCAGACGCTTCAATCACGTTTTGGGTGGCCACAAACAAAACGCCTCAACGTCGCCCTGTCCACCACCATTTCACTGCCCTGCTCCCAACTCACACCCCCCTATCTCATATACCTCTCCACCCCATCCCTCCATCTCATCCTCGGCCTCCCCCTCCCTCTTCCCCCCTCCACCTCACTCACATACACTCTCTTCGTCAGTCTTTCACCCTCCATCCTCTCCACATGGCCAAACCACCTCAGTGTGTTCCTCATCACATCCACATCCACACCACAACGCTCCTTTATATCCTCATTCGTCAGCCAGTCTCTCCATGTGACTCCACAGGCTCCTCTTAAATAACTCATTTCCACTGCTCTCACTCTTGACTTGTGTCTTTCCAACAACGTCCAAGCTTCACTTCCATACGTTAAAGTTGGTATCACAATACTGTCATGTAGTAACTTTTTCACTTCCATGCTCACTTCCCTGTTTCTTATCACTGCTTTCAAAGAACCAGCAACCTTTCTTCCCTGCTGTACCCTTTCAAGCACTTCACCCTCCAAACCTCCATCCTTACTCATCACACTACCCAAGTACTTAAACGTACTCACATTTTCCAATTCCTCACCATCCAACCTCGCTGTACATTCACTGACTTCACCTCTCTCAAAGACCATCACTTTACTCTTCCCTACATTCACCTTTAGATTCCATTTCTTACACACTCTCTCAAACTCATCCACCAAGCCTTGCAGCTCCCCTTCGTCTTCACTCAACAACACAGTATCATCTGCAAACAACAATACAGGGAGTTTCCAAACACTATCCTCTTTCACCAGGGCCACTCCAACATCCACTACCCTACCTTGTACCTCTTTTATTACCCCATCCATGTACAGATTGAACAACCATGGAGACATGACACATCCCTGTTTCAACCCAATCTTCAAAGAGAAAAATTCACCTAGTTCACCATCCACACGCACTGCAGCCTTGGCACCATCATACATACTCTTCACAGCATTCAACAGCTTCCCATCTACTCCATATATTCTTAATACCTTCCACAATCCTTGTCTATCCACCCTGTCACATGCTTTCTCCAAATCCATGAAAGCCGCATACAACTTCTCTCCCTTCTCTAGAAACTTTTCCACTAAAGATCTAAGAATGAATATCTGATCTGCACAACCTCTTCCCATCCTAAAGCCTCCCTGTTCTTCTCCAACTAATTCCTCTGTTCTTTCTCTAACTCTGTCAATAAGTATCCTACCATACACTTTCCCTATTATACTAAGAAGACAAATGCCCCTATGATTACCACACACTTCTTTTTCCCCTTTCCCTTTGTACAAGGGAATAATCATACCTGACTTCCAATCCTCCAGGAATCTACCTTCCTCCCAGGCCAATCTACACATCTTCCACATCCATTCTACTACAATCTCTCCCCCATGCTTCAGCATTTCACCACACACTCCATCAATTCCTGGGTCTTTCCCCAATTTAACTTTCTTCATTGCTTCCACAACTTCTATCCTACTGATTTCTTCCTGTCTTCTCACTTCCCTCCTTCTCCCAGCCATTCCTGAGCCACTTATACTCACATTACTTCCATCCTGTATGTTCAACAATTCCTTAATGTGTTCTTTCCGTCTGCTCACTTTTTCTCCCTTTTCCACTAGTAATCTACCATTATTATCTTTCACTCCCCTGCTAACCTCACTTCCACCCTGTCTTACTCTCTTCACCTCTTTCCAGAACATTTTCTTACAGTCCCTCCACTTTACACTCAAATTCCTTCCAAATTCCTCATCCACTCTCTTCTTACTCTCTCTTACTAATCTTTTCACCTCTCTCTTTCTTTCTACATATAACTCTCTCTTCCGCCTCTCAACTTCTTCCACGCCCCTATTTCTCATCCATTCATTGTATGCTTTCTTCTTTTGTGCCACAATAATAATAATAATAATAATAATAATGACAATTATTATTATTATTATTATTATTATTATTATTATCATCAGTATCATTATTATTATTAAAATTTCAGTTTTAGTTTAAATCTATATTTGTACGTCAGTTCACCCAAAACTCAGTGCAAGACCTGACCGTGTACTCGGAGAATGAGTGACAGCCAAAATTAATCCTTCCCCATGTTGGCAAAGTACGAACGGATGAGGGTTGTCTATAGGAAAGGCAGTGCATGTGAAAGTGGAAGTCCATGATTATTTGTAGCGTAGGCCAAAAAGGACACCCTCCACACACACACACACACACACACACACACACACACACACACACACACACACAGCAACATCTCCACATTAGCCACACTTTCACATACACAGTCATACTTCCACCCGGAAGAGATGATGATGATGATGATGATGATGATGATGATGGTTTTGATGCAGCTGATGATGTTAATGATGATGGTTGTGGTGATGATTTTTATCGACAGATGGAGTGAGGTAACAGCGAATGATGCAGCCAACTAGCCAGCCAGCCAACGTTCTCTCCTTTCCCTGGTGTTAGCAGTTAAGTCACACTGTTCTCAGCTACATCTGCCATCATCTTTCGCCCGTTAGCATAGGCAGGTTGACAAACTAATAGATAGATAGGCAGGTAGGTAGGTAGACAGATAGATGGGTCGCAGATATAAATAAATAAAAAGACAGATAAACTAATAGGTAGACAACGATGGCTGGAGATTTATAAACAAAGTAATAAATATATGGAAAATTACAGATCCATAGAATAACAGATAGCAGATTATGAGGGTTAAATGGAGATTTACAGATCCACAAATTAATACACAGATAGAAAGGCAGATATAGGTTGGTAGATAGATAGATAGATAGGTAGGTAGGTAGGAAAACTGACACTTAAGAGAATAATCTGATATAATTAGAGAGTCGGATTATGGTAGTTACATACACCTTTCTTAAAGATAGATAGAGAGATCGTATAGTTCATTATGTAAGGGGAGAGCAGATAATAGTCTTAGAATGGTAGATTGCGTGGAAGATATGAGAAGTGCGGGGAAGAAAGAATGGAGACGAAAGGGAAGGAAAAGTGAGGAAAGAGTAAGATAGACAGGAAGAAACGGGAAGGAAATAGAACGGGGACGGAGTGTGAGTGAGGTGGAAAGGGGACAGAGGATGTCGTGAAGGAATAGGGTGAAGAAGAATATAAATGAAGGTTTTATGAGCTCGAATGTGGGTAGCTTAATGGCTGAGGACAGGGTTACATGAAGGCACTCTGTGACCATCCCCTCTGAAATTAAAGCGTCTGGCTAAAATCTATAGTTAGATAGAAAGGCTAATAGATATATAGATAGATAGGTAGATAAATAGACAGATAGGCTGACCGACTGTTTAACAGATAGAGAAGCAGACAGACAAACAAATATATAGATAGAAAGAGCTAAATAGATAGATAGATAGCTCCATCCCACCCTACCTTACCCTACTCTACCCTATCCTACCCTACCCTTCCCTTCTCTTCCCTTTCTTACCCAGCCTTATCCTACCCTACCCTAGTACCGTACCCTACCCTACACAAATACCCTACCCTACCCTATCTCTGTCCAACTTAATCTCCCTTATTCTGTCCTGCCTCATCTTACCCTATCTTGCCCTAACTTACCGAGTCCTATCTTACCTTAATCTCCCCTTTCCCGTTCAGACTTAACCTACCCTACCCTACCAAGCCTAACCTAACCCTATCAAATTCAATCTACCATTTCCTAACCTAATTTACTCTATATTCTAGCCTTAACCTACTCTACCTTATCTTACCCCATCCTACCCTTCCCTGCCTTACTTAGCTACTCTGCTCTACCTTATCTTACCCCATGCTACCCTTCCCTGCCTTACTTAGCTACTCTGCTCTACCTGACTTTTACGCAACATAACTTACCCTACCCTATTAAAATTAATCTACCTACTCAGTTACCCTATCCCACACTACCTAACCTATTGTACCCCAGCTAACTTTTCCTACCCTTCCCTAACTAACCAACTCTAACTCATGTCTCAGAGCTACCCACCATGGCTTCCCGGGTCACTCATGTACTCACAAAAATTAAGATTTTTTTTTTTTAATCACCCGGTTTAATTTGTAATTAATAAAAATTACTTGAATAAAAGTTTCACAGACGTCAGGAGGCTGAACAGATTTTCAGAATTGTATTTTCTATGTCTGTGATATATATATATATATATATATATATATATATATATATATATATATATATATATATATATATATATATATTAATCTGTTTATTTATGCTGCACATATATTTATTTATTTATATATTTTCTCTTTAATTGGGCCTAAAATTGCCGTCTCTTCATCTTGATTGCTGAGTTGTAAAAAGACATTAACCCTACGATGCTAGTAAAAAAATGAATGCTATGAAATGGATGGTTAATATTAGTAGTAGCAGTAGCAGTATTGTCTTTTTCTGCCATTTGGTTATTTTAGTAAGCTGCAAAAGGACGAAAATCTGGGCCAAGGTAAAATCAAAGAACGCCATGGCTGAGTGTACTACGAGGCTACATGGAATAAACTACGCACGTGCAATTCATTGACGAAGTTAGAGGGATAAAAAGACTAAGGAAAAAAGATATTAAACGTTGAAACTGAGCGTTACAATGACTTACAACATTCATCAATTGTGGTGGTTTGTTGGCTTGAATGTGTTGTTGTTGTTGTTGTTGTTGTTGTAACTCTAGGCTCATCTGAACGGAAAGCCAATGGACCACAGGAACCGGTCACATAGGCGCTGCTCACCGAGTATATGCATTTCTTGAAGTTATGTCAAAGGATTGTCCGAGTTATGACACTGTGATCTGTGAGGTGTCTTTTGGTGGGAGGACTACATTACAGTGGAGGTATAATGGACTGTTTGTGAATTACTGAAGCAAGGAATGGTGGTGCCTATACTATAATCTGGCTGGGTGTGGTGCTCTGTGGTAATGAGTGTGATGTGGGTAACGGTGGATTGGTTTTGTTGATGGCGATCGTATGGTGGTGTACGTGGTGTGAAGAGGTGTGGATTAATGGTGTGGATGGTGCAGTTGTCTGGTGCAAGTGAGGTGCATGTGTAGGTGGATAGATATATACCGGTATGTTTGGTAATAGAAATGCAATTTATTCATGAGAGGCGAAGCAGTGCCATTTCCACCTCGTGTGTGTTTTTCGTGCACCTAACTCTGGACTTGAGCTACATTATTCGTTCTCGAGGTGCAGTAGTCCACCTGTTCTTTTTGCATCCACTTATGCTAGCTGGTAATCGGTCTTTTACCTGCCAGATTTTTTAAAAGGAATTTTATAATTAGGAGGTGGCCCTAACATACTAACAAGTATATTAATACCTGTCATTGTTAACTGAATTGCTAGAGTGTACTGGAATGCTGTCTTCTAATTTGGTCTATATTAGATCCACTGCAGGACCAAAGCTTCATATCGGAGGGGGGCTGATAACCAGAATTAACCCGCCCCATCCCGACCACTTTTCCACCATTGACTCCCCCCAATCCCGACCATTTTAGGAAAAAAAAATTTTTGGCTCAAACCTTCGCTTTTGGTGAGAAACATCGAAAATTCATAGAGAAATCGCTCACCTGAGGTTTAAAATACTCATTACAGGTAGGAGTACCTCCTTACCTTACTGGGTTTTCTATCAGGCTGGCACCAAAGAAAACGAGTTCTATGGGAGGATAACTATTTCACACCACTCATAAACGGTACCGGTATTCATTTATTTACTTGGTACGAATTTATATGTAGTACAAGAGTATATTGGTTTTCAAGCAGTAATATAGGCATTATAAGCATTGTTTCACTCACTAATACCTGACCAATTTTTGCCACATTACCTGATCATCATTTCTAACTGTTTCTTCCTCTAATGCTATGTAAAGTTTGTCCTCCATATTGTCATTGATTGGGGAATCACTCTGGCCCTGAATTTCGTACCGTGGCATGACATGGCTATACTGGCCAGGTCACTGATAACAGGTGAATTGCTGAGACAGTGGCATGCAGGGGGGGGAGGAGGTCATGCTGGGTAAGGCATTGTCCCTGCCTGGTATCTTGTTGAGGAAGGTGTCACGTGTATACGTACCAAAAATGACTCGCAAAAATTGAAAATTGTGTAAATTAGGGACCTTGCAATTTTTTCGTGTTTATGTACGTCGATGGGATTGGCAGTGACAAAACGTGTGGACGTTAAAGAACGTCGACGGGACGCCGCGGGTTAATCTTGCTCCGCAGTGGCGTCACCAGGGGTCAGATTTTGGGGGGACTGTGGCCCTGGTGTAGGTAGAAGGGGGGGGGGACGAGCGAAATGAGCCTATGCAGCTGGGGGGTACATGGGGGTCCTGTAAGCCCCCCCGGAAAATTTTTCGGAAATTGAGCAGTTTTAGGGGAATTTTTGAGGCCTATAGATGAAGAACAAGTAAAATAAGGTCTCACAGGCTATTAATAAGAAACTTATAGGACACATGAATATTGATGGGCCTAATACTAGGTATCAGTAAACCTTATGATATAATGTGTACAAGGTAATTGTATAAAGCTTTTTTGCAAATAAGGTTTTCTTAAACTGCTAGTATTATGTGGTATCATAACGGTTTCTTAGACTTACCATATTAAATTTGATAATTCAAAGAAGCTCAATGTATATAGATATAATTGCCAAAATTCATCTTCCATTACCGGTACTGTGATAGGAAAACAAAGCCATTCACTTTCCCACTCTGTACGTTTAGGACAATATATTTGCAACGCTGAGAAATAGCCTAGGCCTAACCAATTTAAAAATAAATCAATTAAAAAAATCCTGGTCTAAGCTTCATAAAATGACTACTGAAAAAGTTTGATATAGGGCTACTTACATGTCTGAATGGGTTCAGCTCTGGGGTTATCTGGGGTTGCTTCTGGCACCTCATTCCCAATAACAGCCACTTCTTGGCACTCATCTGACTCATCTTTGGATGTGCAGGTGCGAAAGAATTTCCTTATGTCACCCTGTCTCTGAGGATTTTTAGATGACCTTTTCATCACCTGAGTGGCTGATGGCTGATATCCGCAAATGTATTATTGCAGAATAGCCTATAAAGGGAAATGACATTCAGTTCTGACAGTGGAGTGTCGACTGAACCAACTAAGTACTGCCGACTCTGTATAAAGTATAGGCTAGATCTCATATCCGTAAAAACAAAAATGAACAGGTAAAGTGAGGTGGCTAGCAATATACCGGAACGTAGTAACGTCTATACAGCCACTGAAACCAATACATTCAAATAAAGCCGAAAACAACACTGGATTTAGCCACAGTTCACAGACACTTCTAAATGTAAACAAACATTCCGAGTTCCGATACTCTGAACATTAGAATTTGTGAAAAATTGCAAAGATCAGATATTTTAGACTGCATAATCCAATTTTAAAGCTCCGTGATTAATATATACCATGTTATATATTGTAAATATATAATAAGTTTGATAAATTTAATACAATCTTGCATTCTTTGTGCAATAAATATATTTCAAAGAAAACCAAGCTTGGAAAAAGTATATGGGAAACTAATATATTATAACTATTATGATTTGAATCATAGGTTTACGTAAATTGTGAATAACTTATCACATTATATAGCTATAAATAATATTGTATTAAACTAATATGGATGCACGAATAAAAGTGGATTGGCGGTAGGGGGTTGGGGGAAAGCTAGGTGGGCCAATGCTGAGCTGCAAGCATACTATGTAAGCTGGTGATTTTTTATTATTATTATTTTGGGAGGCTGCAATTTTTGGGGGGCTGAGTCCTTGATTTGGGGGGGCTAGCCCCCCCCCCTGGTGACGCCACTGTTTCCCCGTGTTGGCAAAGTAGGATCGGGGAAGGGGTGTCTGTTTGAGGAATGATGCGTGTGATAGTCGATGTGTCGCAATTGCTATGGTGGTGTGTACAAGAGTCTGGATGTGCCACTGATAAACCGATAGTGTGCAAACATAAGCAAGCTTAGGAAGGGGCACATTAACAGCATCCACTTTAAGTGCCTGCCAGGGTTTGGATTATAACCCCGAGAACACGCGCATTACGAGAAAAGAACGCCACCAGTCGGGCCGCCTCAGTTCCCATAGCGTGGCACGACGGGCTGTTTCACTTGCAATCTAAACTGTGCGATTTCAACATTAAAAAAAACGTCGTTATATCATTAGTAACAAATCTGGTCCTCAGTGCTGCCGTTTCAATCAACTTTGAAAGTCTAGTATAAAAATGGTTAACTGTGTTTTGTGTAAAGTGAAAAAGCCTATGGTATGATGCATTTACTAAATTCCAATACCATTTATAAGGATAATTATGCATGAGTAAGACTAAACACAGTGCAAATATAGACTGCAGTATCCAGGTGTGCAGTCAGTTCCATGTGACCCCGTATCATTGGCTTGTGTGATGATCGGTTTATGAGTCTCCGCAGTACCTCTTCCTTACTAGTTTATTTCTGCACGTACTGTAGTTTACAATCTCATATGCGTGCAAAAAAAAAAAAAAAAAGTGTTATTATATTATAATACAAAAGAATAATTAAGGTATTATAAGTCCACGCTTGAAAGCATAGAACATGTCCGAGCGAGCAAGTTTGTTAATCTTACACTAGCTAACAAGTGTGCCATCCCATTTGCCTAAATTCAATACACACTTTGAAATTTTGGGGAAAATCACTCAAGTAACACCTATATTATTTTCATAAGCTATCCAGCGATATGCATAAGTCAGTGGTTCCATTAGCAATTTTCGAGATAACTCGGCTCTGGTGCTTGATTTGGAGCCTTTTTACTCTTATTTGAGAATATGATGACAGATTTTGATAAAAGACGTCAGATAACACCTATTACTTTTTCATAGGCCTTTCTTCTATGTCTAATACATGGGTCTGCTGTAGTTTCAATAAATTCCGAGATAACCCAGTTTTGATATTGAATTCTTTTCTTTTTCCCCTTTTTTTAGCAATATGGTGCCGAATTTTGAGAATAGCACTGAAGTAACACGTATTACAGTACTTTTCCATAAGCTTTCCAGTAAGTGCGTAGACGCGCAGTAGCTTTAACATAGATGCGTCCCAGTTTTGATGCTCAATCTGGCTTCTTGGGCCGTTTTAACAATATGATGGCACATTTTGAAAAACATGTTTTAAGTAAACCCAATTAGTTTTTCATAAACTTTCGAAGGATATGCATAGATTCACGGTAGTTTCATTATACTTGTTGTACTCTATCTTGGAAAAAAAAAAAAAAAAAAAAAAAAAAGGCTCTCCATCCTGAATGCTGAATTGTAACCATAGATTAACACTAAAATATGATGCTAGTTATGAAGAAGTGCTTTTGAAAGGATGTATAACCTTAATTTTGTCTGTTTATGCCACTGAACTACATAAAATAAGCTGCAAAGGGACGAAAATTTTGACAAGTTAAGGTGAAAGAACTACAGTTTCCGTAATGACAGTCTTTGTGCTGTTCCCAACAACTATATGACATAGTATAGAGTATAGTATTTTTGGTTATTCTCCTTGCTCGCTCGCATGAAGAAAATGGTGTAGTGTGTAAATAATATCGCGAAGGAAGAGGTGCTATAAAGCCTTTTAAGCTGACTGGAATACTGGCATTTGTGTGCGCTTACAACCACTGATATGCTCCTTGATTCACAAAACAACTTACGATAATTCTCTTTTCGTAACTAACATTTATTTATTTACTTACCGGTGTGTATTTTATCTACTTATTTTCGCAAGAAGGACGAGATAAATTGAGAAATTCCGTTCTCTCTTCCCCTTGTCCTTCCTGCAAACCAAAATCTTAGTTAAGTTTGTTTGTGATTCACCGTCCATGTCGGCACCACACACTATCGGCCTCTTACCTTGTCAGGTAAAATCCAGCAATGATTACCTTGCACTGGAAATGATCGAGTTATGTAAAGCTGTTTTAGATTTTGACTTTACTCTGCGATGCCGAAATATTGCAACTCTGCCATTCATTACATGACGAATATGTAACATTATGATTACTACTGTTATATGCAGCTTTTTTCTTATCACTTGGTGGATATTATGAGGACGATGCGTTTTTTAAGCCGAGGTTTGGCAAATTTTTTCACTTCATCCAGATTATTGAGGATAATTTCATGTCGTTCCAATTAGACGTCAGCAATTCTCAAGACATTTTATCCTGAGATGTCGCCAAACGGTGCAGTATATTTCGCGTGAAAAGGAGCACAGTATTTATAACAATTGTCATTATTTGTACCGTTATGCCGTTTGATACGTCAGTCCTTTAGTTAACATGATACACTATCTTGATGAAGTTATTACGTCTTATGATGAGGTTAATGGAATAAATATATATACTTTACAAAATTCCATTCTTCATTCCCTACCTTCATCTCTCTCCATCCCTCCATTCCATAACTCTCCATCACTCTATGCATCCTACCCACTCCCAAACACACCCTACCCACACTACACACACTCTACCCACACCTTAACCCCCTCTACCCACACCCTCACACCCACAGCTTTACACCCTACTCACATCACACACACTGTACCCACACTTCTACACGCCCTATCCACATCTCCAAACACCTTATCCACACCTCCACACACCTCTACCCACACCTCCACCCACCTCTACCCACACCTCCACCCACCCTACCTACGTCTCCACACACCTTACCCACACCACCACACACCCCACCAACACATCCACACACCCTACCCACACCTCCACACACCCTACCCACACCTCCACACATCCTATCCAAACATCCATACACCCTACCCAAACCTCTTTACATCCTACCTACACCTCCATGCGCACTACCCACACCACACACCTTACCCACACCTTCACACATCCTACCCACACCTTCACACACCCTACCCAAATCTCCATGCACCCTACCTACACCTCTGTGCATCCTATCCACACCTCCACACACCCTATCCACACCTCCACACACCCAATCCACACCTCCACACACCCTATCCACACCTCCACACACCATATCCACATCTCCGGGCATCCTAACAACACCTCCACACACCCTATCTTTACCTCCGCACACCCTATCCACACCTCAACACACCCTATCCACGTCTTAAGAAACCCTTTCCACACCTCATCACACTCGACTTACACCTGCACACACCTTACCTACCCCTCCACACACCCATCTCGCACCTTCGCACACCCTACCCACGACTCCGCATACCCTACCCCCACGTCCACACACTCTACCCACACATCCACACACTCTACCCACATTTCCTTATACTCTACCTACACTTCCACACACCCTATCTACACCTCCACACATCCTACCCACACCTCCACACGCCCTACCCACGCCTCCACACACCCTTTCCACACCTCGACACAACCTACCTACACTTCCACACACTCTACAGTACCTACACTTCCACACACCTTACCCATGCCTCCACACACCTTCTTTACCCCCAAACACATCTTACTTTCACCTCTACACACCCTACCCACACCTCCACACACCCTACCCACACCTCCACACACCCGACCCACAACCCACACACCCTACCCACACTTCCATACTCTCTACCAACATCTGCTTATACTCCACCTACACTTCCACACACCCCACCTACACCTCAACACATCCTACCCACACCTCCACACACCCTAACGACACCTCCACACACTCTGTCCACATCTCCACACACTCTACCCACATCTCCACACACAGACTACTCACATCTCCTTATACTCTACCTACACTTCCACATATCCTACCCACACCTTCACACATCCTACCCACACCTCTCCACACACTATACCCGCATCTCTTTTTACTCTACCTACACCTCCACACACCCTCTCCACACCTCCACACGCCCTACCCACGCCTCCACATACCCTTTCCACACCTTGGCACACCCTATCTACACCTCCATGCACCCTACCCACACCTCCACACACCCAAACCACACCCACACATCCTACCCACACCTCAACACAGTGACACACTCGACTTACACCTGCACGCACGTTACCTACCCTCCACGCACACATTTCTCGCACCTCCCCACACTCAACCCATGCATCAGCACCCCCTACCCTACCCACACAACACACACTCTACCCACACCTTCACACCCTTTACCCACACCCTCACACCCACAGCTCCACACACCCTATTCACATCACACACACCGTACCCACACCTCCACACACCCGACCACACCTCCACACACCATATTCACATCTCTGCACACCTTATCCACACCTCAACACACCCTATCCACACCTCAACACACCCTATTCACACTTCATCACACCCTGTTCACAACACAACACAACCTATCCACACCTCTGCACAACCTATCCGCACCTCAACACACCCTATCCACACCCTCAACACACCCTATTCATACCTCATCACACTCGACTTACACCTGCACACACCTTACCTACCCCTCCACACACCCACCTCGCACAACCTATCCGCACCTCAACACACCCTATCCACACCCTCAACACACCCTATTCATACCTCATCACACTCGACTTACACCTGCACACACCTTACCTACCCCTCCACACACCCACCTCGCACAACCTATCCGCACCTCAACACACCCTATCCACACCCTCAACACACCCTATTCATACCTCATCACACTCGACTTACACCTGCACACACCTTACCTACCCCTCCACACACCCACCTCGCACAACCTATCCGCACCTCAACACACCCTATCCACACCCTCAACACACCCTATTCATACCTCATCACACTCGACTTACACCTGCACACACCTTACCTACCCCTCCACACACCCACCTCGCACAACCTATCCGCACCTCAACACACCCTATCTACACCCTCAACACACCCTATTCATACCTCATCACACTCGACTTACACCTGCACACACCTTACCTACCCCTCCACACACCCACCTCGCACAACCTATCCGCACCTCAACACACCCTATCCACACCCTCAACACACCCTATTCATACCTCATCACACTCGACTTACACCTGCACACACCTTACCTACCCCTCCACACACCCACCTCGCACCTTCGCACACCCTACTCACACCTTCACACACCTCTACCCACACCTCCACACACCTCTACCTACACTTCCACACACCCCATCTACACCTCCACACATCCTACCCACACCACAGATCCTACCCACACCTCCACACACTCCACCCACACCTCCACACACCTTACCCACATCTCCACACACCTTACCCACACCTCCACACACCCTACCCACACCTCCACACCCTACCCACACCTTCACACACTCTACCCACACCTCCACACACTCTACCCACACCACACACTACCCACATCTCCACACACTCTACCCACACCTCCATACACTCTACCCACACCTCCACACACTCTACCCACACCACACACTACCCACATCTCCGTCCACTCTACCCACATCTCCACACACCCTATCTACACCCCCGACAAACCCTACCCACACCTCCACACACCCTACCCATACCTCCACACATCCTACCGACACCTCCACACACCCTACCCACACCTCCACATATCCTACACACATTTCCACACACACTACCCACACCTCCACAGATCCTACCTACACCTCCACACACCTTACCCACACCTCTAGACACCCTATCCACACCTCCACACACTCTACCCACACCTCCACACACCCTACCCACACCTCCACACACTCTACCCACACCACACACTACCCACATCTCCACACACTCTACCCACAACGCACACCATATCTACACCCCCACACACCCTACCCACACCTCCATACGTCTTACCCATACCTCCACACACCTTACCCACACCTCCACATATCCTACACACATTTCCACACACCCTACCCACACCACACATCCCACCTACACCTCCACACATCCTACTCACATCTCCACACACCCTACTCACACCTCCACACACTACCCACACCTCCACACACCCTACCCACACTTTCATACACCTTACCCACACTTCTACACACCCTACCCACACCTCCACACACTCTACCCACACCTCCACACACCCTACCACCTCCATACACTCTACCCACACCACACACTACCCACATCTCCACACACTCTACCCACAACGCACACCTTATCTACACCCCCCACACACCCTACCCACACCTCCACACATCCTACACAAATTTCCACACACCCTACCCACACCTCCACACATCCTACCCACACCTCCACACACCCTATTCACACCTCCACACACTACCCACACCTCCACACACCGTACCCACACCACACACCCTACCCACACCTCCACACACCTTACCCACACCTCTACACACCCTACCCACACCTCCACACACCCTACCCACACTTCCACACACCCAACCCACACCTCGACACGCCTTACCCACACCTCGACACACCCTACCTACACCTCCACACACTATACCTACACGTTCACACAAACTACCCACACCTCCACACACCCTACCCACACCACACATCCAGTATTAAACCTTCCACTCCGATGACGCACTGGCTGTATTATTCTTGCTGTCTCCTGACGACTTTATTCCGCTTCTGTGTGACGGCTTGTCGTGAGGGGGGGTAAGCGAAGGATTTATTTAACCTCACCAGCACGAAAAGTCTACGCTAAGCTTAATATAGCCGCCTGATTGTAGGAATTGTAAACTAAGAAATTCGTCACCGGGTTGAAGGGGTTATTATATCTCCATCGAACCTTTTACCAAATCTAAAAAATTTTTAAACGGCATTTTCAAGACGAGAAAAACCTTTGGAAGTTTTAATACGTTTATAGAAATTACTGATGAAATAAATGGCAACGATATCCTATAAGTTCAGTATTTCGTGTTTTTTTTTTTTTTCTGTATAAATGGCAAAATATTGCAAAGTGGTATTTCAAAGCTACATTGCCATCTCGAAATGTTTCCCAAGTCCAAAATATCGTCCATGAATATCTCAATGGCCACTCGCTCTTGTAATATTTTGTATTTCGTATTTCTGAATTTCATTAATAGCTAATGAAAAGTGCTCATAATATTTACTAAGTACCGTACAAAAAATAATTTATAATGAACTAACTGGGAACTTTTGGCATCTCAGAATAGTACTAAGTCCAAAATTCAATAAAAATACTAACTGGGAACTCTTGGTACCTCATAATAGAATTAATTCCAAAAAATAACTCAAGTTTTTACAAGCTGGCTACTCTCAGATAAAAGATGGCCTTCCGCTTGTGTGCGTTTTGGGGCAGCGAGCGCTTCTGGTACAGTTTGGGACAAATGTTTGCCAAATATTTCACCTCCTCCTCTTTTGACATTCCTCAGCTGAGTACTGTTCTCCATCTTATTACAGTTCGCTTTGTTAAGTGAAGAGGAGTCAGAGATATAGTAAGCAAACTTTTGTCCTCGACTGTACACCCTATTCTAATCTCTCCCCTCCCTCACCCCACTAAAGTTGTGGTGGTTAAGGGAGGGAAAATTTGGTAGATTTTTATTTTTTTCTCGTGTACTCTATTTACTAACACCTTCCCCTCCTTTCAGATTGTCTCTGGACACTCATTGAATTACCAGTCGATCGATGCAGAACCTGGTCACATTAAACATGGCAATCGACTTAGTATATATTTGGGGGGCCAAAAATCCATGTATTTTCCTCATTTCCCCCCCGTTTTTTTTTTTTTTCAATTTTTATATTAGTTTCCTATTTTTCAAAATCATCTAAATATTATTTGGCTGCACTTTCATTTAAATAAAGATTTAGTTTTTTTTCTGTAGTTTTCAGAATACCATACTTAAATGTTATTTTATATTCATTTAAAACTATAATAAAGTTCAAATAAAAACAATGTATTTATTTTCTTAAAGATAAAGTGACAAATAAAACAAGGCAGAATATATTTCAGATTTTATTCTGCAAGAACAAAGACCAGCAGATGCAAAAAACACAAATGGAAAATTATGACAGGGCAGCAGTAGATGACGGTAGATTCCCCAGCGCACCGCCGCACACTCGGGGTGATCGACTCTTCAGGGCACCGCCACACACTCGGGGTGATCGACTCTTCAGGGCACCGCCACACACTCGGGGTGATCGACTTTTCAGGGCACCGCCACACACTCGGAGTGATCGACTGTTCAAGGCACCGTCATACACTCAGGGTGATCGACTCTTCAGGGCACCGTCATACACTCGGGGTGAGCGACTCTTCAGGGCACCGCCACACACTCAGGGTGATCGACTCTTCAGGGCACCGTCACACACTCAGGGTGATCGACTATTCAGGGCACCGTCACACACTCAGGGTGAACGATTCCTCAGGGCAGTAACACACACTCGGAGCAGTAGACTCCTCAGTGCACCATCACACTCGGGTTGGTAGATTCCTTAGGGCACCATCACACTCGGGTTGGTAGACTCCTCAGGGCACCATCACATTCGGGTCGGTAGACTCCTCAGGGCACCATCACACTCGGGTCGGTAGACTCCTCATGGCACCATCACACTCGGGTCGGTAGACTCCTCAGGGCACCATCACACTCGGGTTGGTAGACTCCTCAGGGCACCATCACACTCGGGTTGGTAGACTCCTCAGGGCACCATCACACTCGGGTTGGTAGACTCCTCAGGGCACCATCACACTCGGGTTGGTAGACTCCTCAGGACACCATCACACTCAGGTTGGTAGACTCCTCAGGGCACCATCACACTCGGGTTGGTAGACTCCTCAGGGCACCATCACACTCGGGTTGGTAGACTCCTCAGGGCACCATCACACTCGGGTTGGTAGACTCCTCAGGGCACCACCACACTCGGGTTGGTAGACTCCTCAGGGCACCACCACACTCGTGTTGGTATACTCCTCAGGGAAATATCATAGATTCTTTTTCGAGTCCATAGAGGCGCTCTGGATCTGGGCCAGGGCCAAGACAGGGTGCACAGCAGTACGCTGGGCTGGTGGTCCAGGGTCAATGCCTGGGCCAGGGCCAAGACCTGGTCCACTGGGGCATTCTGGGCCAGGGCAACAAGGGCACTGAAGTAGCCGACATCTGTAATTACACGGTTAATTAATGATTATATTACCAAAGCTGTATCAAATAAAATTCATATGGAAAACAATGAGAATATGAAAGACTGTCATGCCGAATCTGTCAAGACCTATAGAAGATTGACATAAAAGTTATTGATCTGATCATTATTCAGCTATCCTTCACAAAGTCCGCAATATATAAATAGGATGGCCCATATAATGCGCTTATGTGCCACAAAGCTATAGAGTTCTCGTATGCATGGAGAACGGCTTAGTTGATTTGCCTCAAAATTAAAATCGTTCAAGCAAGTTTCGTCTAGCACACAAAAAACAAAAACTCAGGGGAAGTAGTATATGAGAGAAGAGAGAAGGCATCGTCAATGAACCATCCTGCGTATATGTAGCAGGTCCTCGGGATGCAGGAATATACAAAATAACACGATACGAGCTCAACGTAACCTGGTCCGAACAAGACATCAACCGGTGGGCACGGCACACCCTACCACCATCCCCCATGGGCACGGTACACCCCATCTCCACCGGCCACGGGCACAGCACTCCCCACCGCCATCCTCCACGGGCATAGCATCCCCAAGGGCAAAGCACACCCCACCACCATCCCCAAAGGGCACAGCACACCCAACCACTACCACCACGGGCCCGGCACACCCCACCGCCACTTCCCAAAGGAATGGCACACCCCACTGCTACCTCCCACGGGCAAGACACCCCACCGCCACCTCCACGGGCACAGCGCACCCCACTGCTCCTCCCCCACGGGCACTGCACACCCCTCCGCCATCCCCTATCGACACGGCATACCTCACTGCCACCCACCACTGGCAGGGCATCCATACCGCCACACCCCATGGGCACGGCACCCCCCACCGCCACCTACCACTGGCACGGCACACTCCACCATCACCCTCACTGGCACGGCAAACCCCACCGCCACCCCCCACGGGCACGGCACCATCCACTACCACCTCCCATGGGCAAGGCACCCCACACTGCCACCCCGACGGGCACACTACACCCCTCCCCCATCAGCACGGCATACCCCACCACCACCCATCACTGGCAGGGCACCCCCACCGCCAAACATCAGAGACACAGCACTCCCCACCGCCATCCCTCTCGCGGACGGCACCCCCCACCACTACCTCCCACGGGTATGGCACCCCAACCCCCCACCCCCCCGGGCACGGCACACCCCATCGCTACCCCCCCACGGGCACAGCACACCCCAAGGTCATACCCCAGGGCATGCCACACTCAACCGCCACTCCCCACGGGCACGGCACTCCCCACGGGCACGGCACTCCCCACTGACACACACAACGGGCACTGGACCTCCGACCACCAACCCCCAAGGGCACAGCACCCTCCACCGCCGCACGGGCACGGCACCCCCCCACCGACACCCTCCAAGGGCACAGCACTCACAAAGGTCACAGGATTCCCCACCGCCACTCCCCATGGGCACGGCAGCCCCTACCGCCACCACGCACAGGCATGGCATACCCCACTACCACCCCCCACGCGCATGGCATCCCCCACCACCACCACCCACGGGCACGGCACCCCTCCACCACCACCCACGGGCACGGCACCCCCCACCGACACCCCCCAAGGGCACGGGACTCCCAAAGGTTATGGGACTCCCCAGCGCCACTCCATAGGGCATGGCAGCCCCTACCACCACCACGCACAGGCATGGCATACCCCACTGCCACCCCTCATGGGCATGGCACCCCAACCCCCCCCACGGGCACGGCACCCCCCCACCACCCACCACGGGCACTGCATACACCACCTCAACCCCCACAGGGCACGGCACACCCAACCTCTCACGGGCACTGCCCACCCCACCTTAACCCCCCTCACGGGCACGGCACCCCCCACCGCTACCTCTCACGGGCTCGGCACTCCCCATGGGCATGGCACTCCCCACCAAAACCCCCAAGGGCACGGCACTCCCCAAGCCACGGGACTCCCCATCGCCACTCTTCATGGGTACGGCAACTCCTACCGCCACCACGCACGGGCATGGCATACCCCTTTGCCACCCCCCACGGGCACGGCACCCCCCCATCACCACCCCGAACGGGCACAGCACACACCACATCAACCAGCGAAGGGCACGGCACACCCCACCTCCCACGGGCACTGCACACAGCACCTTTACCTCCATCACGGGCACGGCACATCCCAATCTCACCTCCAACAGGCACGGCACCCGCACCGCCACCTCCCACGGGCACGGCACCCCCCATCGGCACCCCCCATGGGCACGGCACTCCCTAAGGTCATGGGACTGCCCACCGCCACTCCCCATGGGCATGGCTGCCCCTACCGCCACCACGCACAGGTATGGCATACCCAACTGCCACCCCCGCTGGGCATGGAACCCCCACTGCCATCCCCCAAGAGCTTGGCACCCCCACCACCCCCCCCAGGGGCATGGCACCTCCCCACCTCCACTCTCCACGGGCACTGCACGCACCACCTCAACCCGCCAAGGGCACGGCACACCCCACCTCCCACGGGCACTGCACACCCCACCTCAACCCCCCTCACCGGCACGGCATACCCCACCCTCACCTCCAACAGGCACGGCACCCCCACCGCCACCTCCCACGGGCTCGGCACTCTCCACGGGCACGGCACTCCTCACCGACACCCCCCAAGGGCACAGCACTCACCAAGGTCACGGGACTCCCCACCGCCACTACCCACGTGTACGGCAGCCCCTACCGCCACCACGCATGGCCATGGCATACCCCACTGCCACCCCCCAGGGGCATGGCACCCCCCCACCACCCCCAACAGGCACTGCACACACCACCTCAACCCGCCAAGGACACGGCACACCCCACCTCCCACGGGCACTGCACACTCCACCTCCATCCCCCTCACGGGCAAGGAACAAATCACCCCCACTCCCACGGGCACTGCACACCACACCGCTACCCCTCACTGGAACAGCAAATCCCAAGGTCATCTCCCAGGGCATGGCAGCATGGCACACTCAACCGCCACTCACCACGGGCACGGCATCCCCCATCGACACCCCCCAAGGGCACGGCAATCCCCAAGGTCACGGGACTCCCCACAGCCACTCCCCATGGGTACGGCAGCCCCTACTGCCACCACGCACGGGCTTGGGATACCCCACCCCCCACGGGTACGGCACCTTCCCAGCACCACCCCCCACGGGCACAGCACCTCCCAACCACCGCCCCTAACGGGCACTGAACATCCCATCCCAACCCGCCTGGGGAACGGCAAACCCCACCTTCCACGGGCACTGCACAACTCACCTCCACCCCCCCACGGGCACAGCACCTCCCACCGCCACCTCCCACGGGCATGGCACCCCCCACCCCCACACCCACGGGCACAGCACACTCCACCGCTACTCCACAATGGGCACAGCACACTCCACCGCTACTCCACAATGGGCACAGCACACTCCACCGCTACTCCACAATGGGCACAGCACACCACAAGGTCATCCCCCAGGGCATGGCACACTCAACCGCCACTCCCCACGAGCACGGCACTCCCCACCAACACCCCACGGGCACTGGACCTCTCACCACAACCCCCCAAGGGCACAGCACCCTCCACCGCCGCACGGGCACAGCACCCCCCACCGCCATCCCCACAGGCATGGCACCCCCCATCGCCACCCCCTACGGGCACTGCACACTCCATCCAAATCAGGCAGGGGTACGGGACACCCCACCTCCCACGAGCACTGCACACCTCACCTCCACCCCTGCACTGGCATGGCACACCCAACCGCGATCCCCATCGGGCACGGCACCCCCCACTGCCACCTCCCACGGGCACGGCACCCCCCACCACCACCTCCCATGGGCTCGGCACTCCCCACGGGCATGGGCCTCCATATTGACAACCCCCACGGGCACGGCCCTCCCCAAGGTCACAGGACTCCCCACCGCCACTCCCCATGGGCACGGCAGCCCCTACCGCCACCACCCACGGGCATGGCATACCCCACTGCCACCTCCAACGGGCACGGCACCCCCCACCCTCACCCCCCTGGGCATGGCACACCCCACCTCTACCCCCTCACGGGCACAGCACACCCCAAGGTCACACCCCAGGGCATGGCACACTTAACCACCACTCCCCATGGGCTCGACACTCCCCACCAACACACCCCAAAGGCACTGGACCTCTGACCACCAACCCCTACGGGCACGGCACCCCCCACCGAAACCCTCCAAGGGCACGGAACTCCCCAGGGTCACGGGACTCCCCACCGCCAATCCCCATCGGCACGGCAGCCCCTACAGCCACCATGCACAGGCATGGCATACCCCAATGCCACCTTCCACGGGCATGGCACCCCCCACCACCACCACCCACGGGCATGGCATCACCCACCACCACCACCCACGGGGCACGGCACCCCCCACCGACACCCCCCAAGGTCACGGCATTCCCCAAGGTCATAGGACTCCCCACCGCCACTCCCTATGTGCATGGCAGCCCCTACTGCCACCACGCACAGGCATGGCATACCTCACTGCCACCCCCACGGGCATGGCACCCCCACCACCACGCCTCATGGGCACGGCACCCCCCCACCCCCCCAAGAGCACTGCACACACCACCTCAACCCGCCAAGGGCACGGCTCACCCCACCTCCCACTGGCACTGCCCACCCCACCTCCACCCCCCTCACGGGCATGGCACACCCCACCCTCACCCCCAAAGGGCACGGCACTCCCCAAGTTCACAGGACTCTCCACCACCACTACCCATGGGTACGGCAGCCCATAACGCCACCATGCACGGGCATGGCATACCCCACTGCCACCCCCCATGGGCACGGCACCTCCCCACCGCCACCCTCAACCGGCACTGCACACACCACCTCAACCTGCCAAGGGCACGGCACACACCCCACCTCCCACAGGCACTGCACACCCCACCTCCCACGGGCACTGCACACCCTACCTCCATCCCCCTCACAGGCACGGCACACCCAACCCTCATCTCCAATTGGCACGACACCCCCCACCGCCACCTCCTACAGGCACGGCACCCCCCACCTCCACCCCCCCGGGCACGGCACACCCAACCGCTACACCCCACGGGCACAGCACACCCCAAGGTCATCCCCCAGGGCATGGCACACTCAACCGCCACTCCCTACGGACATGGCACTCCCCACCGACACCCCCCACGGGCACTGCACCCTCCACCGCCGCACGGACACGGCACCCCCCGCCGCCATCCCCACAGGCACAGCACACCCCATCGCCACCCCCCACGGGCATTGCACACCCCATCCCAACCCGCCAGGGGCACGGCACACCCCACCTCCTACGGGCAATGCACACATCACCTCCACCCCCCACGGGCACGGCACACCCCACCACCATCCCCAACAGGCACGGCACCCCCCACTGCCACCTCCCACGGGCACGGCACCCCCCACCGCCACCTCCCATGGGCTCGGCACTCCCCACGGGCATGGCACTCCCCATCGACACCCCCCACGGGCCGGCACTCCCCACCGACACCCCCAAAGGGCACGGCACTCCCTAAGGTCTCGGGACTCCCCACCGCCACTCCCCATGGGCACGGCAGCCCCTACCGCCACCACGCATGGGCATGGCATACCCCACTGCCACCCTCCACGGGCACGGCACCCCCCCCACCACCACCCAAGGGTACGGGAACCCCCCCACCGCCCACTGGCATGGCACACCCCACCAGCACCCCCCACGAGCACGGCACAACCCACCGTCACCCGTTACGGGCGAGGCACCCCCACCACCCCCCCAGTGGGCATGGCACTCTTCACCGGCCCAACCCCCACGGACACGGCAAACCCCCACCGCATCCCCACACGTACATGGCAAACTCCCACCGCAACCCCTCACGGACCCGGCAAACCACTGCTACCCTCCACAGGCACGGCACATCCCCACAGCCAACTCCCACGGGCATTGCACACCTCCACAACCACCTCCCACGGGCGTGACACACCCCACCTCCACCTCTCACGGGTACGGCACACCCCACCGCCACCTTCCACGGGCACGGTACACCCCACCACCACCTCCCACAGGCACGGCATCCCCCACCACCACCTCCCACGGGCTCGACACTCCCCATCGATTGGCACAGCACCCCCTACGGGCACGGCAACCCCCCCACCACAACCCACGGGCACGGCACCCCCCACCACCACCCCCCACGGACACGGCACAACCTACCTTCACTCCTTACGGGCGAGGCACCCCCCACCCCCCCACGGGCATGGCACTCTTCACCGGCCCAACCCCCACGGACATGGCAAACCCCCACCGCATCCCCGCACGGACATGGCAAACCCCTACCGCAACCCCGCACGGACACGGCAAACCACTGCTATCCTCCACAGGCACGGCACATCCCCACCGCCAACTACCACGGGCATTGCACACCTCCACCAACACCTCCCACGGGCGTGACACACCCCACCTCCACCTCTCACGGGCACGGCACACCCCACCGCCACCTTCCACGGGCACGGTACACCCCACCACCACCTCCCACAGGCACGGCACTCCCCACCGACACCTCCCATGGACACTGCACACCCCATCGCCACCTCCCACATGCCATTCACGGTACACCCCACCACCACCTTCCACAGGCACGGCACCTCCCACCGCCACCTCTCTCGGGCTCAATACCTACAACCAAAATTTTGATGCGAAAATTAAACTAAAATCCTGCAATAGTCAAGGGTGTTACCAGTTCCACTAATCACTGCAGTTACTTCTCATACTGACAAACCGATCAGAACACTGAATTAACAAAACCACTTATCAGGAGAGCAAGGAAAGTGAGCAGATCGATGTCAGGAAGGGAAATGAGTCAGGCTTCCTCCTCTCTGCTGTCATCACGTTCTATCCGGCACTTCAGCACCATCTGCACTTCACGAAAACAACTAAAATTGTAATTTGAAACTTCGTAACACCACCTCGATGATTTGTGTTGCATTTTCTTCCATATAATATCTGGCTTGTTAATCGGATCCTTTTAATACTGACATAGTTTCCAATGAAGAGTATACAAGAGGGTAAAAAATGAAATATGCAGGGTGAGTCGCTAAGGAAGAGATGCTACGAACACTTCAGCTATTTACTTTGCATAGTACACCTTTGTGATCTTTGCACTTATACTGTATCGTTATTATAACGATAAAAACGGGATATAGGAACATTTTAAGGTATTGTCAAGTTTCAACTCATCAGTCCTATTGCACAGCTGGTGATGAGGGTAACTGTAAATAGATAATTTTGTGTATGTATATAAAATAGAAAGAAAACGGCGTTATTTACGTACAAATCCAGCAAAATAGTTCCCAAACCCTAATCAAAGTACCGACTTTGCACAGCACACAGCGTAGTCCAACAGCACAGCTCACCAGGCCCCGTCCACCTTTCTCCTGTCCCTACACCCAGGCAACGAGGTCGGAGGTCAGCAATGGCTATATATAGGAAAGCTCTGAAAGGACGTTTAATCCTATCTGCAACCTCTGAGTATGATAATTTTGTGTAACGAATACAGGTGGCATCGGAGTCGAAGTTTTGACTCTACTTGTTGATAACCATGCCCCTGCATGTCGATTTTTCAGTTATTTTTCAGTCATTTTCAAAAGTAAGCCTATCCATTGCGATACCTCAGTTAGGGATTCATTGATTTTGTTTATAATAAATGCTCCTGAAAAAGGTAAAATAAAATTATTAGTAATTAATGAGCGTTTGTCGAACACAGAGCTATTTATTTTACTAACTCATGCGCATTTTCAACATTCTTTGGTACCCAATCCTAGTTAAGGCATACCTAGGCCTAATTCAATCCGTATAGAGCAAAATATAAGTGAAGAATAAACAGACATTGTAAATAAGGTTTTATTGCAGCATCCACTCAAACTGTGCTATACGAGTGCCTTCACCCATTCAGCCCCACCAATACTTGTCTACACCTACCAGCACCCACCAACACCTCCTACAACTACCCACATCACTCTATATCCACCCACATCCACCTACATATCCATACTCTCTTACAAACATCTACACCCACCCAAACCCACTGTCACTCACCGCTACCCACCTACGTCGACTAAAACCACCCAAACCCTGCCACATTCACTTGCACCCACCAACATCTATCCACAGCTACCTATACCCACCCACACCACCCAAGATCCATCCACAAACACCTAGGCTCACCCATAACCAGATTGGCTCAGGTTCACCCATCCGCATCCACCCGCACCACCCTATGTTCACCCAGGCCCACCTACTGTACATTCACCCACACCCACCTACACACATCTGCACCCACCCACACCCACTTACACTAACCCACTCCTGCATATACCTAACCCAGACATATCTAAGCCTGCCTACCCCCACCCCCACATCCCCCTACATCCCCATATACTCACCTACAAACACCTACATACATCCATACCCACGCCCACTCATCCACACCGAGCTACACCTTCTCAAAGCATTCCAAACCCACCAAAATTAATTGAACGTAGCTACACCTTACCATAACTAGTCATACCCATTATTCCCATCCATACTCACCTACACCCACCAGCACCCTGTCATACCCACCTACAATTAGTCACACGCACCTATGGACAAATAAACCCAACCACAATCAACACCCACCCTCAGCATATACCCATCAACTCCCATCTAGTAGCACCCTACCACACAAACCCTTACCCACCTACAAACACCAACACCCATCCATATTCATCTCCACTCATTCACATTCATCTATATGTACCCACACTCCCCCACGGTCACCTATACCCATCCCGAACCTACACCCACCCACAGCCACCTAAACCCTACCACACCCATCTACATCTACCCATATCCTGCCAAATTCATGTTTACCAACATGCATCCACCTACAGCCACATACTATACAGTACACACTACCATACTTACCTGTACCTATACCCACCCACACCCACCTTTGGAGGTTTAATAATCTAATTTTAAAAATGCGATGGATGGCATTTGCAAAATATTTCAATAGATATATGACCTTGTTCATATGCATACTCGCATAAACTAATTGCCATGAAAATAGATGGCTCTGTTTCAGGTGTCTGGCTCGAGCGTGATGTGTTGTGGATAATGACGTCACAAATGTCAGCCAATTGGCGACCAGCGAGCCCATCATCTCGGGGATGGGGCCTTATGTTAACCGGGGATGAGGCCTTGTGTTAGCCTGCTTTGTAACGAGTAATATGGAACGTTGCCCGGTAGGTAACTATGGAAAGTGAATAGTAACACATACCATTACTGTCGCTTATTATTAAAGCCAAACTACTCAGTTAGCAGTATACATTATCTTAGGCGTTTACTGATCACTGCTTATAATACAGGGCCATGAATGTAGCATATCTAATTATATGCAGTGGCAAAGCTAATTTCTAAAATAAGATGGCAAGCTTACTAATAGGTTCCCTCCCTCCCCTCCCCCCCCCAAAAAAAAAAAAAAAAAAAAAAAAAAAAAAAGACCCAGAGAGATCTACAGGTATTCCCCAGGAAACAAGAGGCCACCGAGGTGACCAGGCATCTTTCAAAGGTGGTCAGGGCCACCCTGTCCATCCCTCTGGCTACCACTGTTCCTGTGGGGAATTAATTAACAGAGGTAAGTAATAATACAGGAAATAGAACTTAAACACCAGGTCATAAGTGCTACGTATACAAAAGTTTATCGGTCCAAACAATCTCTATACAGCAAGGCCTCTGAACAGCTATGATGCAAAAATGGGAAAGCAGCTGGGGTTAAAGAGGTGTATGCAGAGATAATTAAGTGTAGTGGAGAGAGCAGAATGAAGTGCTTGTTGGAGATATGTAAGAAGGTATGGATGAGTGAAACTGTGCCAGGAGAGTGGAAAAAAGCTGTGATTGTACCCTAGTACAAAAATAAAGGTGAGTGAAGTGAGTGCAAGAATTATCGTACCATAAGTTTATTGAGTGTGGTAGGATAGGTATATGGAAGAGTTATTATAAAGTAAGAGGAGATATCAGAAGTCCTGGTGACTGATGAACAGGGTGGCTTTAGGAGTGGCAGAGGATGTGTGGATCAAATATTTGCTGTGAGACAGATAGTGGAGAAGGCTTGTGAGAAGGACCATATGGTGTTTATGGCATTCATGGATCTGGAAAAAGCATACCACAGTCGACAGAGAAGGATTGTGGAAGGTTTTGCGCATGTACAGTGTAGATGTTAAGTCACTAGGTGCCGTTAGGAGTTTTTATGATGGTAGTGAAGCATGTTTAAGGATTAATGGACATCTAAGTGAATGGTTCATGATTAGTGTAGGCATCCGACAAGGTTGTGTGATGTTCCCATGGTTGTTCAATAAATATATTTATGAAAGGGATGATGAGAGAAGTAAAGACACGAGTAATGGAGGGGGAGATGGCACTGGTAATGAATGGTGATGGATTATCTCAAATTTGTTGTATGCTGATGATGCAGTACTACTTGCATATACCACACAAGAACTTGGGAGACTAGTGCAGAGTTTTGCTGATGTCTGTGATCATCGTGCCTTAAGAGTAAGTGTAGAAAAGAGTAAAGTGATGGTTATTGAGAGAAGGTGGCTCCCAATATGATGTTGGAATTGGTGAGAGAGTTCAAATACTGTACTTAGGTATAGTGAGATAAAAGAGATGAAAATGTGCAATAGACGTGAAAAGTAGAGTGACAAGGAAGAAACTGGTGCAATGAAGGCCTTGAGAAAAAAAAAGGCTCGAGTGTTGCAGCTGCACAAGGCTTACATGAAGGAGTGTTGGTGCCAACTTTAACATAAGGTATGGATGTGAGACTATGGTATGGCATGAAAATGAAAAGTCAAGAGTGAGAGCAGTGGAGATGGGGCTGCTGAGGAATGTATGCGGAGTACAGAGAGTGGATAGAATACAAAATAATGATCCGTGAAAGATGTGGAGTGAGAAAGTCTGTGGACACCAGAAATGAAGAGAGTGTAATGAGATGGTATGGTCATGTGGAGAGAATGGATAACAATAGAGTGGTGAAAAGGATATATCTGAGCAAATCTGAAGGAAGCAGGAGGCAAGGCAGGCCAAGGAGAGGGTGGAGGGATATTGTGGATGTGTGTGTGAGGAAGAGACGTTTGGAAGTCTGTGAGGCTAGGGGACTGACATGAGATCGAGCTGGCTGGATGAATATCATGACAGAAGCGCATGATCAGGGTTTTGGTACCCCGTTTTTACATGACACTGTCCAGATTGACTTTATGAGATACGTTTGTGAAGCTATAGAACGTGGTGAATGTTTTTGGCGTTTCAGATGGAGCCAGGATTCCGGGGCCTGAATGGTGAGCGAATGGAAGTGTGGACCATTGGATTGGGCAAATCTGGGCTGTCTGGACAATGCTACTCCTCACCCTGCCCTAAGGTGGGAAAGGAAGTCTGGATGACGATGATGATGAATGTTTTTTTTAGTAAAGTGGGATTCCTGACCCTATGAGTCCTTGTACTTTTAACCTCTTCAGTCTTATATATATATTTTTTTTATTATTACTCTTTATGCTCTGAAACTATTTTTGCTACCAAGGTAAGGACTGTTTGAGCTTGCACAGTTACATACAGCCATAATTACCAGTAACTTCTTCAGTGCTGTGATGCTCTTCTAGGCCTATGAGAATAATTTGGTAACAGCAAGAATACAACAACAAAAAATCATCGGATAAAGGGGTTTATCACCTAACACAATACATAAGAATTTGGTGAGTATTGTTCCTTGTCCTCTGAGCCAAAAAACTTGTTCAATACCCAGTGAAGATGAAGAAAAGGTTGAATTCAATTAACAAAGGAAGGACTACACAATACTAATGCATCAGATTTCTTTTTATTTAAAACCAGGGAAAACTGACATCCAAAAAATAATGCATCTCCTTGTTTTCTCCATTTTCTAACATCAAATTCTATGATATATTTATAAAAATATTATATAAATACAGAAATTAGTTACAGTAATCCATGTTTGAAAATCACTGAAACTTAAGCTTCTACTTATTTTGCAAATGAACTACTGTACTATGACAGTCAACAATCAAATCAAGAGAAGTGGCACAAAAGTATAAATGAACAGTATACAGGTATTTGTGGAAAAAAAAAAAAAAAATCAAACATGGTAATAATTCGAGTGGTTTATGTACTGAACACTCCATGAAGCTTCCTTGTTGCTGATTTACCTGCAGCACCACAAACCAAATGTCCTGAGACATATGATTGGCTCTATGCAATCAATAAAATTTTCAGAATTCCTGTACTGCTAGAACATTCATCTATGAAAATTGTGTACAGCTATCCTTTACCCATGGCAATATTACATACCATTACAAAATTACAACTCACAACTACATACCTGACAGACAAGGAAAAAAATAAAATCCTTACCCAATCCACATCTAAGCACTTCTCCAAAAATATGCCACCCTCCCCAAATATCCCTTTCATTTTACTGCACCCTGATGATGTTCACAGCTTAGATGCAATACAGGGCATTTATGATCATGTTATACAAGACAATTACACAACTACATGTAACTCAAACCTGCATTATTATAAGTGCTAGTATGTCTGTTTATGAACTTGAAGCACGATTGTATTGAAGCCAGTTACTGCTACAGGTAAGATCAACACTGCAATGCAGTTAATGGTTATGAACTACCCTCACTCATCCCTGACCAGCTTGTATATAACTATTGAAAATGTACAAATTTTTATGAAGGCAGATACTGATGATAAACTAATTTATCAATATCCAAGCTGTAAAAGGATCATGAATACTACTTATGCCATTTTCAGTCTGGAGAAAACAGAACTTTCATGGAAATCTATTCTATTACCTTATTAGTCTCTAACTTGCACAGTAAAATACACAATGACAATAGAGCAATAATGGAACAATGGAATAATTTTAGACACTTCTTTGCAAGTGTACTTCATTCATTACATCTGAAACAGAATAGATCTCTTGAAAGTGAATAGTAACACATACCAGTTATTGGGTAAGACCATTTTAGCAAAACTTGATAACACAAGTATTTGGGTATATGTTACAAAAACAGTGTTATCAATATAAACTGCACAATAAATGTACAGAAAAGCCAACCAACTGAAATTAAAATATACAAACCCATGAATCATGTGAATAAACTTTTTTACTACTTTAACTATTACTGTATTGAGCTATACTTTCTAGAGCTGTTACCAAACATACAAAGTCATGTGCTCCTTACAACATATCACTACAGCTAGTTCTCCAGCAGGACCAGGGAACCAATAAATATAAAAGTAATAAATCCCTGACAAAAAAATAAGCTCAATCAGCCTGAACAATGTAGGAATTATGTAATATGCCAGTACATATATGGGGAAAAAGGCTAAGTAACAAGAGCTACATCATTAAAGCATTTAGTTAAACCTCAAAAACTCATGACAGGGTAACACCTACTTCCAGTGGTGTTCAGTAGTGAGCAGAAGGAAACCCACTATTAATATGATGACAAGTGTCACTCATAATTACAACTTCCTTTCTGAACAATCAAGGCAATGAAATTTTGTACTTGACCTTTTTTTTTTTCAGATCTAAGGTTGTCAATATCCGTTTAAACTTTCACCAAATTTAGCACTGCTGTTAACATATTCATATGCAAATCACATGCAATGGTTACTGTAATTCCTACTATAGTCTGTAAGGAAAGTTCACTACACATATCTATGAGTTTGGGGTCTTACAAGCAACACAAGTACAGTACAGTACTTTGCAAAATTCAGTAACTACTGTATATGACTGATATCTTGAGCAATATGGTTCGCCTCATATTTCCTATTTTCAAACATTCCAATTCCAATATATCAATTGGTGAAGCTGCAAGTTCCTTTTCATAAGATTCCATTTACCTCGCACGACAGTGGAGAGTAGACAAGTAGGAAAAATCAAGTTTACAAATTATCAGTACAAGAAGGATCATAAATAACAGTTCAACGAGGCAAACCCACAAAATACAACGCACTGCTTGAGTGAAAGCAATTAAAACTTCCTGTCCTGCTGGCAAATTTTATACCTACTGACCCAAGAGATCCTGCATTATGAAAGAACTGAAAATCTGCCAGTCTGATCCATGCCTACCACTGCCTATACATTAGACTTTGATTACCTATCATTTCTGTAATAAAATAAAATGAGACCAATAACAATATTGCTCCCTTACCTGGTATGAGAATTTAATTTCTTGCAGTAACTGCAAGCAGTCACAAATACTATGACAAATCAAGGCTCAAAAGACTTGGCAAAATTCTTCCATCACTCATAATACAGAACCACTCCGGTAACTTAGGACTAGCTGCTGCAGTTGTGATTAGTCCTTCCTCCGCTTCTTGCTCTGAGCCTCCTGTAAAAATAATAATAAAAACAACAATGATGACAATATTCAAGCTTTCCAATTACAGTACCATGGTGAACAGAATGGGAAAGAAGGAAATCTACATGTGTGTGTGAAAAAAAAAACTTACTATATAGTTCTCATTCCATTAACTTTGCTAAATCTGCCATTTCTACATCTTCAATGTTGCATTGTAACAAGACATTAACACTAGAATAGGGCACTAGTAGTAATTATAATTAAAAAAAGTTACTAAATGCAGAGCCAAAGTACAGTAATGCCTTAGTCTGGCAAAGAACTAAGAAAATAGGCTTCAAATCAAAGATTCTTGCCAAGTCAAGCATGATAATATATGAATGCCATGGAATGCTTTATGATGGTACAGTATCAATGCACATGATGAGGTAGGTGAAGATTTGAATGTACGATTTTGTATCAGTTCTGGAGTAAGACGGTTCCATGTGATGTTCCCGTTTCTTCTGGAGTTATGAATTGGCTGAATTCAGTGTACGAGAGTAGAAGAAGGTGTTAATCTTAGGAGTTATAGGTCAAGTAGTTAAGAAGAGGATAGCTTACCATGCTACTAAACTAATCCTGCATGTGGCAGGGAACAGCGAGATGCTTAATTTTGCGGAACAGCTTTCACTGCATTCCTATAAGACCCACCAAAATGTCTGAAAACATCCCACAGACTACATATGACACCACTAAAGTTTTCAATGAACAGTCTTATCTTTGCAGAAGGTTCAATACTACAACCCGAATGGCAGCTGTGTTGTCTGAGTGTGTGTACGAACTGGGGTCCAAAGCAACAGGGTAATGATTAAGTTCGGTCTTGCACAAAAAGAGTTATAAGCACATAACTGATGAGTCAACAGACAAACATAATTAACAAAATGGAACTACTGTAATTCCTACGAGACTGATCCTATTTCCCTGCATCCCTACTCCAACACCAATAGCAGTTGATCAAAGCACAACCCCAGCCATTATTCTCTCACTATTCTTCCACTTAAAGGTTACAAATTACAATGCATACATATACTGTATATAATACATCTTTACCCAAGTTATATGTGGCATGCACAAGGAGATACAACTATACTGAACAACAAATACAATAATTTAACTATACAATACAGCCATCCCTGCATCAGGCATTATCATGGCCAATACACTTACCACCAAAGTAATCATGCCTACCATAGCAATAGTACCTTCAGCAACTTCACTATGTGTATGGGACATAATCTACAGTATCAAAACCATTTTCATCACTACCTCAGCAGCAATTAACATTAAAACTACAGAACTAAATAAAACTATCACTATTTCTATCAATATAATCACTATCATTTCATCTTTCCAAGTTTTAGTATGTAATGTGCAATACTCCATGAGTGGGTTGTGTTGTGGCCCTACTCTACAAGTGCAGCACGTGTCATCTGATTCCATCCAAGCCAAATTTAAGCTGGTAACTGAGGAAGGCTGGGTGATGTTCTGATTTCGGCCTAGCTTGAGGAACTCTATCAGCTCTCTTTGATAACCCTGACAGGGGTGTGTCTGGAGGCAGCTTATAATACAGCTACAGTCATATTAACAAGTGAGTGCCCAAGTTTTATAGTACCAATCTAACTATGTGTCTCCACTGCAGGGCTACACAATCTTCCTTTTAACTTTTCTATCCCCTAAAACAGGGGTTCTCAACCACTTCTCTGTCCAGTCCCCCAACGGATTGACACGGTCCCCATACCCTCTTCCCCTCTGTCGAAATAATCATCACCAGTCCCGTTAGGAGCTTATGTGACATCAGATGTCAGCAGCCTGGTTTTATTTTACATATGGATAAACATGAACAGAGAAGGAAAGAATCATTAGAATTTCATCCTACTTATTTGCTTGTGGAAAAACAGCAAACGACAAATAAACAACTATTCTACACCATTACTTTGAGTCACCTGTTTCAGATTATAAAAAAGTCAGTTTACTTCTCAGAGGTGATGAGAATTATCCCCTCCCTCTGCCCCCCCCCCCCCCAAAAGCTGACTAAACCATGCATTTTTTTTTAAGAACGTGTCCCATAACCCCAGAATCTGGTCCCCATACCTCCCGTTAAGAACCCCAGCCCTAAATAAAGGATGATGGACAGCAGGAGGAGGGTAACTTAAGTCTGCGGTCCACTTGATTTACATATAAATGGGACTGGAGATGCAATCAGCATATTTTAATAATAAGAGGATAAATGACAACAAAAGCTTTCACACCAAAATTTATGGAAATATGAGTTTCAATTATGTCTACAATTGTGGTAATGGTATGCAAAATTTTATATCTATCTATCACTGTACAATACCTATCTAGTCAGATTCCTTCATCCCCCTAAGGGGGGGCCACAAACAAAAAATCTCATCCATGTCACCATGTCCTCTTATCTCTGGCTGCCCTTCCTCCAGCTCACCCCCCCTCCTCTCGTACATCTCTCCATTCCATCCCATTTATATACAGTAAAAAAATACACTGCACCCTTTCCAATCCTATGAGGCTCAGGCTGACTCAATAGATGCCTCTCATTGCTAAGTGAGTACACTTGAAACATTATCTACACCTCAATGGGGTTGTAGCTACCCATTATTTATTATTAAAAAAAAAAAAAAAAAAAAAAAAAAAAAAAAAAAAAAAAAGGTGCAAGTGGGATTTGCCTGTGGGGTCAATATTTTCTATCTATCTATTGCCAGATGCTGTAATCCCGTAAGGGGTGGCCATTTGACTTTGAGTTATTTGTTTTACGGGGAGGGTCTGAAAAATGTGCAAATGACTAGTGCTCCAATCAACTGGGAACCGTATGTATAGTTTTACGTTTGTGCTTTCTATTTCAAGTTTCTGGATATAACCCATCCCACTTTTCTATGGGAAGTGGGGTTAGAAAAATGATACTGAATACTTGTTTTATAAAAAAAAATTTACAAAACACAAATATTCAAAAGCTCTTCTTACATAATTCGTAGATCTGACACATAAGTGACCCTCATTGTGAAAAAGCTGGGAACCACTGTTCTAGAAGAATGGTCTTCCCGAGAAATATGGTTAATGAATGTATCAGGCATGGCACTGATGTGAAGGAAGTAACTGAGCTAACAAACATAAATGAAAGAAATCATGCTGGAAACCATACAGAAAACTGGTTGTAACCTTTTATAATTTAGCAGACATGGGAAATATTCCCCTGAGCTAGACTTTATTAGATCATATAGCCCTGCTAGGTGACAGGAGGGAGCTACCCCTCCTGGGATGGCAGCTACCTGACGTGGCTCGAACTCTCAACTCCCACCGTCCCGAGTTCAATGCTCTACCACTAAGCCACCCTGCCCCCTAATTTAGCAGTCAAAGAATGGCTCTGTTGCATGCTTCACATGTAGCTAATGATGATTAAGACCTGAGCAAATAAATATTTTACTGGTTGCAGAATGGAGTTAAGAATTTTACGGGGGACAAACACCTTCTCAAGTTTTGTATTTTCCTTTTCTTAAATCTAATTCAACCCTACTGCCCTCTGACTGTGCCCATCTGAGTTAGAATAAGAGTTTGAAATGCTACTTGTTGACCTAGAAGTGAAGCCAGTTATTTGACATTCTTATAAAAACCAGCAGCTGTGACACACATGTCTTGAAATTAGCAGCAGCAGTCCCTATATCAAGAACAGCTTCAATGGGCATTCTCATTATTATAAAGCATCCCTTAATTTCTTAGGCCTGGGGATGGCAATATATTCTTGAAATCTTCTAACAATTTTAATCAGTCGGGCTACATATTTGAAACTAGAGGGATTAGATAATTTTCAATATTCCTTTCAATGAAGGGGGTCCAATGTCAAGAAAATTATGTTGAGGTACAGTCGGCCTAAGAAGTGACGGCGGAGTATCCAGAAGTTTTCGGTCAGCGATAGTGCACATACTCTTCCTTATATATCCACGAGGTGAAACCTAATACGTAAAATTGTTACAAAAAACAATAAATCAATGCCAAAGTACCTGTATATTTCAAAATTGTAGGAAGCAGTTCGTTAGTTACGAGAACAGGAAATCCTAAACGGAAGTAATTGAAATTTCACAACTATCGCTCAGGGACAGTCAGGAATAATTTGTGGAGTTCAAGTCTAGTATGGTAACACGCAATAATTTTTTAGTAGCGTAAGACTGAACAAAAGGGAGCTTCAATAAACAATTAAAATTAATAATTATTATTTATAAAATAATTTCCATTATAATTCATTCATTGCCAGACGCCATGTATCCCAAACGGGGTGGCCAAGGGCTCAGAGTTAATTGTTTTACAGGGAGGGGCACTAATCCTCCACCAACCCCACTTGACACGTAGGGAGAACGTTATGCCAACAGCATCTGGTGTTCCCAGGCGGTCACCCATCCAAGTACTACCCAGACACAACGTTGCTTAACTTCGCTGATCGGACGGGAAGCGGTGTACTCAACGTGGTATGGCCATTATAATACTAGGGAATAATTTAAAGTCATTTATTTCCATTTCCAATGTCTCCATGGACGACGACAGAAAGCAGGAAGGCGGCACAAGCCAGTAAGCTATTTTAAATGTTTCGATCAACACGCCCGAAAGGAGATAACATTTACTTAAAGATATGATGTTATTACACTGCCTTTGGCCAGTTTTCTATCAAGAAAACTCTCTGGATTATTTAATATATGCCAGAGGGCAATCGGGGAGAGAAGTATAAAAAAACGAACCTCGAAACTTGCCTCGAGTCGGAGCTCCTTGGGGAATGCTAACTTTTGTCACAGTCTGATATCCTCAGTGCATAATTGATTAGCAAGAGTAATATAATGCAGAGGTTCATAAACAAATCAATGAGTTCAAAACTTCCGAATCTGCATTTTCTGTTCAGCAGGACACTATACAGTTTATTTTAAAAGACATATTAAGATTAAAAGATGGAGTAAAGAATGCCTGCTATTGCAGTGCAAGTGTTTATGAACTCATGTTTTGGTCCTGTTTATTGCCTAGTGTAAGAGAAAAAGGCAGAAACTGTCATACCTCCTTACAAGTAAAAATAATTTTGCATCAGTTGGGAATAAAGTTGCTAATTATAATTATTATTGGCGAGAGAAAGACGGAATAAAAGGCAGCATGGTCTTGCTGCTACCGCAGGTAGAGCATCATTACGAATAATAATTTCATTGTTATGACATCCTTATTGTTGCTGTATCATCACCATAGCATTTGAAAATAAGGCAGTGTATTGCAGTCACAAGAATTTTCCTTAACTGGTCTTCAAAACTTGAGCATCTGTATTTGAAATCCTGGGAAACAAATCAGGAATACGGAGTTATAGGCCTACTGCCCACCACGAGCGGAGTAATACATTTCATATTCATTCAAATCGGGAAAGGTAACTATACAAGTGTTAACTTCTAATATATCACTGCCTCCTGTTACTCATTTTACATAATTCTTAGCGTGATGTAATATATATTTTATTTGATATGACGTGATGAAGGCATTGAATGTTTACCTTATATTCACTTTCACTGAATGTATGGCAGTGCAGAGTGACCGAAGCAATCTGAAACTCTGCCATCACTTCTTGGGGCGACTGTACAAATATGAAGAATAAACCAATAAAAGACACCAATAAACTAAACTGTGTGTGTGTGTGTGTGTGGGGGGGAAGACCTCCAAACTTCCTTTGCTTGTTCATGAATGGCCCACTACAACAACTACAAACATAATAACACTAAATATCAGCTACCAAAACTTTAATCAAATTACCGGTACCATCTACATCCTTCCTGTACCATTCCTTTCCTTCTTCCCCTTTCCATGATCTTTCCTCCTCACCTGTAAATTTCAATCATTGTCTATGGCTCTGTACAGTACAATCAGTAACTATAGGCACAAGATGCTAGTATCAGTAGATCATATTATATGGGTGTAGCAAAGTGCAATATCAACATCATTAAACCTTATCAATCACTAGGGTAAGAAAAGTCCACAAAATAATAATCCCATGGCAGTATGATACCATGATCTGTCTACCCATATAAATCACCATTTTTCAAAAACATATATACCCCATATACTGTACCATTATATGCACTATCACACTGATCATTATGAACCAACTGAAATCAGCAATAATAATAAAAATATGAATAATACAGAATATAGACTATTTTCAGGTGCAAGGTACTACACAGGTATATTTAACTACAGTGCCCTAAATACTATCATTATTGACCCCTTACACTAGATATATATATATATATATATATATATATATACACACACAGTGGAATTTCGAATTTCGATGGGCATGAGTGCCTAAAAATCACCGCGAATTTCAGATCATCAAAATTTAAACTGAACTTCTCATGGGAAAATCTAGTTTGGGTCCGGGGCCTCTGAACCTTACTACGTAAAATCATGATTTTTTGCACACACCCCCTGTAAACTTTATGAACTACACTTGAGGTTAAGTTACTGTAGTTCTGCACTGTATTGCCATACTGTCGGCAAGTGTATATCGTCTTGTCAGCAAGTGTATACTTGGTGTATTTCTGCCCTATCCTGTATTGCCATTTCACCTTTGGCTGCGTCCATGTTTTGATGGGGAATTATCTGATGGCGAATTGACTTCATGATGAATTGTCTCGGAACCATATCTTTGTATGCTTCACATATGAATAAATGATGATGATTTTCAGTCCCTTCTTGACATGTCACATATTACGTTAGGCTCATACTTTTTCTTATAATTTTCCTTCACTTCTACCATTTTGGTTCACTTCAAAAATATTATCTTTGCTTGTTGTGGTTGAAGTCTGAGTCTGAGAGCATCAAAAAAAGCAATTTTGCATCGAAAAGTGAGGTAGGGAAAAAACTCCAAAACGCACTGAAATTCGAAGTCTAATTCTAAAATGTCAAAATTTGAAATTCCACTGTGTATATATATATATACACAGTACAAAGTACCCTAGTGTCCAACACGGTAATATTGTCGCCTGAGGGTCCCGTCTAGGATGAGAAACGTCTTGGACCAGCACAAGACCTCATAGAAAAAATTAATACTGTCACAAAATCTTCAAAAAGTGCCCCTAAAAACATCAACCTACACCTGTTTTGGCACCAAAACAAATTTCCTTGACTTGAAAATGTGTTTCTGAGCTTGCTATCTCCAGCTTAGTAGCCCAATTATCTCCAGCTTAGTAGCCTGAGGTAGATGGCAGTGCTTCGAGGGGTTAGCTGATGGTTTCCTAGGCACGGTTAGGTATGAGAGGCAATAACCTAGTACACGCTGAGTGCAACACGTGGTAAGTGTGTCCACGGGACCAAGATGTTCTGGTGAGGGAGACAAAGGCAAGTTCTGCCTGCTCATCGTGTGACCAGATGCCAATAATTTATTGAACAATAACGCAACCACGTACTCTCCAGGGCACGGCAACTGTGTTGGACCGGGTGAGACCGTCATAGCTGTATTCTCCTCAGATTTGGGCCGTTATGAACCGTTCCGTATTGGATGTACGCAACTGTACTGCAGCAATATATTGGATTTTTATTTATGGTCTCCATCTTGGATGCGAAACGTCTCGGACATGAGGGTACTGTGATTATATATACAGTATATATATATATATACATATACATATATATACAGGCAGTCCCCAACTAACGAAAATAATTGGATCTTAAAGGTCTTTCGTAGGTAGTTTTATTTTATAGGTCCATCTCTCATTAATACTCCCTCTCCCTCCCTTCCTCCCTCTCCAAACCAACCCTAAACCCATAATTACTAAGAATACAAAGTTCTTTCACTCTACCCCATCTCCATTATACTCCATACCTACTAGTGTGCTATGCCCTCTCTCTTTCTCTCCAAACCAACCCTAATCCCATAATTATGGAGGTCACAAAGTTATTTCCCTCTACCCCATCGCCTTCCTACACCATACCTACGTCTGTGCTATCCTCTCTCTCTCTTTCTCTCACATTAAAGATCATTATTGTCTCCACTCCTCTACTTATCCACTACTCTTCCCTGAACTGCAATTATCACCTCACCTCTTTGTCTGTCTTCATCTGACCCTTCCTTGGTATGACTGACCCACCACACACACACACACACACACACACACACACACACACACACCATACACAATTTTTTTCGTATCTGCGAATTTTTCGTATCTATGGATTTCTCTTAAGTTGATCCTTCATAAGTAGGGGACTGACTATCGGAAAAAGTCTGGTTTTGCAGGGGGAAGTCCGGATGTCGCTTTTATCGGAATTTTGTTTTTTCAGAATGGCTTGGGCCCCAATTAGTCCGTTATAGTGAGATCTCACTGAATATCAAATTGCCGACGGACATGGACGCCAATGGAACTGTCTGCGCATACAGGGGCTGACATACATGGACGTCACTGGCATGGGGTGGGTTAAGGCACTCCAATCAGATTGAGCCTCTGCAGGTGGGGTGGTTGGGACTTACTGCTCATGTAATGCCACTCAGGAATGAGTGAGGCTGGTCACTCGCAACTTAAATGTCAGGACCAACTTGCCTAGCCCTGGGCTCCTATGCTCCTCATGAAAAAAAAAAAAAAAAAAAAAAAAAAAAAAAAAAACTGCAGTAACTAACAGCCTTACTTTCTGGTGTCTGATTTGTCTCTAGTAATTATGATTAACACACACAGTTTTACTGTAGGCTGTAGCACCAGCTGATTAGGGTGGTACTCCCAAAGGGAATGGGAATGCTAGTGATAGGTAGAGCTGGAGCTCCTGTTTTACTAGTTAAAAGAATATCTGACCATTCCCCTTTGCTGACCTTTTCAGTGTGACACTAACATGGAACGCAGACCAGCATACCCTTCCAAACACTTTCATCTATCTCATACAGTAATCTACATGCACTTTATATAATCACACAATGTACCCCACTATGTCACAGGGGTTGACATCAGCAATGGCATGCAGCCAGAAAACTTTGCCCCCGCAGACTAGTGGCTGAATTATTGAGAGAAGGGGTGACAGGTTTCTCCAGCATAGTTTTGGGGATTGAGATGGGATGCAGCTCGGATCTGTGCAAGTGGGTATGGGGAACTGCAGTTTCAGGCTACTGCTTTTGCTCAAAAGAGAGGGGCCCAAACCAGGGAGTAGCACCTCAGAAGACTGCCTTATCAGTGGATGTATAATGGCAAGGTGGCTACAATGCAGAGGCGCACTTGGAGGGTTTCCCTGTACCTGTCCTGGCAGGGTGCCCGGGGGCCACTGCCACAGCCACTGGTCATGGATGCTGCTTGGGATCCCAGATCCCATGCTTGGACTTGGGACTGTGCAGGTGGGTGGGGCCTGCGGTCTGTCTCTCCCCATTAATTTTTTTCCTATCAACTATGACAAAAAAGGAGAAAATTCAAAGCAAGTCTGCGGAAACTAAATCACCCAAGGGGACCGCACTGACATCATGGAATGTGGAAAGTTTAAGAGGTAGAGCAGGAGATGTGTTCGAGGCGATAAGTAGGAGGTGACTGGACGTTGGCTGTGTGTGGGAGGCTAAATATAGGGGAGGATCAGCCAGAATGACTGCCGGGAGAGACTGTCAGTACAAGATATTTTGGCAGGGTAAGGCAGATGGATAAGGTGGTGATGGTGTGTTTGTTAAGGAGAAATGCGTGGAATATGTCGTGAATGTATGGTAATTAGAGTGAGTGAAAAGATAACAGTAGTGATAGTTTTGTTCGGTGGAGTCACATTTTCATTTATATCAGCATATGCTCCACAGGCTGGCTTGGATGAAGCAGAGAAAGCTAGATTCTGGGATGACTTAATACATGTGTTAATGATATGGACGATGATGAAACTGTAGTTTTGGAAGGAGACTTACATGGTCATGTAGGTGAAGCAGCATTGGGGATGTGCATATGGTACAAGAAATGAGGAAGGGGAAAGGATACTTAGAGTTTGGGGAGGCAATGAATGTGATTGTGTACAACACACATTTTAGGAAAAAAGAGAGTAGGTTGATTATGTACAAGTCTGCAGCAGGAATGTTTTGGGAGCGGCCATGCTCTCCCTACAGCAAATGCAGTATTTACCAAGACATCCCTTTTCCGAAACTTCATAGGAAAGGATAGTTAAGGACCAATTAGAGACCATATTACTCACCAACTCTTCTTTTTGCGAATGAAAGCATCCCCAGGTCTGCACGTGGTCGCAACGATGAGTAAGAATGTGAAGATGAGTAGCTTTTGGTGCCTGAAGCAGGAAGTCTTCATTTGTGTGAATGCAGCCCCAACTTTGACTTTGCTCTCAACGTGATAATTTCTCCACTACTACATAAACTAGACACATGACATCCAAGGCATGCCCTATCGCACTATAACTTGGCTCTTGTTTGGCGAGCCACAGCTCGCAAATGCGAGTATTTTTTTCCTTCGGCGAACAAATTTTACATGCAAGTCGCCATTTGACGAGGAAAAAATACATCCACTTCAAAACCCAGTAAACTACAAAATAAGTAAATCTCACTAAATGAACAAAAACGCACATTGTGATCGATTATAAAGTCTTTCCTTGTCGCCATTGTGAATGTTTAAAACCTCACAATATGATTCCAATCATCATAATGTGTAAGTAAATAAATAAATATATTTATTGCTTGTAAAATATTTCGCCTCGTAGTCAGTTTGGTTACTAATAATTTCTTTGGCTCGTAAAGCTGATGCCTTAGGAGCCAAATGGCTTGCAACCATTGGCAGTTAGCAAGAGCCCTGTATAAGTGGGCCCTTTTCAAGTATCCTTGGGCAGAGGCTTGGTAGGAGTGGATATGTCAAGGGGTCCGCGTGAGACAGGAATGGAATCGGACGAGGTGGTTTCAGAAAATATTATTCAGCACCTGGCTAAGTCACAGAGAAAACTGAGGTATGCTTGCATAGGGTGGCAAAAGTCTCTCCTTATCCTTTGGAGAGGAAATCAAATGGCAGTCAGTTCAAACTGTGGTGGGATTGCATTTGCAGCTTCTCCCATCACCCGGCAGTCTCCATCCACCCTTTTTGCGGCGGCCTATGCCATCACCCAGCAAGTAGGGCTAAACAGATGAAGTCATGGGTAACAACCAAAACTATGATCTAAATAATTTCACAAATGCTGTACGTGATGATATGTGAAATTTAATGAATTCTATGGACACTGCCTGTAACAAAACAGGAATTCCTTATTTCTACAGCTGCTACCTGTACAGAAACAACACAATTATTAGTTTTAAAAACTACTCATAAACAATATAACACAAACAAACAAAAAAAAGTCCTGGATAGCATATCAAAACGAATGGAGTGGGGAGGGGGTTAACTTTGCTCATATACCTACAAACTAGCCTATGCACAGATGAAGGATAAAATACCGGTAGACACCACAAACTTACCCGATCTGTGAGGATAATGAGGAGGCGCTTGAAAACACTGACAAAGTCAATGAAAAGCTCAACGCTGTGCATAATGTAGTCCTTGTCACCACGTCGTGCTTTCTCTGTGATGTTCTGAGTGTCAAAGATGATGAATCCACACATCACAGCAAGACCCAGGTATAAATTCACCTGTGAGAGAAAAGAATCAATGCCTGAAATGAAAAGATACAACTGGATGAAATTCCACAGGACTTAAAGCTATAGCTGCCCTTCTGCAATCCAAAATCCGCTTATCATGGGATGGGAGACAGTATTACTGCAGCCAAAAAAAAAAAAAAAAAAAAAAAAAAAAAAACAGTGCCACTTCGTGAAGGAATGCCACTCCAGCACACAGTTGGCATTATTCCCAAAATATGAGTGAAGTAAGGGTTTGAAAACAGATAGCTTTGGGGTAAACCCAGTCAGCCCTATTATTATCTGTTATATAACACCAACAGATCATAATCCTTGCATCTCTTCCTACTTACGGTAAGAGCAAGAAGAGAAAATTTAAGAAAATGGGAGACCTATCAACAGCATGGCCAGTGAAGTGTGAGACAAACATTCACATCTCTTCAAACTTATCTCCAAGATACCCTAGAATAATGGAGTAAAAATATCATCCTAACCCGCCTGTCATAGGCCTGCCCCCGTTTTTTTTTTTTTTTTTTTTTTTTTTTCTCGTTAATGTTGATTTATAAACTATTTTTAGACAATATGTTTTATAATAGGTGGATTCAACATTGTCACTTGGGGTATGGATTCTCACCCATCAGACAAGGTACAAAACAGTGTGGACAACTAGGAGATTCAACAAAGAATATTTCGTGTTTGACCACTGAACTATCATCTAACCTATCATGGAATACATAATAATTTTAAATATATATTAATAATTATGAAAACTTTAGAGAGTACATATTTCATGCACTGATGAAAACCATGACATCAATAAATCATGTACAGTATTTAAAATCAGGCCGATCAAGAAAACGTTTTGAAAATACAAAGGAATTTCTAAATAAATGGAAAATGAGAGAAAATAAAAGAGCTCAACAACCAGAACAGTAGCTAAAATGACATAAGGAGGGGCCATTGAAATGGCTATCCTGATCACATCATCGACTGATAAATCATATGTTTATCATCATCATCATCCAATCCTACATCACTCCCTGAGAAGCACAGGAGCCCAGGGCTAGGCAAGTTGGTCCTGACATTTAAGATGAGAGTGACCAGCCTCACTCATCCCCGAGTGGCATTACGTGAGCAATATACCCCAACCATCCCTTGGATATAAACCTTCACCAGCACAATCCAACTGGAGCGCCGTAATTACTAAACCACCAGGAGCAAAAATTTGATTATATGGTTACCACCCAGTGTAGTAAATGGTTTCCTGGTGTACAGGAAACCATTTGGCTTGTCATTCAGTGTAGTCACCCACAGGCAGAAGGAAGAGGAAATAATGAAGGAAAGGAAGACAGAAGAGGGATAAGCATGAGGAATGAATGAAGAAAAAAAAAGACAGAAGACGACGGAAGGAAAGAAGGATGGAGGAGAGGAATGGACAGACACCTGAGAGCATCAATACGTCGAGTGAGTGGATGGTGAGCGCCCCAACCTGCCACAAATCATCTGTTTACATTGGGATTATTCAAGGGATAATGCTTTGAAAATACAAAGGAATTTCTAAATAAATGTTGGAAAATAAGAGAGATGAAAATAACGGAGCTCAGAAACCAGAGAAGTAAATAAAATGACCAAAACAGGGGCCTTTGAACTGGCTATCCCAATTGCATCATCGATCGATAAATCATTTGTTTACATCTGGGCTATTCAAGGGAAAACACTTTGAAAATACAAAGGAATTTCTATATGTTGGAAAATAAGAGAACAAAGTAAAGGAGATTGGCAACCAAAGCAATAACAAAAACGACATAAAAATGGGCCACTCAAAAGGCTATTGATTGCATTCCCCACCAAAACATCAACGATTCTCCGTCATAACAATTTGCACCTTGGACGACTCTACGTCATTCACACATTATTATCATGCATGACAGATGTTTATTTAATTGTCCTGGGACCATTTGATGGTGGGATTGTATACCATACAGCTGCTTCTTCTCTACTGAGTTTGCATTCGAGTCGGAGACGGCATTCTTCAGTGACCTTGACTGGGTTCAAGCGAGACGGCACTGGTTTCAGGCTTAGCTTAGCTTCGTTTAAAGCTGTTAGGCCATTTATATTGGCTTTAAACTTTTATTTGGACTCATTTGGGTGGGTTTAGGACTTGGTTGGGGAGGAAACTCAAGGCTCAAAAAGGCATCCCTATACTTTCCACGTTAAATCTTCCCCGAGTTAAGATACCCTACCTGGCGATGGGTTTTTACTTAACTGCATCCTTAAACCAGGGTATGCCTGTACATATAATAATTATACTGTATGTCATATATATATATTGTGGTAGGTGGGGGCGCTCACCATCCACTCACTCGATGTAGTGCTGCTCTCGTGTGTCTGCCCTTTCCTCTCGTCCATCCCTCTTTCCTTCCATCTTCTTCTGTCTTCCTTTCATTCATTCTTTCCTTGTCCTTCTGCCTATGGGCAACTTTACACTCCCTCTTCTGTCTTTCTTTCCTTCATTCTTTTCTCTTCCTTCTGCCTGTGGGAGACTCTACACTAAGTGACAAGCCAAATGGTTTCCTGTACACCAGGAAACCATTTACTACACTGGGTGGTAACCATATAACCAAATTTTGGCGCCTGATGGTTTAGTGGGTAATTATTGCGCTCCAATCGGACTGAGCCGGTGAAGGTTTATATCCAAGGGATGGTTGGGGTTGACTGCTCGTGTAATGCCACTCAGGGATGAGTGAGGCTGGTCACTCCCATCTTATATGCCGGGACCAACTGCCTGACCTCGGGCTCCTACGCTCCTCATGGGGCAATGTAGGATTGGATGATAGATAGATAGGTAGATATATATATATATACAGTATATATTGATATTGTACATAAAAAAAAAAAAAAAGTGTTTTCTACTGCCACACTATTTATCCAATAGTCAATCCCTTCAAATCCTTAGCCTTTGCTATCAACTTCCAAACCTCACCCTTTTTTATTATAGTGACCGACTTCCTTGGCCTAAAATGACTCTTCCCTCCTTTAAGCTCACATACCTGAATACACATTTAACCAACCTATTTAGGTGGTAGGTGCTGGCAACCATCATCCACTCACTTGAGCTGCCTACCTCTTTCCTGCCCTTTATTACTCTATTCCTTTCCCTTTCTCATTCTATCTCTGTGTCTGCCCTCCTCTCATCCTACCTATCTCTTTCCTTCCAGTTGCTTTATACTTCCATTCTTTCACTTCAGGTGGCTCTACACTGTGCAACAAGCCTAACAGTTTTCAGCAACCCAGGATGCCATTTACAATGCTGGGTGATAACCATGTTAACCAAATAATGAGGGGAAGTAGATGCAGCTATGGTGCTCCTTGTATCAGCTGGTAGGAATTCCACCACTGGCCACCAACATGTATCAACTAGTTGGAACCCCACACAGCTGATCACCAATATTATGTATCAGCCTAGGCGTGGCTGCACTGTTCCAAGCAGGTTATCAATGATGTAATGTTCTGCCTGGTCGAAGTCACTTCCGGCTGACACCTCTCCACCAATGTCTCTCTCACACACAGGAGATGGTGGGAATTGGTGCAGATCTTGTTGAAGGAATGGTAGGTAGGTAGCATGTGCAGGTGACAGAAAACTGAGCAGATTTCTCTCTCTTTATTGGCCACAGAAAGATACTACTGCAACACAGAGAGAGCTCGGAGTAATACGTCTCTCTCGTTTGAATAAGTGCATTCTGCTCAAGCTGGCCAGCTTTCTCGCTGGGAGTGGGCCTAGGTCAGCATAAATACAGAGGTACCAAACTCCACAGACAACTGGGATTTATATATGAAATGAAGTATCACAACTCTACCATGCACATTATACACCTCATTAAAGTAGTATTAGTTACATTAAAGTATACCAACACGGTAAATGTTTCCCCAAGACTTTAAACATATATACCGTATGGGGTGGACATAAACAAATCGCCTCCATGTCGCCCTGTTTCCCACCATTTCACTGCCCTGCTCCCAACTCACACCCCCCTCCCTCATACCTCTCCACTCCATCCCTCCATCTCATCCTCGGCCTCCCCCTCCCTCTCCCCCCCCTCCACCTCACTCACATACACTCTCCTAGTCAGTCTATCACCCTCCATCCTCTCCACATGGCCAAACCACCTCAGTGTGTTCCTCCTAATGCTTCCTATCACATCCACATCCACACCACAATGCTCCTTTATATCCTCATTTGTCAGCCTGTCTCTCCATGTGACTCCACAGGCTCCTCTTAAATAACTCATTTCCACTGCTCTTACTCCTGACTAGTGTCCTTCCAACAACGTCCAAGCTTCACTTCCATATGTTAGAGTTGGTATCACAATACTGTCATGTATTAACTTTTTCACTTCCATGCTTACTTCCCTGTTTCTTATCACTGCTTTCAAGGAACCAGCAACCCTTCTTCCTTGTTGTACCCTTTCAAGCACTTCACCCTCCAAACTTCCATCCTTACTCATCACACTCCCCAAGTACTTAAATGTACTGAACTCACATTTCCAATTTCCTCACCATCCAACCTCACTGTACATTCACTGACTCCTGTTAACTGCATGAAATCACATATGCTGCACTTCAATGTAGTACTATCAGCCACAAGAAAACACTAGTTCACTGAACAGGACAACACTGCAGGGGCGGTTGCTTGCCTGTGGTTGATGGGTCTGCTTGGCCAGACAGACTAGGCTTGGTCAACAACCACCACCACCCTATTTACATCCCTTCTCTTTTATATGACCACAGCACCTAAGTACACACTCTCTTCTACCCTAGCTACTGACAAATTGCCTTATTCCACATTTTGCAAATCACAAATTTCTTATTTCCTCCACACACACCATACAGATTTACAATCATGTCATACTAAAGTTCAAAATCCATACAGAAATGAGGATTCTAACACATCCCCATGCAATTCTCTTAAGCACCAAACATCTCCTACATTCCAACACAATGAACCACTGACTCCAATCACCCAGAAGTATGCTTACTTCTATCATCATGATTCTTTACAGCAGTTCAGTTTTTAGTCCATGTATGTATGTACTGTACTACATATAGGCTACTGAAGCAGCGGGCTTGCACAAGTCTGACATGACTACGATAAATACCACTTGTAAACACTTCCATAATCCTTCCCTTTTCACCTATTCATATACTTTTTCTTGATTCATAAATGCCATGATCTCAACCTTTCCTCTCACATTCTTCCTCTGTGACCTATCTTACTGCAAATTTCTGCTCCAAACATGCCCTACCACTCCTAAAATCACCCTGTTCATCATTAACAATGAGACATTCTTTATCTTCTCAACAGTTATTCTTCCACATAACTTTCTTAAAACAATCAGCAGACTTATCCAACAATAATTTTTGCACTTACTTTGAATCACCTTTACTGTTGTGTATGGGCAACACATCATAAATTCTGGAGTACATATGCATACACAGTATGTTGAAGACTGACACTGATACAGGTGTGAAACTACTTTTGGCTAATCCATGAGCACCTATAATCTGTACTTCATGGATAGCAACTGAAAAGACATTAAATTATAGTGAATTCTATTAACATGCAATTTAATAAGAAAGTCTGTCTAATCAGGGCACGAATTAACTAAGAGTTAATATCCAACAACAACAACGAAGTACAGTAATCACTCTAATATCCGGACGCCCAATATCCGAACATCCCCACTACCCGGACATAATCGTCCTGGGATCCAATATTCCCAAAATGGTCCGAAAACCCCCAAAAATAAAAAAATAAAACGATTTTTTCCCGCCCGTTTCATACTGTACTTTTTTCCATACTATACTTACCTCATTTCACTCTTTAATGTCCTTTATTGGTGTGAATAGGGTGTTAGGAGCTATGCATGTGCAGTAGGAAGGTGTTTTTCTGAGTTAGGCTAGGTTAGGGTCCATAAGTACCAGAATGTTTATTAATGTATGAACATACTTCTAAACCCTCATTTTATGTTTCTTTGGCATTTATTTCAGTCATTTATGTGCCTTATTGGTGTGATTTGGGTCTTAAATACGTGCTATGCATGTCCAGAGGGAGTTGTATAGGTGTTTCTCTGAGTTAGGGTTCATAAGCACAAGTCCATAAGCTGGGGCCCAATATCCGGACCTACCTATGGCTCTATTACGTCGGATATTGGAGTGATTACTGTACCTCAGTATACAAGTAAGCCATCAGATGGTAAAATGTCAAGGGTCATGGGACTGTTAAATGAAGAGTGCCTTGCTCACCTGGAAGATGAGGCGTGATCCAAAGAAGATGTTCAGCATGGAAAGCCAGAAGATTGTTGCAAGGGCTGACAGCAGGCTGCCTCCTAAGTAGAGGAAGTGGCCTCTGGGAGCAAACAGAGCAGACAGAGAGAAGCATGCAAACACCACACTTGTTCCCAGCAGTGCCTGCATAATCTGTAAAATGAGGTAATAGAACTGCATTAGTGTACATTAGCTAGAGTTACTGAAGTGCTCAGTCAATATAAAGTAAAACTTAATCATCATATCATCCCACTTTTTATTCTTGCCTATAAAATGGGCTGAGAGAATGTGCAAAAGAACTAAACATTATCATTATGATCCCTAAAAAATATAAGTGATGGTGATGACAAGAAATTAAACAAGCCCAAAAATGTGTTGTCGTCTGTCATCATGCCTATATGTAGCTACTGGATTTTGTTAAAGATCTAAAGTAAAAACACCACAAATTTTATTATACATTGTAATGTTAACCTATAATCTACTTCAGGTGTTTTTATGCTATTCTGCAAAATAAAAAGATCATGTTTGTGAAGTCTACGAAATTAATAATTACTGTATACCGCACAACTCGACATCACAACTACATGGTCATATGGCAACAAATCTAAAAATGTTTAAAAACCTGCATTCAAGAACAAAATCAACCCAAAATACTGATTTTTAAGAAAACAAATACCTAATGGATTTGCATTCACTAAACACTAGCTTATATTTTCCATTAAATGCAATTTTTTATATTGTTATATCCAATAATTTATGTAACTCAATGGATTTTCTTACATCTTTTGAAAGTAAGGTAATTTCCTCAAACTTAATTATCTGGGCAACATGGCCTTTGAGGAAAATTAAATGGGTCTGCTACAGGGCATTTGATGTTTGCTGTTACTGTCAGTCTTCCCTGTCTGCCCTGCTCCTATATTGCTATTCAACCACCGAAGTTGAATTTCTCCCTCATTTTCCTCAACAAATTTCACTTTATTGTCTGAAATTTTGGATTTTTTTTTTTTCCCTTCACATCTAATGGAAGGTCAAATAAGTCTGAGTACTAAAAGGAAAACAAATGTATTGACTATACTGCCTGATGTTTGTCATCACCTGTTACAATGATGCACTTCACCTAACCCTATTTTTCCCCACTGAAAGTTGTGTGTGCCTACATACACTGTTTCTCCAGCTACAGAGTTCTCCAAAAACCTAACTCCCAAGGTAGATTATATACTGAATGTGGACCAGAGAACTGCACAATGTTTATGAGAGAATAAGAATGGAAAAAAAACAGGGGGAGGGGGAAATGATACAGCAGAGAAATACATGGGTGATCTGATGATGTGAGGAAGTAATGAGGTATGACATAATCACTGATGATTATTCTGCTGTAGCCACCCCATGGCAAACATTTAACAAAGCACAACAGTTCTAGAAATTAGAAAAACAAAGGCTGTTCATTTAAACACATTCAGCAGTCCTGTTGCTGCAGAAGGCGGAATTTCCGGCACGTCAAACTCTAACTGAGGTGTGACTTACAGTAGTATGTGTTCAAAGAGTTACATTTTAGTTTCTTTTATTCCAAGTGCTACACTTTAGTTTATTATATTTCAAGTGTTACATTTCAGTTTAATTGATTATAAAGTGAAATAAATACTGTAAGTGCAGACCTTTATGTAATTAAATGACTGTTGTACCCCTCCAAGTATGCAATCTTCTATCCTAACCTATCCTATGATTTTCATCCAATTGTTTTTGTTTGCTTTTATTGCTTTATAAATGCTTCTTTAGTGTTAAACAAGTAATCACATAATCTGCAATTATTTGGGAGGGAGTAATATAAGTTTTTTTGCTACTAGAGTACAGTATTTCTAACTAGTAGGAAAATTCGGTCAAATTACCCTGGAGCCCCATAAGGTTTGACTTATGAAGGGTTTATATATATATATATATATATATATATTACTGTATTTATCAAATCAGCTACATTTCAAATTCACACTAATCATCTCTCAGTACAGGTACTAACCAGTGTTGGGTTGACCATGACCGCCATATCAAGGAGAGGACCCAGGTTGCATCCAGTAAGGAAGGCAAAGGCACCAAGGAGAGAAAGCCGTTTTATCTGGTTCTTGCCATCATATGGTGTTGCCATGAGCCAAATGAGGCAACCCAGTGCCCCCAGACTAGTCATCAGACCTGCTCCAATTAGGGTGCTGAACATGTGTACATACCCTCCGGCTGCAGCTGCAATTGTTGCCAATGTGAATGTGGCATACACATTTTTCAGGTGCTGCCTCACATTTGGCTCCCTAAATAAAGAATAAAATAATCAACAACCAAGCTTCAAGGTTAGAATAACAATATCAGTGCATAATCTATGCTGCAGTAAGTTACATCTGTGTTAACCTACCTTTACAACAAAATGAAAAAGTTTCCTTTATTCCAGCTGATGCTCCGCAGAAACCTAATTTTATAATTATATAATCTGTGTCCGCACTTCTATTAAGGTACACTAGCCTAATCAGTCAACACACAATATCAGGTCAATGGAACTTAGTCTATATATATATAAAAATCATAATAGACCAGCTGATATCCCATCAGTCCTACAATCTTCAGCCAGTGACAGTGGGGTGGAATTTGAAAACCATGGAAAATGTGATGTTAGTGACAAAATTAGATAAAATCTCCAATTTCTCTATCCACTACCAGACGCCTCACTCCCGTAAGGGGTGGTCACAAACAAATCACCTCCATGTTGCCCTGCCCCCCACCATTTCACTGCCCTCCCCCAGCTCACACCCTCCTCTCTCTTATACCTCTCCACTCCATCCCTCCATCTCATCCTCAGTCTTCCCCTCCTCCTCCCCTCCACCTCACTCACATACACTCTCTTTGTTAGTCTTTCGCTCTCCAGCCTCTCCTCATGGCCACACCACCTCAGTGTATTTCTTCTAATTCTTTCTATTTCATCCACGTCCACACCACAACGTTCCTTCACTTCCTCACTCGTCAGTCTGCCTTTCCATGTAACACCACATGCTCCTTTCAAATAAATCATTTCCACTGCTCTCACTCTTGACTTGTGTACGTCCAGCAGGTCCAAGCTTCACTTCCATACGTTAGAGTTGGTATCACACACCACAACGTTCCTTCACTTCCTCACTTGTCAGTCTGCCTTTCCATGTAACACCACATGCTCCTTTCAAATAAATCATTTCCACTGCTCTCACTCTTGACTTGTGCACGTCCAGCAGGTCCAAGCTTCACTTCCATACGTTAGAGTTGGAATCACAATACAGTACTATCGTGCAGCAACATTTCACCTCAATGCTCACTTCCCTATTTCTTATCACTACTTTCAAAGTACCTGCAAACCTTTCTCCCTTGTTGCACCTTTTGATGCACTTCATCCTCCAAACTTCCATCCTTACTCAACACAATACCCAAGTACAGTACTTAAATGCACTCACATTTTCCATTTCGTCATCATCCAACCTCATGGTACATGCAGTGACTTCATTTCTCTCGAAGACCATACCTTTACTCTTCCCTACATTCACCCTTAGATTCTGTTTCTTACACACTCTCCCAAACCCATTCACTAAGCCTTGCAGTTCCCCTTTGTCTTCACTTAAACACAGTATCATCTGCAAACAACAGTACAGGACCAGGAGTGGTGGCGTCTTCATCGTGGGTCTACCCCCCACAGGCTGTCGAAGAGAAGAGGAGGACAGCATGGGAGCCAAACCACTGCAAACCCCTCCGGCCCCTCATGGGGCTCAAGTACCTGGGAGTGGCTTCGGGTGCCTGGGCAAGTACCACATCTCCCAACACAACACACACAACAACACCATTTTTTCTACACTGAGAAATGAAATGCCGGCTGTCATTTCTCGATGACTTCTTCTAGTCGGGAATATTGAGAGCAATCCAGGACCCACCAAAAAAATACATATGTCCAACATGCTCACAACTTATCACGTCAAGCCGACAAAAAAAGGGTTCAGTTCAGTGCAATTCCTGCCAGAACTGGACCCATTACACCTGCACAACACTTGCATCCAGAAAACATTACATAAACACCTGGGCCTGCTCCTTATGCTCCTTCCCCCCACCCACTAACCCTCCCACCAATCTACTCCTACTTCCTTCACACCTCCACAGCCAAACCCACCGATCCTTCCCACACCATCCAGTCCCCCAACTCCTACCATTCCAACCCATCCTACTCCACCTCAACCCTTACCTTCATCACAACCTCCTCCTACCCCTTCCCCTCCACCCACACCACCTCCCCCAAGTGCTGCAGCAGCCAACACACGTCGCACACACAACATAAACATCCTTCAGTCAAACATAGATGGCATAAACATCAAAAAACAAGAACTCACACAATTCATCAAACAACAGAACATACACACTGCCATCTTACAAGAAACAAAACTACACAGAGCACAGAAAACACCAACATTTCATAACTTCACCACCATTCGACAAGACGGGGCCGACGGCATGGCAGTGAACTCATCACCCTGGTACACAAATCTTATCAACTTTGCAGATACCTGTGCACACACACAGTTAATTCTCCCCCCACATGACACAAAAGAAATACAATCAATTAAAATACGCACTGGTAACAAATCACACATAACAATCGCTAACACATACATTTCCCCCCAATCGTCCCCCACCTACATCAAGAAACCAAAGTCCTCAAAGTCAAGGATCACCTAGACATGAGAGGCACCCAGTTTCTTGCTGCAGCCTCCACAAACCCACAACATCCACTATATTACATGGCAGCACATCCACCCACACCAAGGAACATCAAAACAACACCCAGCACAGGATACCATACACAAATACACTGTCATCTCTCTCCCCTTGCCCACCTCAGACCAGCTTCCAGAAGCATATTCACACTCAGATCACTCGCCGCTCCATTCAGTCACTTAAAGACAACACACAGTTGCATGCATGGCCTCATGACATCCACCATTCTAAATCATATCTCCCTCGTGACGACAGGGTCCACCTGGCCAGGCTGAGATGTGGGCACCATCCAGCCCTCTTCAGCTACCAGAAGAGGCTGGATGACTCCATCACTGATGCCTGTCCAGGATGCAACACAGCACCCCATACTGTTAAGCACATTATGGAAGACTGCATTACACACAATCACCTATGCCAACAACACAACATACACTGTTTGAGAGCTCTGTGGGAAAGCCCGGTCTCAGCCATGACCTTCCTAAGGGACTTGGGGATGTTCGGCCAGACTGCCTAGGGAACAGCTACTACTACTACAACAGTACAGGAAGTTTCCAAATGCTGCCCTCTCTCATTAAGGCTGCTCCAATATCCACTGCCCTCTTGTACCTCTTTTAAAACCCCATCCATATAAAGGCTGAACAACCAAGGAGACATGACATACCCGTTTCAATCCAACATTCAGATAGAAAAATTCACTTGGTTCACTATCTACATACACTGCAGCCTTAGCACCGTCACACATACGGCACTCATCACGGGATGCAACAACTTCCCATTTAGCTACTCCATATATTTTTAATTTTTTCCACATAACTTGTTTATCCACAGTGTCATGTGCTTTTTCCAAATCCATGAACGCTCATACAGCTTCATTCCCTTCTCTAGAAACTTTTCCACTAAAGACCTAAAGATGAAAATCTGAACTAAAACCTCCCTGTTCTCCTCCATATAATTCTTCTTATTTCCTTAACTGTCAATAGGTACACTACCATATACCATACTGTACTTTTCCTATTACACTAAGAAGACAAATGCCCCTAGGAATTACCACACACTTCTTTTTCCCGTTTTCCTTAGTAGGGGTGAATACTGCAATTATAGGGTACCTGACTTCCAATCCTCCAGGACTCTACCTTCCTCCCAGGCCAATTTGCACATCCAAGCTACTAGTTACTATCTCTCCCCCATGCTTCAGCATTCCACCGCACACTCCATCAATTCCAATTTATAAAATAAGGAAACCTCAAACTTAGAAAGTGCATAACAACTTTTTCTTCATGGAAATTACCAATAATGACATCTGACAACTCGATATGTATGCTAGTTTTTAGATGTGAGGGTAAATTAGGAAAAAATAAAAATCTTTTATATACTCCAACAATACCTCGTGGTAGCTATACAGTACAGTATGGTATATGGCTATTAAAGGACAAAGGGATATCTGAATGATGTGTTTCATGTGTTTTAGTAACTACCTAATGTCCCTTGTTAAACTGGAGGGAAAAGGACCTTAACTATGAATGCAAACAGAGCAGCAGCAGGAGCAGCCATCTCATTATTGTCCTCTCACTGCGAGTATCTATCGTTTACATAGCTACTGCACTTATGGGTTACTCTACCAATTCATAACACCTACATTTAAATTTTTATTCTTGCTATCTCATACTACTATAGCTACCAGTACTACTATACACTCAGTATATGGATGAGCCCTCATGGTGATGCGATTAGTGACAGGTATTAATCCCTAAAAGACAGGCATCAGAATGGTGTGACACACTCAAGACGGGCATAATCCGCGGTGCGATATGGTGGGGGGGGTGACCGCATAGCCTATGCACATCCCCGTCTTTTTGGCCATAGTACACTCAAACAGCATATGTGGAAACCAGTCTTTTAGGGGTTAAAGCTCAAAAAGTTTCTTCAGAACGAAATATTATCATCAGGTAAAAGCAGGAATAAAATACAGTATAAACTCCGAATGACAATAAGTCTGTGGGTTGTTAAGCACCTCTAGTCAAGCCGGAAGTTTTGGCTGTGCACCTCAACTGAAAATATTATCTTCAGAATCTTTTGTTTCCCCCTCCTTCCATCATATACACACGCACCTATGTGTTGCAACTGTACAAGTTTCGGTAAAGAACTGTCCAACATCTTAAAACTATAAACCCCAAGTCACACATTGCATCACAAATTACTGTACAATGGCTAATACCGGTACAATAATCCCTCGATTATCCGGACGTCCATTATTTGAACAATGCATTACCCGGATGCTGTGATCTGGCTATTCAAAACCATTATTTGTAGCTACGTTTTTTCCATTTTATCTGGACAAAATGCCTGCGTCCAAGTGGAAAGTATGGCCACGTAAACATATTCACCCAGCTGCAGCATTTTTTTCATATCACTGTAGGGTATGGCCCTGCAGTGATGACTGCTTGTCTGTGGTTGATGTGTCTGCTTGACCGTGGTCATTCCTTGGCTATGGTTTATAGGTCTGCCTGACCAGATAGAGTAGTGTTAAACAACTGGAACAAGTGTTGTCTGATGTACTGTGGTGGACTTTTACAACTGCTTTCAAAGTTAGGTTATGTATGAAGGGAGGCCAGGGGAGCTGTCCATTATCCAGACGGATCCACTTTCAGGACATGCCTCTGGCTTGATTACATTGGATAATCGAGGGATTACTGTATACACCTTCCATACTCATAAAACAGCATACTGTATATATATATATATATATATATATACACCGGTATATATTCTTACAGTTTTCTGCAAGGTGGTTCCTCTTTCTTGCACAACGGATATTAACCAATCATGAAATACAGTATCTATCTATCATCCAATCCTACATTGCCCCATGAGGAGCATAGGAGCCCGGGGCTAGGCAGTTGGTCCTGACATTTAAGATGAGAGTGACCAGCCTCACTCATCCCTGAGTGGCATTACACGAGCAATCAACCTCAAGCACCCCTTGGATATAAACTTTCACCGGCTCAATTCGATTGGAGCGCAATAATTACCCACTAAACCACCAGGCGCCAAAATTTGGTTATATGGTTACCACCCAGCATAGTAAATGGTTTCCTGGTGTACAGGAAACCATTTGGCTTGTCACTCAGTGTAGTGTCACCCACAGGCAGAAGGAAAAGAATGAAGGAATGAAAGACAGAAGAGGGAGTACAGAGTTGTCCATAGGCAGAAGGACAAGGAAAGAATGAACGAAAGGAAGACAGAAGAGGATGGAAGGAAAGAGGGATGGAGGAAAGGAAAGGGCAGACACCCAAGAGCAGCATTACATCAAGTGAGTGGGTGGTGAGCGCTCCCAGCAATACGGTAAACTCTTACTTATCCAGCATAATTCAGCCAAGCCCTATGCTGGTTAAAGCAAAATGCCGGATATTGCACAGGACCCTCATCGGCTCGATATTCAGCGTCGAGCCGGATATTGCATTACTATCCATCTCAAACCTCTATCCTAAAAACGTTCCCTTGAGTAAAAGATGAAAACTGAGCATAAAATACAATAAAATAATGATACACTACAGTAATACAGTGCCGGATGGTTACGGTTAATGAGTCAATTGATACGGTTTATGAGTCAGTATATAAGAGAGGGGGGTGTGAGCTTGGAAGCAGGGCAGTGAAATGGTGGGGGACAGGGCGATGTGGAGGTGATTTGTTTGTGGCCACCCCGAATGGGATTGAGGCGTCTGGCAATAGATAGATAGATGATACACCTTAACACCACATACTGCACAGAACCACCAGTTACGTCCCGTTTCAGCACCGGATATTGAATAATTTCACCAGATGTTGCTTAACAGAGCCGAGACAGCAGCGCCAGATAGTGCAACAATGAATAACTGGGAGTTTACTGTATATACTAGTACCGGTACTGATATGAACTTTGTGTAAAAGTTTCAAGTTTCAAGGCTGTGAAATGATGTCAATCTATCCCTCCCATTTTACTTCATTAATTAGCTACCATACTTAATATAGGTAAGTCTGTCATCAAGGTGCCATACTCAGCACCTCTATTACCTATCTATCTATCTATTGCCCGACGCCCTAATACCGCAAAGGGTGGCCACAGACAAAACACCTCCAAGTCGCTCTGTCACCCACCATTTGACTACCCACACCACAGTAACCTTAATCATCGAAGTTCCATATTCATTTCAGCCAACAGACTAATATAGACCTATAATGACACTTTTAATTCCTTAACTTACAGATGTACTGGCATTTCAACTGCTTACTGTTCCAATCTTTTGAATTTATTAAAAATCTGTAACTGAGAAGGACTAATGCAGACTATATCTAACCTCTTCTGACACGAAAATCTTGTCTAAGCTTAGTAAAATCATATGGGTATAGAAAGAAAATTAGTGCAGCATTGGACCGATGGGCCCCTCCCCGTAAAACAACTAATTCAAAGACAAACAGTCACCTCTTATGGGATTATGGCGTCTGGCTATGGCTAGATAGATAGGACTGATAGGGATAACTGACAAACACATCAGAAATACTCAACAGAAGCCACAACTGGAATTCACATTTGTTGAAAAACTTTCTGCATATCTCACCATTTCCAGACTGATTTTTTATGCCAATTTGATTCAAATTAACTCCCTTCCCTCCTTGGAGTCAATTATCCCCTTTGGAAGGTTATTAATACGAGCGGCATCCATAATAAATGTCATGGAGGCGTTAGTAATTGATAAATAGAAAACACTTTAAAACACTTGCATTCTAGCTGGGGCTTCCACTACTGTAATTATTTTGCATCTGACATGCATGAGAACAGTAGCTAAATGGTACATATGGTACACTACACAATAATCTAATTTCCAATCCTATTAATGCTTTATTTTCCTTATTTCATTTACTTAAAACTGTGATAATACTGATACACAATGGAGAACACTGAAGACCAGGAAAACGTATAGCGTTATGGCTTAATAGTGAAATATGGGTGTTCCCTACGCCTACCACAAAATTAATGACATCCACAAAATAGAAAGCTTAAATTGCCCTTCTTGTACAGATGTATCTAAATTATGATACAGAACTGATCTACTGTATAGTCTCTGAAACCGCCCTAATAGGTAAAAGTGCTTCCTTGACACCAAAATCACTACCAGAAAAGTAGCTGACCTTCGTTATATTTTCTGTTCACCGATAATAATAATATACGACGACTAACATAACTTGCAACATGGAATACACGATATACCATAAACATGATGACACTATCAGGAAGTGATATAAGAATATTCTTATCAGAAGCCTGCCAAGAATCCGACCCGTTCCATTTTTGCTTCCATCAACATATACTTTAAATGAACTAAAAACAACACCAGTAACAAGTGCAGGCACTTACAAATTTTCTGTAAAGCTACGGGTAAATCTCTGAAGGTTGATACCCTCCATGACGGCTGTGACAGGTGGCAGAAGAAACTGTGTACCTCAGGCTCACACGTCCCTCGAACTTCAAGGCAAATGGCGACCTCAACAACTACCCTTCCGAAATATCAACAACGATAAAAGTCTTTGTTCAGTTTGCTTTGCCTGAACACCACTGATAACGTCTCGCTCTAAATAACTGTACAACTGGGAATCCAAATCACGAATGACAGGAACTCGCAGCCTCGTTGTATGTAAAATATTAATAGGAAGTTGCATCAGGCATCTCATCGACGTCAACAATGTCCGAATGTTCTAGGTTCGACCCTGGCTCGCCATCAACTAAAGAAAAAAAATCTACTTTTCTCACCATGGTCTGGAATTTATGGCAATTTTATTAAGCTTTAACTAAGTACTTTGCCGTTCATATGCTGAAACATCAATAACTGCAATGAAGATGTAGTAATATTGTTGCGCCATAACCGAACACTGTAAAAACTGTGAGTCATATACAATACGCTGAATACACTACGTGGCCGTAAGAGCGCGGGCTTTTTCAAACTGATATTAGCTTTAATTTTTGTTTGATCACGTTAATCAGACGGACATTTCCCTGTATAACAGTTTTCCAGGGTTAGCATAATGAACATTTAACAAGGGGGGAGGGGAAGGCTACAGAGCAAGAAAGGGGAAGAGATAATTGAACCAGTAGGCCATATTATTTACTACAAATTCTTATAATAAAAAATTGTATATGTATGTGAGAGCACGATGTGGAAGTCTGTCAGATCAAATGATTTTGGTATGCTCGATCATGTTGAGGGGAGTGACGTCGACCAGGAGAAAGTAGTCAGGGAGAAAGACTGAAAGTCGAGAACCGGAAGCTGAGGATCAGACATGGCAGATGAATACAGGACCAAAATAGGGGAGGAGTTAGAATCAATGAACTGGAATGAAATAGATCTGGACAGCCTATGGAATGTATATAGGGATTGCTTGGTTAGGAATGCTAAAGCGGTGTGTGGTGTGGCAAGAGTAACAACAAAGAAGAATGGTACGGCATGGTGGAATGAAGAAGAGAGCAGTGAGATTAAAGAGGAAGAAGTGACTAGAGTGGTTACAGGACAGGGGTTCAATTGAAATAAAAATTGAATATACTGAGAACACGAAGCACGTAAAGAGACTAGTGAAGAGGAAAAAGGAGGTAAATGATGATCTAGGAAGAAAAATGAATGCAAATTTCTCTGAAAATAGAGTTATTCTGGAAAGAGGTGCCGAAATGTAGAAGTAACAGCAGAAAGAAATGTGAAAGTGTGAAGGATGTAAGTGGTAGATTATTAACTCATTGGGATGAAGAAGGACCAGATGGAAAGAATATTTTGAAAGCCTGATGAATGGGATTAGAGAGAGCAGAGGCGCTGTAAACGTGATTGGTTTGGGGGGTGTGCAGAGAAAGAATGTAGTAATAGGAAATGTGACACTTGCACAGGTGAAGAACGTTGTGAAACGGCTGAAAAATGGGAAAGCAGCTGAGGTTGAGGTGTATGAAGAGATGATTAAGTGTAGTGGAGAGAGCGGAATGAAGTGCTTGTTGGAGATTTGTAAGCATGGATGAGTGAAACTGTGCTAGTAGAGTGGAAAAAAGACTGTGACTGTACCCAAGTTGTACCCCTGTACAAAAATAAAGGTGAGCGAAGTGAATGCAAGAATTATTGTGGAATAAGTTTGAGTGTGGTAGGGAAGGTGTATGGAAGAATTATTATAGAGATATATCATTCCTGGTGAGTGTTGAACATGGTGGCTTTGGGAGTGGCAGAGGATATGTAGATCAAATATTTGCTGAGAGACAGACAATGGAGAAGGCTTCTGAGAAGGATTATAAGGTGTTTATGGCATTCGTGGATCTGGAAAATGCATACAACAGACAGAAAAAGATTGTGGAAGGTTTTGCGCGCATGTACGGTGTAGATGGTAAGCTGGTAGGTGCCGTCAAGTCTTTACGATGGTAGTGATGCATGTGTAAGGGTAAATGGGCATCTAAGTGAATGGTTCATGATCGGTGTGGGCGTGTGACAAGGTTGTGTGATGTCCTCATAGTTGTTCAATATATATATATATATATATATATATATATATATATATATATATATATATATATATATATATATATATATATATATATATATATATATATATATATATGGATTGGGTGATGAGAGAAGTAGACACGAGTAGAGAGGGGGATGGCGTTGGTAATGGTGTTGGATGTAATATCTGACTTGTATGCTGATGATGCAGTCCTACTTGCAAATACCGGACAAGAACTTGGTAGACTAGTGCAGAGTTTTGCTGATGTCTGTGAACGTTGTACCTTGAGAGTAAATGTAGAAGAGTAAAGAACTGTACTTTCCCCTTGCTGGAAATTTGCATTCAGCCAGTCCCAAAGAAGGGTGACCATTCCCAACCCTCTAACTCTCGTCCAATTGCTTTAACATCCTGTATCTCAAAAGTTAATTTAATTCATAATAGAAAAAATTTAAAGTGTCTTTCCTATCACAACCTTCTTTCTGATCGTCAGTATGGGTTCCGCCAGGGACTTTCCACTGGCGATCTTCTCACCTATCTTTCAGACTCCTGGTCATCCTCCTTTCGAGACTTTGGCGAAAGCTTTGCCATTGCACTTGACATCTCATAGGCTTTCGAGTCTGGCATAAATCTTTAATTTCCACACTGCCCTCTTACGGTTTCTATCCTATCTGTACCTTCAAGTCTAGCTTCCTTTCTGGTCGTTTTATAGCCTCTGTTGTAGCCGGCCATCGTTCTTCTAGATCAGCGGTCCTCAAACTTTTTAGTGTGTGACCCTGTTTGGAATATTTCAAGACTTCGCGACCCAGAGGGTAAAAGAGAGAGAGAGAGAGAGAGAGAGAGAGAGAGAGAGAGAGAGAGAGAGAGAGAGAGAGAGAGAGAGAGTAACCGGTATATAGCCAATCGTAGTTGTTATGAATAAGCTAATACTGTAATAAGGATAATTACAAATTCAGTTAAGTAAATCAAATATACTGAAAGCATTAGGCCTGTCCTATGTCCCTGCGACCCGTCAGAATTCCTCTCGCGACCCAAAAGTGGGTCGCGACCCTTAGTTTGAGAATCACTGTCCTAGATCTATCAACAGTGGTGTTCCTCGGGGCTCTGTCCTATCACCATCTCTCTTCCTCATATTCATCAATGACCATCTAAGCTGTACATCTAACCCTATCCACTCGTATGCTGATGACTCCACCTTTCCATTCGATTCCCGCAACGTCCATCTCAGCAGCCACTCCAACAAACAAGGGATGAGGCTATGGCACACCTAATGTCTGACTTGGCTCGTATCTCTGACTGGGGTAAAAATAATCTTGTTGTTTTTAATGCATCAAAGACTCAGTTTTGACACCTATCAACCCGTCAAAATCTTCCACGGGAGTACCCACTAATGTTTAATAACATTCAGCTTAATCCTGCATCATCCTTGAACATGCTTGGGGTTTCATTCACTCGGGACTTGTCTTGGAAAGATCATATTACAGCTCTTGTAAAATCTACGTCCAAGAGATTGGGTGTGCTAGGCTGACACCGTTCCTTCGTTACGCCTTAACAGCTGTTGACTTTATACACAGGTTTTATCCGCCCCTGTGTGGAGTACAACTCTCATGTGTGGGGAGGCTCCCCACATACAATTCTTCTCAATAGGGTGGAGTCAAAGACTTTTCATCTCATTAACTTCCCTCCTTTTACAAACTTCCTTCAACAACTGTCTTTTCGCCGCACTGTTGTATCTTTATCTCTTTTCTATCGCTACTTCAATGGTCACTGCTCCTCTGAACTGTCTGCTTGCATCCCTCTACCTCTACTACAGGCGCGTAGCACCCGTCTAGCAGCAAACTCTTATCCATTTTCTGTCCAGCTCTCTAATTAAAGAGTTAACCATTACTTCCAGTCCTTCATTTATGCAACAGAGCAACTCTGGAACTGTCTCGCTCTTTCTGTATTTCCTGCTAGCTATGATCTCCAGTCCTTCAAACGCAGTGTGTCCAGGCATCTCGACATGATCGGATCTTGAATTTGGCTCTCTCTTGTATTTTGTTTTTCTCCTGGAAGGAACAGTAGTTGAGGGTTCATGGCCTTTGGCTCCTTCTTCCTAGCATTAAAAAAAAAAAAAAAACTTTGATGATGAAGGGCTTAATTAAGACGATGATTATCTGACTTCTCCAATTTATAAGTCTGCCTGATTGAAAAAAGTCGTCTTAAACAGCAAGCATTATATTAAAAAACTGTGTTATCGAAGTGAATGAACTGAGTTTTTCTTCAGTGTATCAACCTTTCCTTCACCATATACACCTGATTGGGTCACCTGCAAAACCCGTGGAGGTGCATCAGTTAATCTCACGGGCGAATAGATATTACTTATCATGATTAGATCACCCTACCTCTGTTCCTGTCAACGGATATAACATTTGACTGTGATAACTAAAGCTCTACCCTGTGAGCTTCAGGGTCATATGCTTAAATCCTCAATGGCAAAGGGGAATGATAAACCCTAATTTTGACGGCCATTTTTGGAACGCCTGTGGTTATTACGTATGGATTAGCCTGCATCCCATACTACACAATGCAGCCAGCAACCATATAGAATGGCTCAACACGCTCCATCTGACTCACTCGCGAAATCGTCAAAAATAGGGAGCTGAGCTTGCCTTCCCCTTTGCGATTTAAGGTTTAAGCATAGGACCCTTAATCTCTCTGGAACTGAATATATAAATTCGTAGTCGCACTGAAAGCTCTCATCACCTTTTCCTTAGCGATTTGTTTTGCATATTACACACTATTATTGTCTTGTATGTTGTTTATACCGTTTTCATTTGGACATAGCTTGCAGCAACAACACTGAAGAGAATATTGAGATAAAATGTGCTGAATATATCACCAAGGAGAAGGTTTTGCAAAATCTCCAAAGTCACTTGGACCCGTGTTCTCGTCGTTTAAGGAGGTTCCCAATCGCCTCTTCCTCAGCGATTTATTTTAGGAATCGGCTGGTTAATGTCATTTTGCAGCTTACTTGTGCAGAATATGGCGATAATACAATGATCTGACCATCACAAAAGGCGATATATAGTAACTTATAATAAGCGAAATAAGACATTTAGGAGATGATAGGGAACCTCCTTAATCGAAGAGATTTACGAGCCTTGGAACAAGACACTTCTTAGCACCTCTATCTTAGCTATTTATTTGGCATATATGTACTGTATACTGCTTATACACCTTGATTTTGTCTTGTCTGTTACTTTATATATATATATATTGTATATGGAATATTAACCCTTCAAACATAGACATACAGTAAATGGATCCCTTCTCTGTTAGCGATTCTGTATTCGTGATTACGAACTCGACGAGTCGTTATTGTTGTGGCCGTCTTCACACAAACTTTTTTACTTGCCTTAAGTAGGAGGTGCTTTTGCTGGAAAAATAAGAGACAAGGAAAGTTTATACATTATCCTTTCTTGTCGTTTGGGGAAAAACCAAAACAGAGTTATCACAGAAAATTAACAGCTACTGTCATGAGCGTATTTGTGTGTGTGTGTGTGTGTGTGTGTGTGTGTGTGTGTGTGTGTGTGTGTGTGTCCGACTCTGGGTATAGGTTTCACAGCCTGCTCCCAAGGCCCAGTATAGTCCTCTTTCTACATACCATACATCTCTACCTGTCACCATGTATAAAACCATTCTAGTGCATCAATATGTTTGAACATGTAGTTATCAATTAATATTTTTATTTACTTATTTAGTTATTACTGGCTGTACCCGGCACTGTTTCCTTTGCTATTTAACGCTATGCGTGTTCTAGTAAGAGGTACAGCGAAACAAATAGCTGAGAAGGTGTTATCAGGCCTCCTAGGCCACCCTGACCTGATTCACACACAAACATCTGGAGCCGCGTCCTGTCTGGAATATCAAACACTTATCCTATCACTGCGATTTCGTCCACTGATGTGGCTCGAGATGTTGATACCTAAGCTGGCACGTTATGACCCGTTTGTCCTTTCATCAACTTTAAGTCCTCTAAGTTGAGCAGTTTAAAGGATTTGAATTTCGTTAGACCATACTTTACTGATCTACCATAAGACTCGCTGATGTGTAAGAATAACTCCCCGTTGACACCAGTAGACCAGACCTGTATGAGACACCCCAAGCATGTATTCGTTATGTATGGTGGGTGTTAGCGCTGACGTCGTGACTTGTGGAGGTGTATGGTACTTAGGAGTGCTAGGGCTCAAGGAACGGGCTGTTAAAGATACAAGAAATGGATCAAAACCAACAAACAAGCAGGGATAATAACAGGGAACCAGACTCAATTTTAAATCTCATCATTACTAAGCGAACAAATACACAGGGAGGAAAGGTTCGCCAGATGTCATTTGCCTAAGCGAGATTCTAGAACTGTCAACGATAACCGAGATAAGATAAATCGCGAGGTTGCTCAGATATCTTTCCCTCAACTACGGTCGTCGTCTACAAAATCATTAAAATAAAGGTTTAAAAAAGGAAAAGATAGATTAAAAAAACAACTGATTAATGAGTTCGTGTAAGTTTATCTGGCGGTATCTAGGACACGACAAAGTTACAAGAGAAGCATGACGCATACCGATATTTCTGATATCGTAGTAGGAGACTTTGCACCGCTTGCATTGTACTGTAATTTGTTTTTTATTGTACATCTTAATATTCTCTTATATTCGATTTATGTCTTCATGAACGACCACTTTGGGTAAATAATATACAAGGGATATTAATGTGTGGTAGATAAATTATTTTGCCCAGGAAGAGATTTTACGAAATCTCCCAAGCTAGAGTAAACAAGACCCGCCATTTATTCCTTTTTTTTTTTTTTTTTAAGTCTATCTAGGGCTAAAACTGTCATCTGTCCATCTTGAATGCTGAGTTATAATAATAGATCAATGCAAGAAAATGGTGCTAGTCACGAAGCAGTGCCATAGAGAGGATTTAAAGTCATTCTATAATCTAAATCAGGTGTTCATAAAGTAGTGCCTCAATCTCCCCATGGAGTATCGAAATGGAATCATGAGGGTACCCAAAGGGACATCCTGAAAAAAAAAAAAAAAAAAAAAATTGTGAATGGCAACTACGACTAACTGGACACACGAGTAGTCCTGTGGTTCAACTGTTTGTTCATAGCCATATTCTCTCTCTCTCTCTCTCTCTCAGGAAATTAAAAGTTAGAGGTGTAATTACAGTATCTTAGATAGGGTGTATCAGGTTGATTTAGAGTTGTACTTTGGGGGTATTGGGGTCGAAAAAATTTAAGAGCCACTGGTAGAAATCTACCGCACAGCTATTTTGAAATAAACTACAAAAGAATGAAAATCGGGGCCATGTTAAAGCGAGAGACCTATAGATACCCTCTCAGTAATTTACATTTTTGCAATTTCTTGTACGTTACTGGACAATTATCAGCCGACTGAATTGCTTGCGTGCCATTTGTATCATTTTATTCTCACTGTTGTTTGCGTCGGTAAAATACATGGGGATGCTCGTATGTAAATAAGTGAAATAAATCGCTCAGTAAGAGGTGTTAAAAGATCTCCCAGGCTAAAGAGAAGGTCAAGAGCCAGGTTCAAGAAATTTACGTTCATTTTCAACTCGTTACTATACTTTTATTTATTTTATTTGTTTATTTATCTATCTATTTTTTTACAATATTTATTCTTACCTGTTCCTCTTAAGAAAATAAATAAGTTTTTTTGGGGGAAATTATCGTAGCTTACAGTATATTTTTCTGCAGTAAGAGCAAGGAAAAGAGACTGCAGAATCCCCCTGTGTGTGTAGTGTATCCTGAAGAGAAAACTGTAAACTATGGCAAGAAATCGATCGTAAGCATGTTTGTGCATCCCGTCCCTTCGCCTTTTATTGCTAGACACGTCCTTCGTTCCCTTGCAGCCGCCACGCCAACCCCTCCCCCAAACACACACACACACACACACACACACACTTTCCTTTGGATTGTTCAGTGCATGTTCCACGATTTAGAAGTAAATTAAAAGTGTCATGATTTTGTCAGTACTGTATGTGGGAATAACTGCAGATAGTAGTGGAAAATAGATTAAGGATGATGATATGCTAATATTATTAATAACAATAACAATAATAATTACTACTATTACTACTGCTATAACTACTACTACTACTACTACTACTATTACTACTATAATGGTCACAACTAGTACTACTTCTAATACTACAACAATAACAACAACAACTACTACTCAATGTGTGTGTGTGTGGATGAGTAAATTGGGAGTGTGTCGTCCTGTCTCGGCTACCTTCCTTTCTTTGGGGGAAGTAGCCCAGGTATATAGATAGTATATAGATAGACTACAACTACTACCACCACCACTACTACTAATGCTACGACTTCTTTCTCTTTTCTTCTTCTTCCTCCTCCTCCTTCTCCTCCTCCTACCATTGTCAAATCGGCATAAATTGCATCAGTAACATACAAAAGGATATCAAGATATAATGTGCAGAATTCTGTTACGGAATCTCCAGACCCACTTACAATATAACCTTGAAAGCGAACTCGGAGATTCATGCTCTCTCTCTCTTTTTTTTTTTTTTCGACATTAGCCAAGTTCATCTGGATTTCACTTGGCTCGCGTGTCGAGGTAAACTCGCTTCATCCCGCTGATGTTTTTCTCTTCTTCCTCTTCTTCTTCTTCTTCTTCTTCTCTCTCTCTCTCTCTCTCTCTCTCTCTCTCTCTCTCTCTCTCTCTCTCTCTTTAATTTTTGGTACAATTGCCTCCAAGAGTTGCGTTCCTTCTCCTGTTGTTCAGTAGTGTGAGTAAAGTATCATTTATGGTGTTTTTACCCTAATTTGGTCCTGATTGTCTTCCTTTATCAGCTTATTTCGCGTACCTTAATGGCAGAACAAAATAAACTACGGGTCTACACCCTTTCCATAACACTTCTTCGTGACTTACACTATATTCAAGTATTACGCTATCGGTACAAGATAGCACTCAGGTTGGAAAGATGGCAGTTTTAGGCCAAGTTAGAATAGAACGAACACAGCCACTACAATGTTTGGTTTGTGAAAAAGTTGGTTTTAATCAATCGTTAGTTTTAGCCTAATTACTTTTACTGTACTCTTTTCACACAAACTTGGCCCAGATATTCTCTCCTTTATTAATTATTCATCGTACATCAGTAGCAGAAATGGGTTCGTATTCTCGTCGGTTAAGGAGGCTCCCTAGCACCTCTTCCTTATAACTTATTTCTGGATGAGACTAGTTAACATCAGTTTGTATGCTATTTACGCTGAGTATGGTGGTATTTCAATGATTTTAATGACGTTAAAGAGGACAGTAAGGAGTAACAGGCAAAATAAATCACTAAGGAAGAGGCGTTAGGAAGCTGCCTTAGCCGACGAGAATACGGGCCAAGGACAATTCTACGGCTCTCCTCCTTCCACAGCACTTCTTGACTAGCATCATGTTCAAATGTTTATCTACTGCATTCATGGTGAAGGGATGGAAATTTTAGGCCAAGTTAGAGTAAAAAAGGAATAGTATGATGTTATTAGGTATGGAAAGAAAGAGCAATAGTGCATCCAGACAATTTTATTACAGACTGGGAGATTTTTTATTATTTTTATTCTTATTAATTATTATTATTATTATTATTATTATTATTGAAGGGATTAATGAAGGCTGTATCTAACTTCTCTGCTTCAAAATATCTTCTCAGTTGAATGAAATCGTGTGGAGGGAGCAAGAATAAATATGAAAAAGATGTAACCGGAATGAAGGAGTCAATACAAGGTGACTCGCATATAGCACTCGACTGGACACTGTTAAGGAAACTGCTCAGTCTGCTCAGATAGCTGGTGTGGGGTGGATGTGGCAATAGAGACGGATAGAGACACAGATAGACAGACAGACAGGCAGATAGACAGACAGATAGATAAACAGACAGACAGATCGATAACAAGACATAGATTAACATAATATGTTGACAAAGATTTAAAAACTGACAGAGATGAATTATCAAAAAATTTTCTAGACAGAGATGGACGAATTTAGGGACATAGCTAGCTGACTGAAGAGACAGGCAAACAGAGAGAGAGAGAGAGAGAGAGAGAGAGATGAACTTACATATATGCATACATACGTACATACACACATATATACATACAAATAGACAGGTAGGTGGGGAGGTTGTTTGACTAAGGCTAAAAACAATGTAAAACAGGTCAGTTAATCGGTATCATAATCACTATCTCTACAGATACCGATTATACATTGCTCAGATGCAGATAACATGAGAGTAACGTTCTCAAGTGATAAGAACACACACACACACACACACACACACACACACACACACACACACTGGCCGAGACTGACCATTTTCCTATGGCCTCGGGGTCTAGGCCAAAGCCTTTCCAATGGATCTGTGAGGCGTAAGCAACAATATTCTTAGTTTACTATTGTTTATTCATTTTGTAGGGAAAACCTGGAACACTGTTTAACTGGTTCCTGTGTTACCCTGCTTGAGAGAGAGAGAGAGAGAGAGAGAGAGAGAGAGAGAGAGAGAGAGAGAGAGAGAGAGAGAGAGAGAGAGAGAGAGCAAGGCGTAGCAACGATAATATAAAAGGGGAGTTATCTAAAGGTACGTCGAACCCACATACACACAATACTATCATCATACCAGAACACAAAACTTTAAGAATGTGTTTATTTTACCATTTTACCAATATACAGTAGGTAGGGAGGTGGTATGTGTGACTAGGGCCTCCTACTGACCCCCAGTACAACTACAGACACTAACATCTCACATAAATACCATACTAACAATATTTCCCAGTCTGATTCGATATTAAATCTGAGGATGCATTAAAAACGACTACTCAGAGGCTGTTTTCTCTCTCAATGATATTTTTCTGCTCCCTCTCTGTTACTTTTTTTCCTGTCCAATTTTTCTTCACACCATAATTTTTCTAGTTATTTTGTTCTGCCTTTTTCCGTATGTTCTCCTCAACCATGTTTTATTTTCTTATTCTTTTTGTGCATGTGTTCTTTCGTCCCGTTTTGTTGTTGTTCTTGTCTCCTCTGTGGATATTACTTGATACTGTTTTAAAGTTTTCCTTGTTCTGTTATTATACTCCCAGCTGCTGTTAATGTCGTGTGTTTTCCTTCCTTCCTTCCCTCCTTCCTTCTCTCTCTCTCTCTCTCTCTCACACACACACACACACACACACACACACACACACACACACACAGGCACGATCGTGCAATATCAGGCAGAGTACGTGTGTAGAATAAATCACAAGTCTACTACAGGGTGGTCAGTAGATAACTCTCCTCTTCCACTCTGCCGGGCGATTTCTTATGCGTTGCAGGGGGAGGGTGCGGGGGGCTCACTCGGCGTTATCAATGTCCATCAAGCATCACTTACCTGTTTCCTATTCTCACTGCCACATCCACGCCCACACCAGAGCTCTTAGCCGTCCCAGCAGTATATACGATACCTGCAGGACCACCCTGTATTTTGTAATAATCTTCAGTTTCAAAACTGGGTGGGTAAGATGAGGAGGATGACTGTCAGAATCGGAAAATATTATTTCGACTTCTTAATCGACATCTCTATGTATATATGCATGTATGACCGAATTTATGTATGTACAGTATGTATGTATGTATGTTTGCACGTATGTACAGAACAGTAATGAACGTAAGTTCACTGACAATCCTCTACCGGCACTGTGATCTGCCTTCTTTAATCCTCATTCTTCCCCAAACGACAGATATATCCTTCTTCTCATATGCTTCTTTATTTTGTGCTTCATTTTACTATACCATCAAAATAATTCGTGCAGCACCTTCCACTGCCACAGCAAGCAGAGAAATATCGACAAACTTTCATGTTGTACATACGTCTTTTCGTCTATCTCTCTGTCTCTGTCTGTCCGTGAGTACGTATCTTTCTGTTTATATCTTTCTTTCTGTCTATCTCTTTGTGTGTCTGTACGTCTGTATATTACAAGCTGTTATCTGTTCTGAACACTTTCATTACCTGGCAGTTTTTCTAAGCTGTATGACGTCTTCTGGCAACACCTCGAGTAAGACATGAAAGACATGCTCGCACCAGAGGGAGTACTAAAGAACCCTCACAGTTGTCATGCGCCAGGCTCTGTGTGTATAAAGGCTCTGAACCAGTTTTTCTGATAAGCGGGCTTCCATAGCAGTAAATTACTACCAGAAATCCTTTTTATTTTGTGTCATAATTTTAGCTTTCTGAGGTTAGCTTTAGTTTGCGAAGTAAAAACAAAAAACACTTTTTTCTTTTTTACCGGTATCTAAGTTTGAAAATGCTTATGAACAAAATCTTATACACAACTTAAGCTTGAGAAAAGTTTATAAATACGATCTTATGCAAAACTTAAGGTAGAAAAAAGTTTATGCATACCATCTTATGTGCAGCTTAAATTTGAAGTTTATGAATACTGTCTTTTGCAGAACTTGAGCTTGAGAATCTCTACGAATACGGTCTTATACACATTTTAAGCTCAAGAAAAGTTTATGAATATAATGGGATACAGAACTCAAGCTTATGAATATTGAATACGTTGAATACGATCGTACACAAAATCTAAGTTCGTAAACTTTATGAATACGATCTTATACAGAACTTAAGCTCGAGAAAGTTTATGAATCCTCCTCCTCAATACAGTTGCTTCCCCACTGATGCTCATCTTCTTGTGGTGTGTTGTAATAAGTGACTCAGCTCCCGGGTACAAGGGGGTGGTTGGGGACGCTCGCCACCACTAATTCCTGCTTATGTTTTACCTGCTTGTGGGCATACATTACGGCGATTTTCTCTCCCTCTCTCTCTCTCTCTCTCTCTCTCTCTATGTGCGTGTGTGGGGGGCGGCATTGTCTGTCTGTCTGTCCCTGTCTTTGTCTGTCTGTCTGTCTGTCTGTCAGTCTGTCTGTCTGTTTGTCTGTCTGTCTGTCTCTCTTTGCGTGTGTGTGTGTGTGTGTGTGTGTGTGTGTGTGTGTGTGTGTGAGAGAGAGAGAGAGAGAGAGAGAGAGAGAGAGAGAGAGAGAGAGAGAGAGAGAATTCCTCTTTTAACAGTCAGTATGATTGCGTCCATTTTACTTTTTTCTCTCTTTTTTTTAAACCACCAATCGAGTTTAAGGAAAACATCTCGCAGTGTATCTAGGTGATGAGCACAAAACAATACTTTGATATGCCCAGACTGAGCTTATTCTAGAGTGGAGGGCGAGAGACTGACGAGGAGAGTGTATGTGAGTGAGGTGGAGGAAGGGAGAGGGAGAGGGAGGCCAAGGATGAGATGGAGGGATGGAATGAAGAGGTATATGAGAGAGGGTGTGTGTGAGCTGGGAGGAGGGCAGTGAAATGGCGGGGGACAAGGCGACATGGAGGCAATTTTTTGTGGCCACCCCTTACGGGATTACGGGAGTCTGACAATAGAAAGATAGATAGACAGATAGATAGCTTTGCGTAAAATAAGAGGTGAACAAAGGGAAACTACAAAACTGTGAGTAAGGCAAAGTAAAAGAAATGAGGGAAGCATAACAAGGTAACAGGAGGCAAAGGTAATGAACGAACAATAACAAATCAGCAAGGCAAAGTAGGAGAAATGAAGGAAACACGATAACAAATGTTCAGCCAAAATTAAGCTGGAGAAAAATAAGCGGAAAAACAAAAACAAGAATATGACGAAGAAAGAGACACACAAAAAATACGGAAAATTATGGCAGAGACTTGGCCAAGAAGTAAGAATAGAATTGGTTATGGAAGTCAGTATTTGCAATGTGATTCTGGTGCGTCCCTGCTATTGCATATTCACCTGTTTCACTGTTTTGTAATGGGTCGTCGGTGTGTAACAAGAGAGAGAGAGAGAGAGAGAGAGAGAGAGAGAGAGAGAGAGAGAGAGAGAGAGATTGTCATTAGATAACATAGCACCCTTAAGGTCAGATGGGGTGGAGACTAATAACATACACACACACACACACACACACACAGGGAGGCGGAGTGTAGGTGAAGGCCATTTGTGTATCTTAACGAGAATCACCCTGTGGGAGGAATGATGAGATTAACACATGACTCTCTCTCTCTCTCTCTCTCTCTGAGGAACTGATCTTGTACAATAATCAATGTATTAATTTAATCTGTCTGTCTGTCTGTCTGTCTCTGTCTCTGTCTCTCTCTCTCTCTCTCTCTCTCTCTCTCTCTGTCTCTCTCTCAGTAGCTGTGTGTTGTGTACGTATATCAGTAGCTGTGTGTTGTGTATTTAAGGAAGTTAATGAAATGCAATAGATTTAGTCATTTATCTTAGTGTGAAAATATATCCAACATAACTAAAATAATCGTAGTTTGTGATAAGCTAACACTACCTTGGAGTGGGGAATTGATTCCTTTGGTAACAACTGCCTAAAGGGATTATAGAGTAGCGCTGGCAATTTTCGAGAAAGGATCCTGGTCATAAACCTTCCTTAGGCTAAGAGTTTGTCACATTTCTTGTTTATACCTTTTCTTTGTATATTCAGCAACTAAACACCTTGCAGTCAAACTTGAATGATCACTAAAGTAAGAAATAAGTAAAAAATATGATTCCGATAACGGTCAACTGCTATGAAAACTTGTTGATTCGTAGAAACTGGCTGAAGTCCTTTATGAATGTGCCCCCAGGTGTTTATCGTGCAAGTACTTTAGACAAACTTGAGACCTATCACCCACATAATACGTGGACGCCAACTCTACAGTAGTTATATGAGCACGTTGCAAGCTTCTCTGGGATCGATCCTGCTCAAGGGGCGATAATTGAGTCAACGCGGGGCGAAGACTAAGAGTCAGAAGAGTTGCTAGGACCTTGCACAAGGAGACCCACATTGATAGAGGTGATGGGCGTTTGAGGTTACATGCACCGCGGAGCTTGCCACAAGTGAGGATGATAGAGAGGACATGACACTTAGCTTATGAACAACACATATTGACGGTACAATATCAATGTACCTTCCTGTTTGATTAATAAATAAAGATACATTTTCTTTTCTTTCACTGTTTCCTTTTTCTTTATTTCCGTGTCATGGAGAGCAAGTGGCTTCGGAGATTTCATAAAACCTCTTCCTTAACAATTTATTCAGCATATTATTCTCCAATATTGTCTTTAATGGTACGGATGCAAACGGTGCCGACAATAAATAACTCCAAAACCATTTAAAGATGTGAATGCAAAACACATCGCAAGGCAAAGGTGTTACTAAAGCTAAACCAATGGGAATACAACTGATAGCTACAAAAGACACAATCGTCATAAAAAAATCCATTCTACAACCTCTACAATCAGTCTGAGTTTTATCGTAATCTTGCCGCGTAATAGATTCGGGAGTTTATTGCTGGAAGTCGCTTGGAACATCATTCGTGATTGCCAGCCGTGCGTTACTGATTGAAAAAGGATGACATTTAAGGATACTCTTTTGAAATCCAACAGCCATAACTACTGTATATCTTTATTTTAACCATATGCCTAGGACGCGATGGGGTGGTGGTGGAGAATAACTAAATAATTGGGCCTGACGGTTCTGGCTACGCAATCGTCAAAATTGTTCAGGCAAAAATCGAAATGGGCCTTTTTGTAAAGCAATATCACCTTTAAATCATTTAACTCTTAATGAGTATTGAAAGTGAAACGAGTATCTCACTATCACAGCATATTTCACGTAAGTTTGATCGATTTTCACACAGAGATGAGAGACAAATTAAAACTTTCAAAAACTTCCATAGGTAACCTGCACAACATATAATCACGCTATACGGACAAAGATCTCAAACTAACCTGCAGTTTCTGTTTACTTAAACTACAGCCCCTGTTGTAATTATGCCATATTAAGGAATTAATACTTATTATCGGTCTCTCTGTTGGTCTTCCTATCTCTCTGACTGATTGTCGATGTCTTTTTTTGTCTGTCTGTCTGTCAGTCAGTCTGTCTGTCTGTCTGTCTGTCTGTCTCTCTCATTTGTTGCATAAAAGACAAAAGTGTCTGATTGATAAATCAAACATTTTTCTCATAATTATTTCCGGTGGTGTGCTCCAGCTACGGTCAGCCACAGTTCGCTGGCTGGAAGGTAGGGGGGGGGAGACGGGGGAAACGGGAATTGGAGGAGGGGAGGAGGGAGGAAACGGGAATAGGAGGGGAGGAGGGGGTTGGGAAATATGAATAGGGGAGGGAAGGAGAGGATGGGGAAATGTGAATAGGGGAAGAGGGGAGGAGATGGGAAAACGGGATGGGGAGGGAATATAGAGAAAAGATGGGAGGAGGATGGGATGGGGAGATGGGAAAGGGAGGGGAGGGGAAGGCTCAACATGAATAGGGGAAGAGGTGAGGTGATGGAGAAGGAAAATGGGGGAGATAGAGAAACGAAAAAGGGATATGGGGGGGAATGGGGAGACGAGGATGGGGGAGGGAGAGGATGAGGAAATGAAGATAGGGAAATGGGGAAAGGAGGAATTGGGAAGAGGGATAGGTTGACTGTAGAATCGGGGATAGGGGAGGGAGGGAGGGGATAGGGAAACGAGGATAGGAGAGGGAGGGAGGGGATGAGGAAACTTGGATAAGGGCGGGAGGGAGGGGACGAGGAAACGGGGATAAGGCGAGGTAGGGAAGGAGAGAGAGAGAGAGAGAGAGAGAGAGAGAGAGAGAGAGAGAGAGAGAGAGAGAGAGAGAGAGAGAGCAGAACAGGGCATAGGAATTTATTTAGGTAAAGAGCAAGGGAGGGAGGGAAAAAGAGTGTGGTTAGAGGAGAAGAGGTAAGGCAATGGAGTGAAGGAGGAAGGGAGTGAGGGAGGAGTCTGGAAAGCTGGGTGGAAGACAGAGGTGCAAGGACTCCCTGTCTCACTCACTCACACGCACTCCTCCGTCTGCGTCGCGTGGCCCTCCCCTCACGCGCGTGCAGGTGTGAGTGAGTTGAGTGAGGACTTACCTTGGTGGAGACAGTGCAACAGTTAGGACTTTACCCCGCCCTATCTCCTGGACTCCCCAAAGGACTTAACAATCTACCAGTGTCCTTCTCATTCACAGGAGCCATGACTGCTGCTGGCCTTGTTAAAAGTAAGTAGGCAGCAAATTTTAACCAATGTGCCTCAGAACATGTACAAAAAAACTAAATAAATAAATAACTAAAGCTCCAGGATAGTAATCGTGGGCCAGTTTTGAATAATAAAAGATACTTCAATGAGTCTAATTTTTAGCCATTACGGAGCTACAGCCGCTGAGGACCTTACGAGTGAAAATGGTCTTCCTCATAATTAACCCATAAGATCAACAGCAAATGTAGTTCCGTACTGGCTGGAGACTGGACACGTGTTGATATAGGATTCCTTGCTCAAAACTAGCTCATGAATCACTTCTAGAAATTCATCACGCATTTCCTTTAACACCCTATTGTTGCCTTTTATATTCATTTTAATTATTAATTTCTCTGTATATTATAAAAATATTGCTATTAAAATTTTCATTGTTGCCTAAAAAGTTGCTTGGCCAATTCTCCCAAGTAACAGTACCACATGTATGATAGCAACTGTGATAGTCTGGAAGATATCCCTTACATGTAACCAGAATCACCTGTTGGTATAAATCTTTATTGGACGTAAGAAAAAAGTCATTTATTATCAATATTTTTTTTCACCTGGATCAATGTAAAGGCCACCCAAAACACTGTATATTAACGTACCTGTTATGCCCCTCTCTCTCTCTCTCTCCCCCATTTTCTCATCAAGCGTCGGAATATATAACTGATGTAAGGATGTGATAAAAGGGAACTGGTGAAGCATCTCCAGCACATAGTTTTCGTCCACCCCTTTTTGACAGTCCTAGGTGCAAAATATCTTCAATTACTACTATTCTCATTGAGTGTTACATATTATTGTTTCTGAAAACACCTGTCTACCGGTCGTGCATTTGAACTGAAAGGTAATCGTTATTGGACAGTTCTCCCATGAACTCTTTCAGGACGGTGTCATTTACTTATAGTTTATTTTTGCGACATCCAAACTACTTTATACAGCTTATGAAAGATTTCTCCTGATGAAGGTGATAATGATGGCGATAATATATATATTTTTTTCAGTTCGAAAAAGAAACTGCAAGACGTCGTCTAAAGATAGTAAAAAGAAAATGTAAAAGACATCATCAGCTGAAGAGGTCAAACCATTCGCTACCAGAATTCTCTCTTAAACGAATAAGATCATAGTGCGGTGACATGAGTAAAATATAAAAATACAGCACGTCATCGTACTGTTGTTGTTATTGTTGTTATGGCCACCAGACTCATTTGGGCGTAAACCCATTGGACTGCAGGATGAAGTTGCTCTTCGTCTGCAGTACCTTATTCTCCTGCCGGGAAATGAGGAGGGAGTTGAGGGATGTTTGCCTCGCTGAGCAGTTCCGCGGCCATTATATCGGCTCCGCCACGTGAAGGCGTCCTACTGAAAGAACTGATGTGTAAAGGATAATCATCTTTGGACGAAATACCTTTTACATTTCTGGTAAAGTGTTACACACTCTTTCAGCACGATGAAGTCTTACATTTCTTTTTCTTGTTATCGCCAGACGACTTTATTTAGCTTAAGAATAAACTTATCTAAAGGTAACAAGAATATAATTTGCAGTGTCACTGGGATGTTGTTGTTTAACCCCAGTCTGTCCCGTTGACCGCAGATAAACAACTGCCACAATGAGGTAGCCCCTCAGGTTCCGTACACCGATGATGTGTTTGCGTCGTAGTGTGGAATGTGCTGTACAGTGCTGCATCATGTGTGTTATGCTGTGTGGTCCTATTCTAGAAGCGGGGCACGCGTCATCTGTGATTCCACCCAACTCGAATCGAAGCTGGTAACTGAGGAAGGCTGGGTAATGTCCTGATCTAAATCTAGCTAGATGAACTCGTTCAAATTTGTTTAAGGATACCTCTGATGGGTGGATGTCGGGAGGAGGGTTTGTAATACAATGTTCTGATCGAGGTGTTGTATTTCCTTGTGTGTGAAATGAGTACATAAGTGTTTCTTCATTGCTGGTGTAGGAATGTCTGGAGGTGGGATGTTGGGTCTGGTGATGATTGTGTGGTGATTGTTTTATGTGCCTAGCTGTGTTGCACGGTTCTGTTATATAATGACAGGGATGTTGTGTGTGTGCAGGCTGCCGGATATTAGTGACCTTCATATCAAGATATTCTCTAACAGGGAGAATTTTATTTTCAAAGAGTGAGTGGGCTGTGAGAGTGGTTTTGGTGCAACTAGTGATGATGTATAAAGCGTCATTCTGTATGGTCTGCAAGGTGTTGTAGTGAATGTTAGGTAGGATGGGGACCCATACCGAGAAGGAATAGAACAATACCGATCTAATATGCCGGTATTGTATGTATAGTAGGGTTATAAACAGTTGCCCAAAGTTTGTTCCTCTAAGTGTCCTGAGTGCGCTGAGTCTGTTTTGTATGTGATCCTAAAGGATGAGTCCAGTGTCATATGTCACCCCACTGATCTTACTGGAGGCTCTGTGTGGTACAGGTACATTGTTACGTGTGATGTTATGGGCGTATCTGTGCTCATAGCTGCTGCTGGCAATGAGTGTCTTGTGGATTTGCCTGGAGCGATCGTCAACCTGTTGCCCTCAACTCATGCTTGAAGAGTGAGGTAGTCCTGTTGCAGCGTACAGACTGCGTCTGTGATGTGATGTATAGACCTTATGACAATGTCATCTGTATAAGAGGCAGTGAATATCGGCTACTTGGGTGTGGAAATATCATGCATGTATAAGGGAGAAAGAATGGTCTCTTGTGAACTCCGTTAAGAAAGTTCCGTGTTCATGATGACTTATCCAGGAATGTTACATGTGCTTGACTATCACATAAGTAGTTGGCAAACCAGCATTTGATGTTCTTCTTGTTTATGATGTAGATTTTGGTGACTAGTTTGCGTTCAGGTATGGCATCAAAGGCTGTACTAATGTCTCTTGTACGTTGCGTCGGTATTGTGGAGCTGTGTATTGGGTGAGATTGGTCAGTAAGGTGTTTCTAGAATGTAGTGCTCTAAAGTCGTGTTGTGAGGGGGCAAGGGGAATATGAGTGGTGAGAATTAGATTGCCATCGGTCTGAACGAAGAAAGGTGTGCTGGGTCCTTGTTTGATTTATGTTGTGATGATTGTTCCGTGTTGCCTGATGCTGGGAATGCTGCGTGTTCGTATAAGTAGTTTGGTGATGCTTGTGAGGATTTGGATGCCGTGTGGCCCTAAGTGCTTCAGATGTAGGTTGCTGATGCCATCCTGCCTCTGGAATTTGTTTCCCCTGATAATGTTACGTGTCCCTTCTGGAGTGAAGGGGATACTTTTTGATCATGAGGAAAGGGCTGCCTGTGCAGAGATTTTTTTTTTTTTTTGACTCAGTGTGTGTTGGTGTAAGGTTATTTATGTTTGTGTGGTAGTTCACGAGTATGTTTTCGTGTCTTGACAGGCCCTATGTGAGCAAGAAAAGGAAAACAAGGGGAGGTGGTGGGTAAGTAGGGAAATGGTCGGATGCTTGAAAGAACGCGAGTTAGATCTTAGTTTGAGGCAGAGAACAGTTTGATGGTTTAAATTTCGTTGGAGCAAAGTTTGCTGACTCCTCAAATTCCCCTGACATATCATATAAACACCTCTGAATGAAAGTGTCCTAGCATGTATTTAGTATGCGCGACGGGCAATTAATGCCTAAGTGGTGACATATGGTGTGCAGGGACTGTTTGGGATTAAAGAACTACCGGTCAGTTATGGTCAGAGTTGGATACATTAAAAAAAAAAAAATGTAAAACATACAGTGGGAACTTGATAAGGACCGAAAGGCATCTGAATGTACAGCAAGTGTGTAGTATTAAGGGAAGGACTCAACAGGGCCTGGAGGGAGCCTGAAGTGGAAAACAAGTGTGCAGTATGAAAGAGAACTTAATAAGCCTTTGGGTAGCTGAGAGGAAGCGAGGAAGGGGGAGATCAGATAGCTGCAATGAGGAAGAAAAGGACATTAGACGGAAGCTGGAGGAAAAAGAAGTGGGAAACAGAACTGTATTTTGGATGGTGAACATGACAAGGATTCAGGGAGATAGGAGGAAGAAAAACATGAGTGCAGAGTGTAGGGGTATAGCTTGACAGGGCTTGTAGGAGATGGGAACTTGACGTGGGGTGTAAATGCGTTGTGTGGTAGGTGGAGACTTGAGGTGGACTACGGTAGTGTGGAGGAGTTTTGCCAGTAGTGGAGTACCTGACAGAGGATACATGTCATCGTACTGAATGGGATTGTGTTCCTCATATGCTAACGGTTATAAGGGATCGCATTTTCATCAGCTTAATTGGTTTTCTAGCATGTTTCTTTAGTTATATATTTTACATACTCATCATTATCATCATCATCTTCACATCCTAACGTCCTTTCCTACGCTAAGGTGGGGTGAGGTAGGGTCCACAGTCAGATAAAAACTTAACAGAATAAGATACTCACCAAATGTGCCCAGTCACATGAGTCATATTCCCATTCACTCACCATTCAAGCCCCCGGAATCCTTGCCCCTTAATATTCCCTTGTATGTTACTTATATCATGCCGATATGGACATGAATTGCCTATGTAACACGCATGGTAATATCAAGACTTCAAATGCTGAAATAAACTAGTCAGGAAGGGGTGTTAGTGAACCATTAAGCTGACGAAAATACGACTACAGCATTTTCCAACGCAGCGAAAATCCAATGGTCTGTTTTCTCCTTAAAACCTTTCGAAACAGCTCCTTCTCTGCGATATGTATTGCCTATTGCACCTTCCTATCCTCTCCTATGTTAATGTTGCAGATTACATCTACATTTACAAGGATATTAATACAGGAGAATATCAAGGAATAACATGGAAAATATAATGCTGAGGAAGAAACATTAGGAAATCCCGTAAGCCATGGAGAATTATGGCTCAGTATAAGCAACGTTGGGTCTGGTTAGTACTTGGATGGGTGACCACCTGGGAACACCAGATGCTGTTGGCATAACGTTCTCCCTACGTTTGTGGGGTTGGTGGAGGATTAGTGCCCCTCCCTGTAAAACAATTAACTGTAAGCCCGTGGCCACCCCGTTTGGGATACATGGCGTCTGGCAATGAATGAAAAATGAATAAAGGAACATGAATTTGCCAGAATTGGTAAAAGAAATGACGTCAAATTCCGTGATATTTTCTTGTAAAGAATCTAGGTGTATCCTGATTCCTAGCAAATTCATTGAAATATTTACAAACGTAGTGTTTTATTCCGGCCGATGTCACCCAATATATATATATATATATATATATATATATATATATATATATATATATATATATATATATATATATATAATTTAAAAAGAATTTTAACAAGGGCTAGGTTTAATAATATATCTAGTTTCAAAGTGAAGAAATGTGAAGACAAAAAATGTAAACTCTGCATGGAAATAATTGAAGGCAGTCAATTCACTTTTCCCAGTGTCAACTACACAATTCAAATTAACGAAAACATGGGATGCTCGACACAAAACTGCATTTACGTAATTCGCTGCGGTGGATGCAAAGAGATTTATATAGGCGAGACCTCAAATCTCAGGCTTCGTACTAACCTACATAGGGATCATATTAATCACGGTAAAGGTTTATATGTTAATACCCACATAGCTAAATGTGCAAAAAAAAAAGTTCTCCAAACTTCAATATTATGCCCTTCTATAAAGTAAAAAAGGATGATCCTATATTAAGAAAATCAAAGGAAAAATATTTCATAAGCAAATCTAAACCATTACTGAACAGAGATCTATGAGACACTGACCCAATTACTGCTTCAAAAAACAAACCTTTTTCCGAATTACGAAAATGGGGTAACTGAAGCTTCACACAACTCGAAATGAAACTAACAACAGTGGACAATTCATACCAAATATCAGTGGTTATCAATCACTTGTAGGAAGCACACCTCTTCCTGGGCCACTATTTTTAACTGAGGATCTATGAAAATAGAGAAATGCATTTTAATTAAACTTTGATTTTAGTTTACAATATACAGTTTTAGTACATGTCTCCTGTTTGTGTGCATGCTGTCGATATTCTAATAAAAGGCATATATATATATATATATATATATATATATATAGATATATATATATATATATATATATAATCTCTGAGGACTAAGTGTTACGAAGCATTCCATGCCACTTAGAATATAACCATCTACCTGTAGGCCTATGCTTGTGTCTTAATTTACGGAGCAGAATGGAAGCACTTAATATTTATTTGTTCTTCATGGAATGCCTACAACTATTGGGGAAAGTCAGCCTGTATCTGACTTTACTGAGTGTAGTTAGCAACGATTTTTGAAGGCCCCAAACGCTCCATCTTTGTCTCGAACTTCAGCAACTTTCGTCAAAAGTTGGGAGCTTAAATTCCACCCTGCGATCTGACGTTTACTGACAGGTGGCACGTAGGCCGGACGTGACCAATGAGCCGTAATCTGGTGAGGGTGACGTCAAGTAGCACAAATGTGACGCTACGTGTACTGTCTTACGTAAGAAACAAAGCGAGCGAGATGCTGCTGTTGATTAGGATTATCTTGCGCAGATATATTACGTCCAGTGACACAAATATTAGACAATTGGTTCCTCCTTAACTGAAAAAACGGTCAAGATCATGATGATGATGATATACAGATATACTCGTACTGCGTCTACTGGCAGAGATATTGGGTAATTTGTTCGAATATATCATCCCCAGTTGCATAAATACTATTTGTAGTGGCATAATTATTATAGTGTCGGAAATGTTGCATTTGATGGCAGAAACATTGCAGTTTTTCTTATGAAATTTACTAAAAATGTGTCAGAAATATTATGACTGCATAATATATTACGTATAGTAAGAGAAACATTAAGCCTAGTGGCAAAAACATTTAGTCAAATCACGTCTAGCAACAGAAATATTATGTCTAGTGGCAGTAGTAGCATATTATGTCCAGCGCTGAATATTATTATGCAGTGTGCACAGACAGAGCAGTGAGATACGCTAATATAGAGGATGTCCTTTGATTATGCAAGCTGCTTATTAACGAGGTTCAGTAATAAACGTACGACAACCAACAAAGTGCTGGTCCTCTACAGGTTTCACTTTCACTTGTTGCTCTGACACTTGAGCACTGATACCCACCATTGCTATTGTGGTGTCGTCGGGATTATAATTGCGCACAATATTCCACATATTCTCTTGTGTATATATATATAAAGTAGACAGAATCGGATAGTAAGCGAACTTTAGTTCCTCACTGTAAGTTAGAGTGAGACATCGAATTAGAGGGGTTAGACATAACCTTCACTAAACCCTTCGCTGCTTGAGGGCTTTCTTAAGCTAAAAAAAGTTTGATGTAAGAAGGATGTAAGTAAATTAAAAAAAATATATATATACAGTATATGCAGAAAGGGTTAACAGGGTCAGAGACTTAAGGACATGAAAAGCACAGGCGTATAAGAAATGGCTAGATACACATGACTTGATCATTTCATTATAATAATGTACTGTAACATACTGTAAAGATGTGTGTGTGTGTGTGTGTGTGTGTGTGTGTGTTTGTGTGTGTGTGTAAATGGATGATGGATAGAAAGCTGGATGGATAATAATACATTAGTTGAGAGAGAGAGAGAGAGAGAGAGAGACAGAGAGAGAGAGAGAGAGAGAGAGAGAGAGAGAGAGAGAGAGAGAGAGAGAGAGTAGTACTTTGGTGCCATTGGGAACGGGAGTGAAGGTCCCATACGCTGTGCTCCGTAGGGGATAGAAAATTACAGAGGAGTGTCACTGTTATATTGCTATGGTGGACTAGGGTACCGTGACACACCGTTAGATTTCACTAGTATATTCACTAGTATATTCTCTCTCTCTCTCTCTAGTTTATGTACAACCAGAAGCCATAATGCCGAAGGGGATGGTCACAAGCAAATCGTCCCCATGCCACCCTGTACGTCACCATCAGGCTGCCCTTCCCCCTGTTCACACCACTGTTCATATATTCATTCCATTTATAGGGTCATAATAATACTGGATTTCCTATTTTCCGTGTAGGATAAGGTTTCTCATTATCACTTTAATTTCGGTGGCGTCCTTTATGAGCTTTTCTATCTTCCACGATTTCACTGTCCTTAAGGGAGAACTCTAATGTATGGCTTAATGAAGACTAAATACATATAGCCTCTCCCAGTCATAAAACCTCTCCAAATCTAGAGCAAAAAAGTATGATGGTAATAAAAATGAATCATTATAAGACGTCACTTGATTGTGCTAAATGTGAGAATAAAACTGTTTCGATCCGACTTGTGTAATCACGATAAACACATTTTAAAGTATCATCATCATCATCATCATCATCTTCATCAAACATTTTCCATCCGACATCTATAAATACGATAAAAACATCATCATCATCAACAACATATTGTATATTCCATGCTACTAATTAATATTCACTAGTAAGTTGCAGATTCCTTTTTATTGCCACATAAATTGCATAAATATAGGCTATCACTGACGTGGAACAGCTGCTACAAGACCTACTAAGCTGACGATAGAGCCGGGAGTGACGCATACATGCAGACTTGATTTTGTGTGTGTGTGTGTGTGTGTGTGTGTGTGTGTGTGTGTGTGTGTGTTTTGATGATAGTGGACTTTGCTCTCCTTGGCATAGCTGACTCCGTAGCACCTCTTCCTCAGCGGTTTATTTTGTATATGACACCTTAAAAATTAGCTGATTCATAGCGATAAGCGAGTAAAATGGGAAAAATTCTCTCTCTCTCTAAGGTCGAATCCTAAGCGTCTTTGGGAGTTTCGTAAAACTACATCCTCAGCGATTTTATTTATTTATTTATTTATTATTATTATTATTTTTTTATGTGTCCGACTCTGGGCATAGGCTTCACAGCCTGCTCCCAAGGCCCAGTAGTCCTCCTGCATACCATACACCTCTACATGTCACCACTTCGGCACTAACACCCACCGTCCATATTGAATACATGCTAGGGCTGTCTCATACTGGTATTAGCGGGGGTATTTTTACGATATGTCGGCGGGTCTTCTGGTAGATCAGTAAAGCCTGTTTTTTTTTTTTTTTTTTTTATTAAATTCAAATTCTTAAACTGTTCCCTGCCCCTGCGGGTATTTGAACATGGGTCCTGTAGGACTGCAGGCCACCTCTTTACCGATTGAGCCACCGCCTCCCCGGATCACACCTCAATATCCCTTTGTATTTTACTGATACAGCGTCGATATTAGAAAGATCTAGACATAACACAGGAAAATGTCTATAATATGCTAAATGAATCGCTAAGGAGGGGGTGTTACTACTTCTCCAAACCCACCTATAATATAACCCTATGATGATCTCCAGTTCCTCTAAAGACGGGGCTCTGTAAAATTCGAAAAGCTATGCTCTTTCTTGTGTTTCCTTCCCACACATACTTTGCACTTCACCATCCGCTTGTATTTCACTGCCTGTATTTTAAGGTTTGGATTTCATTGCCTGTGTTTTATGGCTTGCATTTCATTGCTTGAATTTCATTGCTTGTATTTCATTGCTTGAAATTCATTGCCTGTATTTCATTGCTTGTATTTCATTGCCTCAAATTATGTCGATATCAAACAGGTGTAAATAACCCTCTCAGTCCGATGACCTACTTCCAGATTTCATTCATGCTCTCTCCAGACAATTTTATTCAACCTAGAGAGACTTCAAAAAAAGGGATTAGATACTGGCTAGTATTCTGGTAGTTTAAGAAAGCTCCCTAACACCTCTTCCTAAGTGATTTATTTTGCTTATTACACCTTATTACCCCTTTCTGAGTTAAGTAAATCCTTCCAATATGGCCATACTTTGCATAAATAACGTACAAAAGGATATTAACCAGTCATATCCAAAAATAAATTACTAAGGAAGAGGTGAAGGAGCTTCCTTACCCATAACCACATCCTAACGATCCCATTTCGTCTTATTTTTTACCCAAGCAAGAAGGAACCAAAGGCCAGAATCCCACAAAGATTGTTCCCTCAAAAAAAAAGAAAAAAAAAAAAAGCCAAATTCAAGGCTCGTTCATGTCGAGATGCCTGGACACAGTGAGTTTAACAGTGCGTTGCGGGCTTAGCCTTTGGTTCCTTCTTTCTCTCGGAAAAAGAATTAAAGACAAGAAATCATAGGCAGAAGGAAATACAGACAGATTAAGAGCTAAAAATGATCGTCTGGTGTTAGAATAAAACGAAAAGCACACCGTAGTGAAGGGGTTAAGAGTGAAGTGAAAATTGAAGTGTTGTAAGTAAAATAAATCGCTGTGAAACAGGTGCTGCACAGACTCCAACGAGAATAAAGCTCAAAGAAGAGAAATTACTTTTCGCGGGAGTGGAGACAGAAAATTAAATCGCCCAGGAAAAGATACTGCAAAATCTATAGAGAGAATGCAGGTCGGAAATGGGAGATGTATTTTATGGTACAGTGTGAAAAATAGTTCGCGAAGGAGGAGACATTACGTAGTCTCCTATATCAACGAAAATGCTAATGAAAGATGGGGGAGGATTTTACTGGTGATGTACATTCCAAAATAAATCGCTAAGGAAAACGTGCTAAGAAGTCTGCAACGAGAAAACAAAACATAAAGATGTGAGGTTATTTTGGAAGAAGCTGTGGTGTTCTGGGGATAGAAGCTGTGATGTTCTGGGGGTAGAAGCTGTGATGTTCTGGGGGTAGAAGCTGTGGTGTTGTGGGGTAAAAGCTGTGGTGTTGTGAGGGTAGAAGCTATGATGTTGTGGGGTAGAAGCTGTGGTGTTCTGGGGGGTAGAAGCTATGATGTGTGGGCAGAAGCTACGGTGTTCTGGGGGCTAGAGCCGGGTGTGCAGTACGGCGCAGGTGTTGGAGAGCCAGCAGAACTGATATTTAATGGCGCCTCTTATCTCCATTAATTTCCACACGCGACTGCCGTTCACCGGGATGTGCACCAAAACTATAAAGGTCTCTCTCCACCTGTTTTTTTCGGTGGTGTTGCGGCCAGGCCTCTGCTGGTGAACGTTAATCCATTCATCCGCAGACAGCTTCACTGAAACCTGCTGAAGAGTCGTCTGGATATTTATTTAATTTTGATTTCAAATGAGAAAAACTTTACAGGCTTTATGTGTGGGATATATTTTTATATGATGGTTTTAGATAAGATTTCATGCGTAAATTTTGTTTTAAATCAGTAGAAGGTTTACCAGTCAAGTGGAAAAAAAAAAAAAATGCTTCCTCTTGATTAGAGGTATGGCAGATTTTACCCGCTTCATACGTGGAAAACTGTTATACTGTGATTTTAGATACTGTAGGTCATTTTACTAGCCACATGAGATTATTTTTTCTTGGGCGACATTAGATAAGAAATATTATCATTTTCATGTTCCCCCATTTTTTAACATTATGATTTTAGGCAACACAAACATTTACCAGCTTTATGCTTTCAACACATATCGTTCCAAATACAAGGAAATCACACTCATGGTACATTGATATGGTATGATATTATATGATGTTTATGGACGGAGACGAGTCAGATTTTACAAGCCTTATGCGGAGATATATGTGTTATGATTCAAGATGAGACAATATATTTCATACGTTCAGCTTTGGTACCGTTATCAAAATGACAAAAACCGTATCTAATCTAAGGAAATCATACCATATTCGTACATGCTTGGATTTGTTCCGTTAAGACATAGTTTTACACTATGCAATCGTCTATACCCTATTTGATTGACCTGTGCAGCTGAGATGTATGAGGTGAGTAGGGAGTGTTTGATTCGCGGCTGCTGATTGGCCGTCGATGATATATAACTACAGCTCTTCTCATTTTAACACATATATATTTATATTTTTTACTTGCCAGCAATATAAGCAGCCAGTTTAAATATGGAATAATTTCCGAAGCTAATGCGGTCAAAATTAGCTTAAAAGTTTAGTTATCAAAGAAAATTTAAGTTCATTATAAGGTTTTAGAAAACGATGAGTGACGTTTGAAGTAAATTATCCACCCACCATGTACATCCACGTCCGCATGTTGCACTGCATCCACTCACGGTGTACACCTACTTCCGCATGTTGCACAATAATATTCACCACGGTGTACACATATGTGCATGGCGTATGACGTATGACGTATAGAAAAGGAGGGGTGAAAGGAAGGAAGGTAAAGAATGAGTGTGTATGGTTGGTGAGTGTTATGCAACCAGGGGGAAGGATACAAGATGTTGCTGGAACAAGACCCTAGTTATACTGGTCTTATCGAGAGTTCAGGTTCCCTGGCTGCAATGTGCGGTGTGCATTTTTTTTTTTTTTTTTTAATAGTGGGAGAGGAAGAACTTTACTTGGGGAGAATGAGAGTCGGGGCTTAATCCAACATGCGTGTGCTTAGCGTTGGGAAGGGGAGAGGGGGGATCCGCACGTGCAAGTGTTTTTATTTATTTTTGAGGGAGACAAGGTGGAGGAATTAGGCTACAGGCTCTCAAGTGCCAAGTATTGCTTATAGGCTGTCTCTCGGGCTCCCGGAACTTGGGCAGGGGGACGGTGGAGGATGAAGATGTTAGGGTAGGTTGTGACCTTGAGAAAAGAGCGTTGGATGGGCAAAGGGTAGGGTAGGTTGTCATGACCTTGATGCCGGTCATTGGATGAGTGTTGAAGTGGGTTAGGATCTGAGGATGTGGGTTGCTGGATATGAGTTTGATAGCAAAGTATGAGACAGCAGTACTAAAAAAAAAATAAAAGGAAAAAAAAATGAAATAAGTGAACAGAGGGGGTTGCAGCAGGTCTTGCGTCAGGGTGGATGAGATTGGCTAGAGGTAGTGTGGGTGCTGTGATGTGTGTAAAGAAGTCAGTGAAGTTATTATGAATGTCAGTGAATTTTGTTACTTGTTTTTCGTGTAGGAAGTGAAGGTATGTGTTGACAGGTGGAATATTGGCGTGTTCGTGAGTGTTGATGCTGGTTTGAAAATCATCCCACCGTATGCATAGTGCCCAAAGTACTGTATGGCTTTATTTTTATTTTTTATATATTTTTTTTTTGAAGATTTCGCATGTTACACTACAATACATACCTGCATTTACTCCAGTAACATCATCGGCGGCCAACCAGCAGCCGCGAATCAAACACACCCAACTTGCCCCATGTATCCCAAATGCATAGGTCAATCAAATAGACTATAGTTTTGTAGCGGCATCAAAGTAATGTAATCCTACATAACATGAGGGAGGAAGAGAAGCTTTTGAACCTCGGCCAGAAGGAGAAATATAAAAAAATTAGGAAACTTGCAGCCATATAACAAATAACTGTACTGAATTACTGTACATTGTTGTACGTTTTTACTGCTAGCCACGACGCCCACGTTACTGTAGTGGCTTGGTTAAGAGTCTCATTCAAGGGACCGTATTCTCGTCTCTCGTCGAGCAAAGAGGCTCCATAGCACCTCTTCCTTAGCGCCATGTTTCTGGACACAACTGGTTATTTCGTAATATTACTTTGTACGTTATTTATGAAGAGTATGGTGATATTAGAATGATTTAAATAACTTAGAAGAGGACAGCAATGTGTACTAAAATAATAATTCGCCCAGGAAGAGGTGTTAGGGAGCTTTTTTAACCAACGGGAATGCAGGCCAAGGTGTCATAGGAGACTTTGTACCACCCCTTCCAAGAGATTTATTTTGTACATTGCAACTCAGTATTCTCTTGTATGTTATTCATGAAAAGTATGTTGAAATGAAAACGAAATTAATAACATACAGGAGATTGTTGAGATGTAGGCTTATACGTAATACTTTTTCCTTGATCTGTTTTCCCCATAGACCTATATTCTCACCGTGGAAAACACCAAAATACCACATGGACCTATTTCCTCCATGGACCTTGTTTTTTTTTTTTTTTTAACCCATTGGACTAATTTTCCCATTTGGCCCCAGTTCCCCCAAGGATGCATCCCTCATGGACCTATATTCCCACACAAACCTATTCCTGCCATGGATTTATTTACTTCATGGACCTTTTCTACAGTAGACCTATTTTCCCAATGAACCAACCCTCCCACACACTCATATAGCTACCCACTCAACCAGTGTAGTAATCCCATCTCCTGGCTTGTCCTCTGGGAAGCCACACATCCACCCACACACTCAAAAAGCCCATCCATCCACTAAGCCCAACCACTCACACATAAAGCCCCATACCCTATCGACGTTCCCAACCCATAGGACCACCTCACCCTGACCACCCACCTACCACACCCTCTTTTCCCACCCACTCGTCAACTTTATCCACTTTTCTCATCACATCCACCCACCTCATCCACTCCACACACTCACATCACTCACTCTACCCACCCCATCTGTCCACCAGACTGCCCACTCACTCCACCCACCCACCGAATCGCCCCGCCCCACCCAGTCAACCACTACACCCTACCCACACACCCCACCCTCTTTTCCCATCCGCTAAGTCAATTTCGCCCACTTCTCTCACCACATCCACCCACCACATCCACCCACCACACCCACTCCACCCACAACACTTGTCCACCCAACTGCTCACTCACTCCACCCACCCATCAACTCACCTCCCCCCCTACCCCCCTGTCCACCAACCTACTCACCAGCCACCAAGCTTAGAGTACCGCAGAATCACTTGCGATTCACACACACACACACACACACACACACACACGAGAGAGTGAGTGAGAGAGAGAGAGAGAGAGAGAGAGAGAGAGAGAGAGAGAATACTGTACTCATACATTATATGAGTAAGAGCCACGAACTCTGGAGGACAGCACACCTAGGATTCAACCACTGTGATTTTCCGGAGGGCGGTTGTGATGTGACCGTAATGGCTATCTCGCTGAGTGAACAGGGAGGCACAGTATGGGAGGAAGGAGGGAGTAGGAGAGTGAGGGAGAGAGGGAGGGGAGGGGATATGGATGTAGAGGGAGAGAGGTTACGAAGGGGATGGATGATGAGCAAGGAAGTTACAGAAGTGGGTAAAATGGGGAAGGAGAGAGGTTGGGAGAGGATAGGATATGGATGGAAAGGGAGAGTGGTTGCGAAGGGGATGGGTGATGGGCGAGGGAGTTAAGGGAGTGGGTAGGATGTGGGGGGAGGGAATGATTTAAGGAAAAGGATGTAGGATGCTTGGAGGAGTGAAAGGTTACGGTATGGAACTGGGGAGCAGGAGAGGAGAGAGGAGGTGGGAGCAAAGAGTCAGGAACTTAAGCAGAATAATGACACTGTGCGGGCGTCACCTTAGCGTGAAGCCTACCTACATTCACTGCTTCCTTCACACCCGGGAGCGCGTTTCATGCCGACCATAATTCGTGAGCATTAGGTTGTAAATGTCCCACTCTGTGCCCACTTGCATCTCTCTCTCTCTCTCTCTGCATGTGTGATATGTGGTGTATGAATAATTATATATTTGTTTAGTGGTTTACATTTAGTTATTTGTTTATACCCGTGTTTGTTTGTGTTTGTGCCTGCGTGTGTGTGTGTGTGTGTGTGTGTGTGTGTGTGTGTGTATGTGTGTGTGTGTATGTGTGTGTGTATGTGTGTGTGTGTGTGTGTGTGTGTGTGTGTGAATCATGAACAACTGAACCAAATGAAGTGAATAATGTAAAAAGTTCATTCATTCATTCATTGCCAGACGCCATGTATCCCAAACGGGGTGGCCAAGGGCTTAGAGTTAATTGTTTTACAGGGAGGGGCACTAATCCTCCACCAACCCCACTTGACCCCACAAAATGCACCAACCATTGCTCTTTCTGTGCCTATCTACTGCTTCAGATAGTTTTACAGGTTTTTGTATATCTGGTCTGTAATAGATTTAGTCACTAAGGAGGGGGTGGCAGAGTGACTATATAACTGGACTTGTAATCTTGGTAATGCAGTTTCGAATCAAGTTAAGCAAGAAAAAATAAAACTGGATATTAGCAGCTTCACCCGGAGGACGTAACATTCTTTTTATGTTTCCTGTCTTCAGACTGTTTTACTCAGCCATGAGAGAGTTTTGGCAATGAAGGGGTTAAAGATAGCCTTCAATAATCTATTCACTATTAAGGTGCCAAAGCAAGCTGAACGAAAATGGCTGGCAGAGAGAGGAAATACAAGTGAAGTCCTTGAACTGAAGGGTTTTTATCTGAGTTCTAACTATGCTCTTCTTATTCTTACATGACCTAAAATTGGCATTTCTCCTTTCTGAAAGCTGAGTCATAACAATTAGCACTAGAATATGACCCTAATCACGCAGAAGTGCTACTGAACCGATAAAGAACTGTTGCATTGACTTTTTCTGCCACTCAAGTAAATGAACTAAGCTACAAAAGAACGAAAATCTGGGCCAAGTTAAAGTAAAAAGGGTATTGTATCGAAACTGTTCCATAAGACCTCCGACACGCCTAAGACTCCCATGCTGTGACCTATACACCCCACACTGAGAGACACTATTTCCCAGTCTCAAGAACTCTGATGATGAGGTGACAGAGAGACGTGAACAGATGATAATAGGTAAACGAAAAAATAAATAAAAAGATATGTGAAGTGAATGAATTACAATAAACATGCGAGGAGAGAGAGAGAGAGAGAGAGAGAGAGAGTCCAGCAGCCCGTAAAAAGGAAATCTTTAAGACACTCAGGAGGAAGGATGAGTAGGAAGAGATTTAGAGAGGAGTGGGGATGGGGAAAGGAGAGGGAAGAAAAAGAAGAGGAAGGGGAGGATACAGGGACAAGCAGGGGGAGGAGAGAAGAAGGATGTAGTGGAGGAAGAAGACGAAGAAGAGGAGCAGGAGGGGAAGGGGAATTATGGGAGGAAGAAGGGGAGGTATGGAAGGAGAGAGGAGAGTGGATTAGAAACGGAGAAGGGGAGCGAAAGAAGGGGAGAGAGAGTTATAAGGGAGACGGGGAGTTATAAGAGGAGAAGGGTTGTTATAAGAGCAAGAGAAGAGCTATATGTGCAGGAAGATGAATGAAGGGGGAGTGAGAGTTATGAGAAAAGGAGGGGAACGAGGATATGCCGAGGAAGTGGGGGAGGGAAGGGAGTTAGAGCGAGGGAGTGGGAATGAAGGGAGGGGGAGAAGGTAGGAGGGAGTCATGGGAGGGGGAGAGGTACGAAGGAAGGGAGAAAGAGAGTAATGGGGCCGAAAGAACAGTGTTGCTATCAGAGGTTGCGAAGGTGCGTGAGTGTGCCTGATTTTGAGGGGAGGAAGGGTGGCTGAACCTAGGAGAGGGTGGGGAGAGGTGGATTTAGAGGGGAAAGGGTGAGGAGAGGAGTGAGGGGGAGGGGAAGAGATGTGGAGTGCTGGAGGAATAAAAAAGAGTAAAACTAAATCATTTTTAATAGACAATACAGAATTGGTGATATTTCTTTATCATCATCATCATTATCATTATTATTATTATTATTATTATTATTGTTGTTGTTGTTGCTTTGGGATCCTACACTATCCATTTATAGTAGTGATGATGATGGTAATGATGATGATGATGATGATGGTACGATAGCAGTAATGGGCCTGAATAAAGAAGGTATTAGGAGTACTACGAGTACGTAAGCAGTCCTCATTATTATTCTAACCTGAGAATCCCACTAATAACGGAGGCTGGTGAAACATCATCAAAGGCAGAAAATAGACAGAAACTTGGAGGACAGTAATGACTACTGTATTTTCAGTAAATATTAGTGACTATTTATAGCTCGTTAAAAGGGCGATGTGAGAGGCCTTTGTCAATGAAAAATAATGCAGTAGTGTATAAAAAGTGACTCTCAAGACGGAAGATTTTTCAGTACAGCGACTTCCTCAAACTAAAAGCTATTACTGCGATCGCAAAGGGTAGTAATCGCAAAGTGATATGGTTATTTCGATATTACGGTATGTACATATTTGATAACATCTGACCAGGCCGACAGATTAAGTATAAATCAACGCTTGGAGAAGTTTAAGAAACGTTGAAGTTTGTCACTGATGTTCTAACCTCTGTTGTATATACAGTACTTCCATGTACCGGGAGCATCCAGTGATAGATATGCTCTACCTATTTCTCTCCCTCATCGTAAATGGCTTAAGTGTTGATGGATGTGGTTGAATGTGTGGCTCTCATCCAGCCAATTGTTGTCTTCCCTTCATCCCATCAGGGCCATCTCAGCCTTGCTTCCCTCTGTGCAACACCGACCTCTGGACCAGTCGATTATTTAATGGCATTTGACCTTCTACTTGGTATTTTGGATTCATTTTTAATATCCTCTCGTTTCTGGAGGCAAAGAGTGAAATTCCCAGATGCACTGTGCATTTTTGTTATAAGCATTTTTATTCACAGTCTTATTTCATTCTTATTCTTTTTCTCTTCTCCTTTTTCTCTTGCTTTTCTTCCTCCTCATTCCCCTCTTCCTCCTCCTTCTCTCTTACTCATCGTCTTCCTTCTCCTCCATATTCTTCATACTTAATGCACATTTACTTAGGCTAGTGGCTATAAAATGCTCTTTTATTACCGACAGCCACAATAAATTAGCAGTTAGAAAACGGCCAAGTTTATTATCTTTGGGACGATTCTGCACATTTGCTATGAATTTGCCTATTCAAGTACCCCACTGAGGCCCAGACCACCACATTATGCCCCTCATAAACCACAATAAAGTTAACTGTATTCGAGATTCTGGCTTACATTTACGATAGAGTTAGTGGTGGTGGAATTTTATGAAGAAACGCAGCTGCATGCACCGCCAAAAGAGACTAACGGAACTGGAAATAAACAGATCCATTACGCGGTGTAGCTCAGCACAGGAGACGACGGCTGAACTGAATCATATATATATAATTCTTTGAAAGCCTTATTATCTGGTCGTCAGCCCGTCGTTTTGGCCCCCACGAGTTTACCTTCCCGTTATATATATACCTACACAGGCCGTCACACACACACACACACACACACACACACCATCCAGGTTGTAAGACTTGCTACGCTTATTCTCGTCAGTTGAGGAAGCTCCCTAACACATTTTCCTAAGCGGTTTATTTTGCTTATTACACCTCACTCCCCTCTTCTTTGTTACATGAATCCTTCCAGTATCGCCATATTCTGAGTAAATAACGTTCAAAAGGTTATTAATCAGACATATCCAAAAATAAATCACTAAGGAAAGGGTGCTGGGGAACTTCCTTAACCGACAAGAATAAGGCCTAAGTGAAATTGGAGGCTTCTTACTGTACCTTGACTTTCTCTTCCCTGTTATATATATCATTTCAGTATCATCATAATACTCTGTTCACTTTAACAAGGCAAAAAAAATACCATCCCTTCATCATCATTTCTAAGCTGTAGTAGTAGAATAACACTACAGTATGATGCTAGTCACGAAGAAGTGCATTGGATAGGATGTAGGGCCGTAGTATTGTCTCATTCTGCCTCTGGGTTGCGGAAAATAGGTAAAAACATCAGTAAAAATATCCACGCCAAGTTAAAGTGAATGGCCTATGGTATGCCTCAATAACGTACAAGTATAAAGGTTTACTGTGGAGAATAAATCACAAAGGAAGAGGTGTTATGAAATCTCCAAAGCCATTTAGACTGCGACCTTTGGGCCTGTGTTTCCATCAGTTGAGAAGGTCGCTAACACCTTTTCCTTGGAGGTAAATATTGTGTGTTACGCCTCAGTATTATTTCATTTGTATTTATCTCTTTATCTAGTGTCGTTCTTGTTATTGTTGCATTAGGCTCATCTGAAACGTGAACCCAGTGGACTGCTCTTCTGCTGCAGTCCGCCATCCTCCTTTCGGGGGATGTGAAGGGAGCTGAGGGACGTTTATACAACAGGGCAGTGGAGCTGCCTGGTTATGATGGTGCCACCACATAAAGGCGTCCCTCTTCAGCACCATTTTAGACTGTGTAAAGATCACCCGAGGGAATATTATAAACCACATAAAGGAATAAAACAGGAAGAGGTGCTGAAAACCTCTTTAACCTCACGTGAAGGAGGGAAATGCAACTGGTGTGTGTGTGTATGTGTGTGTGTGTGTGTGTGTGTGTGTGTGTGTGTGTGTGCACATAGTTTTACAGGCATGTGACGTCCAGGATTGTGAGGGCGTGTGGTGTTAGCAGTATCAAGAGTTGTGACAATTTTCGCTGTTCAGGTCTTCATAGTTTCTGAATAAGACATCATTTGCCTCCTCCTCATAATCTTCATAGCCATCATCATCATCCCTATCCTTTTCTAATCTAAAGGATATTAACCCTTTCAATGTAAGGACGTATTTCTCATTCTTGCTATCTTCAGACAAATCGGCTGTAAATAGCAAAAACAGTGATATACTCGGCCTGCAGGGGCGAACTCAAAGATGTTGTAGCCTGTTCTATGACTCTGTACATTATGGCTACACTAATGCCTGGTATTCTCTAAGACAGGGATCTTTGCGGCAGGGAGATGAATGTGTTTAAGCAAGATAACAGTCTTTCCTCGTAACTGCTTTCGTGCTGGTAAATTTCACTGTTCTGTTCCCTAATTCTGGATGGCAGTTTCTCCCTTCCGGTCGATGACGTCTTTTGTGTTACCTGGTTAACTCATGATTGTATTCTGGCTAGGGTAGGCTTCTCGAGCTGGAGGGATTAGATATAGCCTTCATTGTCCCTTCGCTACGAGGTCTATGCTGTGATTGAAATTGCATGGAGATGCCAGAAATAAAGGAAAACTATAACCTCAGGATGGAAGGATTAAGCAAGGGATATCACAGTCATGCTTGGTAACTGCTCCCATGCTGCTAATTTTCACTTTTATATGCTCAAATTCTGGACAGGGATACACAGACTCACGATCAATTCTCTAACATAAATCAGGTTCTGATTTGCAGAAAGGGCAAGGAGGCTGTTGAATCTTCCTCTTCGTCCTGTTCTAACATCATAAATAAATCTTAGTTACGAGACAAAAATTACCGCAGGCTGTAACAGTTTTCTGCAGGACGATCAGCAAATGGAGTGTAAAATCTTCCCTTGTGTAGTTCTTCCGGTGAAACATATCTAAGTTTCAACGGGGAATCGATCGTAAATATTTTTTAGATTACTACCGCTGGATCGCATTTCACCTCCTCCAAACGGCGACGTCTTTTGTGGTTTGCTCTCTCTACCACCAGACGATTATTCTCAGCTTAGAGGGGAATTTTTCGAACTGGAGGGGTTAGACATAGGTTTAATCAGCCCCTCTCGTTCAAAAATTCTCCCCTAGGCCGAAAAAAAATCGTCTTGACTGCAAAAATAATGCATAAATGACATCGTAAAGAGGTGGCCAGGAATGCAAAAGTATCCCAGCACAACTTTTTCTTTGCAGTGCAGTCTTTCACCCGAAGAAAATAATCCGAGAGTAACTGTAATTGTGCATGAAGCTCTAAGTTCTAGGTTACAATGCTTTAAGTCGAGATATCTTTTAACCTGGGTCGTTACGCTGGGTTTTCCTGAGCCGAGTAAAATCGTCTGGAGTGAAATAAAGAGCTTTCAAGTCACGGTGTAAGTCGAGATAGTTTTTAATCTGTTTTGCTGCACTGGATTTCTCTGAGCTGATTAAAATCATCATTGCGTTAGGCGGAACAAAGTACAAGCATTCGTATCAATACAGCCAAACGGTTAATACGGACCACTAGTGATAATGTCTTCGTATTTTACGGCTTGTAATAACAATTCTGTCCACATTTGAGGCAGGCCACTCGCGACCCACTTAAGACATAAAGCGAGGTACCAAGCCATTCAAACCAAGTGCTTCCCTTTTTTAAATTCTTGATCTGTGGACGAATTTGTTCAGCTTTGATGGGACTGGTATATAGACTTCAGTAACCCTTTCACAAACAAAAGACCTTCGTACGTTAAATAAAATCGTCTGACAGTAGCATGAACATAATACAAATAACGTCTTCTGATTGAAGAGGTTTACTTACTACAAAGACTTCTTTATATACCATTCTTGCCGCTGCCAGACCATTTAATTGAGCCTCAGCGTGACTTGTCGTAGTTTAATATACTCATTACAGTAACCCCAAGTCTGATTGCACACACACACACGCACGCACACACACACACACACACACATATATATATATATATATATATATATATATATATATATATATACTGTATATATATATCGTTGACGAAGTTTAAGATTGAAGTTGAAGGCTTTTTCTAATCTGAATAACAACGTCTGTCGAAAGCAAGAACTACTGTGTAGTGCATTCTGGACAATGTCCATGCAATATAATTCGTTTTATGGGACACTAACGGTAAAAGGGTAGTGAAGGCTTCACCATATCTTTACAATACAAAAATAAAGTACAAAAGACGTCACGGTACTCAAGATAATACTGGGATATCGGGCAGAAGAAATGTTACATCGATACCACATTATTGTCTTCTCGATATGCATGGTGATATTTGAGCATTTACCAATTTGCTACGAGAGGTACCTTTTTTGAATGTAATTAAATCGTTTGGTTGCATGAAAAAAGGATAAAGAAATACACATCATCCAATATAGGGCACAAATGAAATTGCCTGTAACCTATTCACCGTCAGAGGTCTCCCTTAAGCTAAATAACAAGGCTTGACGGTTAAAGAATAAAACGAAAATAACATTATCGCTCTGAAGGAATCAATTGAGATTATCTAAAACCCATTCACCGCCACAGATCTCCTTAAAGCTGAATAAGATAAGCCGGCAAAGACAAAATTTAACATAATGGAGTGTAAGGTTACGGCATCATTCTGGATTAGCCCTTAAGGACGTGACATATTGTTTATTCTTGCTGCTCCCATACAATTTTATTCGCCCTAAGAAAACCCCCTAGTAGTGAAAGGATTAAAGAAGGCCATATCTTACCCCTCCAGTTTGAAAAGGCGCTCCTAAACGGAATAAATTTGTTTGATCCCCAGTTTCAGAACCACTGGATTTGATGACGACTTTAATCTTGCAACCTTCAGACTATTTTATTCATTTTTGGAGAGATTATTTTCAAACCCAGAAAGTAGTATGTAGCATTAATTAATCCCTACACTTCATTCATGCTACTTCCAGACGATTTTATTTTGCCTTGGAGAGATTTTTGGAATAAAGGACGTTAGACAGAGTTTTCATTAACCCTTCGCTACAAGAGGTCTGTCGAAAATTGAGCAGAGTCGCTTAGTAATAACCAAAATATAATGTAAATGGCGTCTTAGGGCTCTAGGGGTTATGGGAATGCAGGTTAGCTTGGCAGCATTAGGACGCCTTCATGCGGTGGCTCAACTGCCTGAGTGTGTCAATAGCCCTTAAATCAGTCCCTGTCCCCCGGGAGAAGAATGATGAACAGTCAGACGGGGGCAATTTCAGTCTGTGGTTCATCGGCTTTACGTTTCAGATGAACCTAGGAATACAGTATCATAATCATCATCATCACATCATCAACAACAATTACAACGACTCAAGACTATTACTACTTACTACTACTACCGTTACTTCTATTACCTCTGTTACCGCGACTACAAATCACCTAGCAATGCACACTATTGTGGTTGGCGTGGGAGATTTCATGACATCTGCATTAGCGATTTATTTTGTCTATCACAATTTAACATTCTCAGGCTCCTGGGACTTACTTTCAGCTAGACACAGTATAATCGTCTGGAGGTAGCTGGAATAAAAGAATGGATCTGTCCTCTTCATTGAAAAGCAAATGGTGACAGTATTAATCTTTTATACGACTCACTCAAGGTTTAATAAGATCGCCTAGTATTAGTAGAAACTGAGTACCAGAGTTGTCCTGACCATGAGAGAGCTAAGCAGTGCACTCACACATCACATCTGTTTTATTATTGCTTTATTTTTACCATCTCCTGACGACTTTGTTTATCTTACTTTTCAAACTGGAGGACTGTTCCCTAGTTTTCATTAATGCAAACTATGACTACAGCAAAAAACTGTAAGTTAAATGTTACAGAATATTAAGGTGTGATTATTACGCAAAATGTATGGTACGATGTGGCCTTCAAGAATACGGCTACGTGATTGTGCTTGTGATCAGCAAATTAATGAGTCTGATGTTGAAGATCAGTGGAGAAGAATATGAAAGAAAAGAGCTATGGCTGTTCTTATAAAAGAAGTAAGATTCTATACATACGGTCAGCTTCAGTCCTAGGTAACTTATTTAATGGAGATAGGCGAATAAATGTCTGGAAATATTAACAACAAATCTGTCTCGTGGCAGTCGGATAATAGCGTCTTGAATGGGCCAGCACGAGATAGCCTGGTATTGGTCACAAATTGAGTAGTTATTTATAGATTTACCTATAACCAGATGCCTTGATCCCGGAAGGGGTGGCCACAAATGAATCGCCTCTATGTCATTCTGTTCTCCGTCATATGGCTGCCCTATCTCCAACTCACACCCTCCTCATATACCTCTACACCCCGTCTCTCCATCTCATCCTCAATCTTCCCCTTCCCCATTCCCCCTCCACCTCACTTGCACACACTCTCTTAGTCAACCTCTCCCCCATTCTCTGCACACGACGAAAGCTCAAGGACTTCTAATGCTTTCTGTTACATATAGATGTAGTAAAAACAAAATCGTCTGGCAACACAATATTCATAATAATTGCGTTTCTGAGTAGTACGAATAAAAAAATTATTTGGTTATATTTAGAATGTTTATTTCTTGCGGCGGCGAGAAGAAAAGACTCGGGGGTCAACAGCTTAAGGCAATTCAGTCCTTTCAATATTACGACACCAAACGCCTATTATTGTTAATGTCATACAAATATATTCCTCTTAAGCAAGAGATCTTGTAGTGAAGGTGTTAAGATGGTGCGCGGTGGTGGTGGCGTACATTTCATGCCGAGCCAAGGGCGTGCCTAAGCATGTTCAGTGGACCCTAGCATTACTCCGGTGCCACATCTCTGCCTCACAGCTCACCCACACCCACAGACGCCACCTTCCACACCCCAACGCCTTGCTCCGCCCATGCCATTCCCCTGTCCGTCCCCGTCCCTGACTCTCCCTGCCTTCCCCTCGCCCTCGTCCCTGACCGTGCATCCCTTATCCCACACTCACACTGCTCGTACACCTACCTCAGCCCCTGCCGCCGCCCTTGCCTATCCTGTCCCCATCTCTCCCCTTTCCCGGCTTTGGGTCATGTGTCCTTGAAGAATAGAATGAGACAGTTTGTTGTTCTGTTCTGCTAGTCATAACAATTGTAATACTGTAATCTAGCCTCAGCACATCCATTTTGCATCTGAAAGAACCGGCCAGACTGGAAGGCAAAATTCTGCTCCCCGCCCCTTGCCCCTCCTTACTTTGCATGTACCAGCGGGTACGTCAAACCGTCTGGGTACGATAACAAAAATATCATCCACATATCATAGCCACGTGTGTGTAGGCTATTGCATCCCATGTCGGTGCACGAGCGAGGGACCTGGATGGAAATTTGACTTCTGCAGGTCATGTTCTAGGGGAAGCTAGGGACTTAGCAAAATATTAATGACTTTCATGCAGTCGGTAGGTGTGACAGCAACTCATCTTCTAGCCTCATGCCCACTATACCTTGAAGGAGGTAACAAGGCAGTTGCTTCTGTCGATTTGTAAAGCAGGATGACTTTTTACTCCTTGCACTACACGATGATGGCCTTTCTCAGTCCGGAAAGGTGCAACCATTTTCTGTTTATATTTGCAAGGTATGAAGCTGGAATAAGTTTTAGATTACTGCCTATCGACTACTCTAAGGGTCAGTAAGGCAGACCACCTTTTTTTTGGGGGGAGGGGGTTATTCGTCCCTTTGAATGCGAACTGCAATAATCAAATTACATTCCTCATATGTACTACTGGGTGTACAAGGACAAGTAACCTTTGCTAAGTCTGTCCGGCCCGAGAACCGATCACCAGAACTAGTAATTGTGAGGCGGATATACAAGCACTTACCACTAGCTTCCCCAGTGTTATGAACCGGACTTCGTTAAGTTGGTCAAGATACGTTTATTTGTATCTTTACTAACTTAACGAAATCCAGCTCATAACATTGGGGAAGCCAGTGATGCATCACATTATAACACAAGAAAACTAGTGAGACTGAGAACATAACGGGGGAAATGAGTATATTAAAGGGAAAATCAGTCTCTAAATCATTATACTCGTATGATTCGGCGAGGTTATCAGAAAAAAAAAAAAAAAATGAAGGATAACTAATCTGTGAAGAATCAGTTTCATCGTAACTTTGTCTCGCTTGTAAAAGAGGCTCTTTCATTATATCTGAAGTAAATTAATGTTGAGTAATCCCCCCCCCCTATGAACTTAATAATCGCATAACAGTACAGTGAGGAGAATTATCATGCCCTCACAACACGTATGCACCTGGCAGAACAAATATTAATTAACTTTGTCTTTTCAGTGCTGTGCTGTTCAAATTATGGAATTATATCCACGCGTTTGTGGAGATTTTACTAGAGAGTAAATGTCGAGTTGAAACTACAGTATTTTAACATCCATCTTCCATTTGCCCATAATCCAGTCCTGTATTGACCCATCAGGACTGAAGAGTTCCATCACTTGAAACAACTGAAGTCTGTGACTCTAATTCTTCCATTACTTAGCCCTCTTCTTGACGCTATACTCAAGAGACATGAGCACCCAATGTTGTTAAACCAATATCACAAATGCCGATAAACGTCCTCTTCACTGGTGCTAGAAAAAGCCCATTCTTGTCCATCCACCAGTTAGGGACTGTTGTGTCATTCTAAGGGCATTATGGAACTGAGAAGAAATTCCTAATCTGTCCTAATGACCTTTGCTAAGTAGAGAAATATTAATCCAAAGCTTTCTTCTCATATGTTGGATGGCTCAAGCGATGCTAAATCTCTCGTCGCCTGGCAGTTCTGATTAACTATTCATCCAGGTAAAGTCAACTTACGTAATTTTCAATGAACGACACGGCAGAATATAAGAGACTGCCACTGAAACGGATCATACGGTATAGTAGTTAGGCTACAGCTCTTCGGCTTATTTTTTAAACAATAAAACACACGGGGGTCTATTTCATTTTACTGTAAACAAAGAGAAAGTAGCTACAGTAAGTGCAACGTTCTGTATAACATCGGCAGAAGAATGTATACAAGTCCAGATATGTGGTGAGACTCACAAATAAACTTATGAACGATTCTGTGTCGAAACTTCCTATTTGTTTTCGGAAGGACAGAGAAGGCAGAGTGCAGAAGATTCCCGACGTGTCTCTTGACCTTCCTGCAGAATGGAAGGGTTTACTTTTACTTGAAGAACAAGAGATACTGAGACTTTGTACTCATCTTTCCTTGTCCTTCCTATAAAGACAAAAACCTGTGCGAATAGATGGGTGTATTGTTGGTGGCATAGGAAGCTTCGTACCACCTATAGCATCAGTAGCACAAGAGGATATGGGGACTGATGACCAGAATAAATTGCTGAGGAACAGGTGCAACGTAGTTTCCTGTGTCACCTACATCAAGGGTACAACAGGCTACTATTCTCCTCGGGGAAGCTCCCTACACTTCTTACTTAGCGATTTATTTTTGGATTTGGTCGGCAAATGTTCTCTTGTACGTTATTTATGCAGAGTACGTCGATTGTGGAAGGATTTGCGTAACACAGAGGACAGTAAGATGGATTCAAATAAATAAATCACATAGGATAAGGTATTACGGAGCTTCCTTATCCGGCGAGAGGAATATTATCACAGGTAACATAGAAAACGTACCCAATGCAACTTGAGAGAGGACTGCATTGCCTACTGGAGTAACTATGATAGCTTACCTTTTTTGCTATAATATACTATCCAAGCAACTGGTCTCTTTAAATACTTTCCTCCTCAGCCTTCACTGAGTATGTGCAGTCACTCATAAAAGAAAGCCCCCCTGCCCCCCGAGCGAGAAGCCTTGTAAATTGGGGGATCCAGGTATGGTAACAGTGCACCTGACTTCAGGGATAGGGGACGAGGACTGGTGTCTGTGGGATGAGGGGGAGCAGATCTGCACGAAACACTGCTTCACGTCAAATTTCGAATCAACTGCATATATTTGAAATATGTAATATACCTTCACAGCTATACACCAGCAACATAACTCTCCAATGACCATTGTTCCCACTTCCTCAGTATCTATATAGCCTACTTTGAATGTCCTACACCTTCATAAAGTTTTTGTAATTTTTTACCTGCGGTACGCCGACGGGTCTGTCAGTGGTACAGTAGCCTACACCTGGTGGATTTGCTTGTTCCCTTTCTCCTTCAAGGAAAGTTCGATTATCTGCTCTTGGAGAGCTTTGAGCGATTTACTTATGAAATAGCAAATAAAACTGCTCTGCTTGAAACTGAGTTGATTTAACATGCCAGGTGTTGCATCACCAGCTGTTGCATCAGTTGACGCATCAGCTATTAGGCGATTTTCAGTTTTGGCTATAAGGAGGCATTTCTTATAGTACAAGGTTGTTGAGCTTGAAATTTTGAGCTGTTTTGATATGTCAGCTGCTGCATCAGCTGATTATTTAACAGTTTTCAGTTTTGATCATATGGAGGTATTTTATTAAATGTGCCGGAAGGCACAGTCACTCAGAAAAGAAATGACCCCCCCGGCCAAGCCACCTTTCAACCAATATGATATCGGTCCTGGTAACACTGTAAATGACGTCAGGTGTGGGCACAGTGCGTCTGGGGGAAGTTCATTCAGAGTTCATTCTAAGTGTGTCGAGCCCATTCATTTAACCCCTGAGGCCGGGGGTTTCATTTGCATCATGTGCGGCATTAATGCATAAATGTTTCGGGTATGGGATTGTGTTATCACCTAAAAGTTCTTTGTTCTTGTAGCATAAAGTTAATTTTGTGTGAAGGACAACATAACAAGTCAGATATAATGTATGTTTGACTCGAAATGTGGATTGAAGCAGCGTTTCGTGCAGATTAACTCCGCCCTCCTCTCAAACACCCCCCCTCATCCCCCCATATGGCTGACGTCAAATACACTGTTACAGACACTGAATACCCCGAGTTATATTGCCTTTAACGCAGAGGGGGGGGGTCTTTTCTTTTATGAGTGACTGTACAAGGTCTCATGTACGGGAGGAGGGGGGAGGTACTTTCTTTCATGAGTGACTGTCCCTCTGTGTACTGGGGCATATTCCAGCATATTTTTGAAGTTAAATGCAAGACATTTCAGTATCTCACACTAAATTCTCTCTCTTCATTATGCTCATGCTTGTTTCTTTTTCCTAGCCGAAATTAATCTAACTCAGCTGGCCAAATCAGCCGAAGGGAACCTAACCTACTCGTACAGTACATCCTCCTAGAAAAGAGAGCAGCCCAAATCTGCAATAGTTCAGAATATTAAAGACATTCTCATCCTCTATCCTGTTTTGTTAAGTCCATTGTTTCATATTTCTCTGAAGTTTTCTTCAAATATTTAGTACAATAACTTTTGACAGACCCTGATCAGTCCTGTAACAGCAGCGAAGGATGAAGTCAGGTCGTTTGAGTCGATCGATTTACTTGCATATTCTAGTGAAAGCAAAATGTAGGGTCCCTATAGTTTCAGTCCTTGAGAAAGCCCTTAAACCTATGTCACACCACCACTCACCATCTCGTCAACCCGTCATCTCACATCATCTACAACTTGCAAGAATTAGTGGCTCCATCCATCCGAAGAAGAAGGCCTCGGTTTTCTGCTTATTGACAGCACAGGGATCATAAAGGCAGACAATCAGTTTTTGCTGAGTCCCAGTCTTCCGCTAGAACACAACCCCCAACAGCTGCTTAATTTGCATCCAGGCCTCCACTAGGAGTGCTGAGTGAACAGGGACAAGGAGAGAGAAAAACTGCCCAGCAGTCTGACTGGCCTAAGCCAGTTGCAGGGTATCCTATGGTTATTTACACATATTCGAGAGCCTATGGCGGAAATACTAAATGTGTGTGTGTGTGTGTGTGTGTGTGTGTGTGTGTGTGTTTCATATTAATTTAATAATGTATCATCGGATACCAGGTCCGAGGATTCAGGCAAAGAGGCCATGACAAAATCACCTCCAAACCTCTTTCGGGTGTATTCTAGATGTCATAAGAGACTTCAGAGCACCTCTTGACTAGTGATTTATCTGCATGTTACTTTAACATTCTAGGGTATGCTATTAACATCGTATTAATATCGACATAGTTTACTTCACTGGCAGACAAGAGGATACTGTGATGAAATTATATAGGATGAATTAATAATGAGGTAATGTTACAAATCTCCAAAATCCAACGCCACTCATATTACGACCCTCTATCGCAGCTCCTCCTCCCTACCTCCTACCACTCTAAGCTGCCTCTCGCGTTTTCCCGGGTCAGCCTCTCTCCATGCTCTAATCTTTTTATTCTGTTTTCTGCACGTATTTTTCACAGGCGCATATTTTCATTGGGCAGCATGGCGATGTTTGAAGGATTATATAACGCAGAATAGGACAATTAGGCGTAATGAGCAAAATAAATCGCCTAAGAAAAGGTGTTAGGGTGCTTCCTCAACCGACAAGAATACGGGCCTGAGAGAAGCATCCTTACCAACAGTCACAGAAGCAACTCGACGCCCAAACTCGTAACCACAGTCGTGCTAATACGAGAATTGTCAGGCACCTTTCTGGTAGTTTCTGCTTCTGTCGTCTATTCTCCTTCTCAGATATTTCTTAAGATCTACATCCCCTGTTCTCTCTCTCTCACACACACACACACACACACACACACACACACACCGCTCGCTGGTGCAGTGGTAACGTTCTCGCTTGCCAACTGGTGGACGGGAGTTCGCGCCTCGCTCAGGTTGGCAAAGTTTCACTGACGAAGTGGGTGGTTACTGTCCCCCTTGAGCAAGGAGACGGGTGTGTGAATGTGTGAAGGTCACAGCCTTGCCCTTAGATCGGACTATATGAGCTCTCAGCTCCCTTCCGGGAGGGTAAAAAGCTGACGATCACGACCATCAAGTGATCATGACAGACCCGGTGAATTACACACACACACACACACACATACACACTTTCCTCAACTTATCTACTCCCCCAAGCCACAGATCTACAGCTTCCCCCCCCCCCTCTCTCTCTCTCTCATTTCCTCAACTCACCTACTCCCCCAGGCCACAAATCTCCCCGCTCTCTCCCCCGTTTATCCCTAATATTTTTTCTGTGACGTAACTGTGGTGTTGTCCCGAGGCGGCAACAACCGTAACCCGGTCCAGTGTTGCCAGACGCCCCTAACCTCACACCCTCAACACGTGCGGTGGTTAGCAGATTTATAAACTGTGCTTGATATGTGCAATTTTTTTCTTCTTTTTCTTCAGAGGGGTCTAGATTAGGTTAAGTTAGGTCTGGCAAGGTTAATCAGCTAGAGGTAGGTTAGAATCGCATACTTTTGTAGGTTAGGTCAGGTTAGGTTAGGTAATAATTATTAGTTTGATTAGGTTAGGTTAAATTAGCCATCTAGAGTTTTGTTAGGTAAGATCAGACTACACTAGGTCAGTATATCAGGCTTAGGTTTGGTTAGGCTCTGCTAGCCTTTGTTTAGGTTACTATATTGGGGTTTTGTTAGTCAAGGTTAATCTCTCTGGGTTTTAGGTAAAAAAAAGTAACAGCAAGTATCCTAAGAAGAAAGGACTTAGGGCGCGGTGCTGAACAGTCAAACAGATAAGGAAATGTGTGCATGATAAGGTAATCATTACCTTGTCTTGTCCGCGAATTGTATGTGAACCCAGGGAAATGTAGCCAAAGTCTTAAACCCCCGTCATTACGATTAGGCAAAGGTTCACCCACAGTCTGCCTATACACATACTGTAGGTAGACTGTAGGCTGACATTCCTCTGTAATATCTGAGCATTTTTTTGTGCTGAATAACGTCGTCCGGCAGAAGCAAGAATAAGATAAAAGTAACGATTTCGTGTCGGAGGGGTTAACTCTCTCTCTCTCTCTCTCTCTCTCTCTCTCTCTCTCTCCTAGAATTATTATGGAAAATTTATCCGCCCCGCATAGAAAATAGACTTAATCTATTTTTAATACTATCAAGAGTAATTTTAGAAGTATTAAGAGAAGAGCGATCATTAGTGCCTTTCCATCATCTCTCTCTCTCTCTCTCTCTCTCTCTCTCCAATCAAGCTGTATATGTGTGTGTCTGTGCGTTTGTTTCTTTCACGAGATCGGTGATGGATATCGACCTAATTCTTTTTGTATTAGGTTGGGGCAAGTCCAGGGAATGTCAGAAAATAAAATGGCGATCGCGCGCGACGCTACGGTGAGAAATTGTCGGAAACCGCGGCACGCGAAAGTGTCCGTCTGTGTGTTTGTTCGTTTCTTTCACGAGAACAGTAATAAATATCGACTTAAACCTTTTTGCATTAGGTTGAGGTAAGCCAAGTGAGTGTCAGAAAAAAAAAAAAATGCCTATCTCGCGTCACGCTGTGGAGCGAAGTTCTCGGAAATCGCGACACGCAAAAATATGTTACTGTTTAATCTATCTATCTATCTATCTATCTATCTATCTATCTATCTATCTATATATATATATATATATATATATATATATATATATATATATATATATATATATATATATACCAAAGTATATTCTAACCCAGAATATAATGCATATTACAACTGAAAATAATTAGGTATGCTAAAAGTATCAAGTGCACAGCGGACGAGGCAGCTTATTATCTACGCCTGTAAAATTAATTTTATATGAATGAGGTGCATAGCGAAGGGGTGATTGCACGTGTTCCATTGTATTAAGAGTAATTGTATGAGTATGATGTGCATTGCGAGGCATAAAACATAACGGTTCATGGTTATGCATGCGAAAACGGACTTGAGTGACTCGCGCCTGAGACATGGAAGCAAGATAGTCCGTTACTGTGGCTCTCTTAGCACTGTCTTCAGTTCTTATATCTTAACTTGGCCGAGACTGTTGTCCTGTTGTAGCTTATTTCTCGTAGCTTAGAGGCAGAGTATAGGACAATAATACGACTCCACATCCTTTCCACAACACTTCTTCAAAATCAGCATCATCTTAAACTGTTAATTTATTTGATGTTACTAATCGGTATTGAAGATGGAGAGATGTCAATTTTCGATCATTAGAGTAAGAAAGGTAAACTTCATCTGACTTAGTATTACAAATGAGGTTGACGGGATCCAGAAACAAGAGAACAGAAAGCAATCATCACTTGCTGTTGATAATATATTATTTAAAATTACGTCTTTAACACACATTGCCAAATTCTTTTAGCAGATTTACACTAAGGCTCAAGTGACTCAACCCAAGCTAAATAAAATCGTCAGGCATTACTAGGAGTAGAACATTACAATTGTCCCAAGTATAAAGCTGCCATAATTACTCTCACCTGAATAAAATCGGCTGACGGTGACTTGTGCGAAATACGAGGTAAGACACAACTTTGAACGTAGTACTTACAACAACATGCTATAACATTTTCTCTCATGTCGTTGTTGATGGCTAAAGTACTGCGGAGGTACTAGGGAAAAAGGTTATGATGACATGCCGGTGATGATGATAATAATATAATGATGATGATGTACCTTTTTGTTTCATGTCCTTTTTAAGGCCTGACATGTTGTGGTGGTACGAGGAGACGAGGCTAGGGTGGCATGATGATGATAATGATGATGATGATGACGCACAGTACCATTTTCTACAATACCACTTGTAGGCTTGACGTGTTTTGGAGGTATGGGGAGACGAAGCCGAGATGGTGTGGGGTTGATGATGATAGTGCGGATGATAGTTATGTATTTTTTTTTCTTTCCTATCCATTTCGAAGGCCTGAGGAACGGTGGAGGTAGAAGGAGACGGGACTGTGATGGCGTGCTGGTAATGGTGTTAGTAATGGTGATGGTGCTCCATCAGGCGACAGTGGCTGCAGCTCTGGACCCGAGGGCACTGTCAAGAATGTTCAGGTGAGCTTCCAGAGGAGTTAATTTTGTATGTGAAGTTTGAAATACACTGAGATTTAGTAACCTTAGTCCATTTGCAACTGCTTATGATATAACTACCACGTCCTAGGTACAAGCATCTTGGTGGCAGTAATATGAGCATTTCTGCTTTAAATTGGTTCACCTGTTATTGCTTACGCCATTGAAATAACATGTCTGTTTTCTGATGTTGTACACTTACGCGTGACGAATTTCATCTGCTTCAGTAATTCTCTTGTAAGGTATACATCCACTCCTTTATATGGCTCAATTATATGGGGCTACCTTTACCTCCTTCATGCATGTTCATTGTAAGAGACGATTTTCCATTTGCTTCCTCAAACAGTTCCAAGCTTGGAGACCTGTACAAGCTGCGGCAGTCACTACAGGACACAGCGGGGGGAGAAAAAACTACCACCACCACTACCACCACCACGACGGAGTTCTCTCCTACCCCTGACTGGCCATCGCAGGGGAAAGAGAACCATGTGGAGGATCTGTACCGCAGTTTGTCTAGCCTCTTCGACAACGACCACCAGCTACGACCACACCAAAACCAGGGGCAAAGTCAACCAAATCCCTCCATTGAATCACAACCACACCCTTCTGTACCATCTCAATCACTCATTTCTGTAGAACCACAACATCTTCACCAGGAGAAATATCATCCAGATCCCTCCGTACTTTCACAGCCACACCCATCCACACTATCTGAGTCAGATCTTCCTGTAGGTTTTCAGTCACATTCTGCCACAGCAACTCAGCCACATCTTTCCACACAGCTTGAGACACGACCTCACAACCAGCAGGGGCAATACGAACCAGATCTTTCTGTACCATCAGTGCCACATCCTTCTTTACCATCCCAGCCACGCCTCTCTGTATCATCTGAATTATACCCTTCTCCTGCGGTCACAGCAACAATCTATTCCTCTATAGAACCTCAGCCACATCTTTCTGTATCTATATCATCTCAGCCACACCGTCAGCCATATTCTACCATAGCATCTCGAGTACACCCTTCTGTCACCTCTCAGTCACATCTTACGAGTACTGCAGTATCTCAGCAGCATCCTTCTACTGCATCTCAGTCATATCCCTACACAGTCCTGAAACCATATCCCTCAATGGTACCTCATCTGTATCCCTCTACAGTTCTCCAGTCACATTCCTCTACAGTATCCCATTCACATCCCACAATAGCATCACAGACATATTCCTCCATATCACCTCAGTCGCATTCATCTGAAACACCCCTGTCACATCCTTCTTTATCACTTCAACCACATCTCTCTGAAGCATTACAACCAAGCCCTTTCATGTCAGTTCAGCCACATCTCTCTGAAGCATCCGTGTCACCTCCATCCAGAGTATCTCAGTCACATCCCTCTGAAACACCTCAGCCACAGTCCTCCTTTACTCCCCAGCCAAATCCATCCACACCTATGGCATCTTCAGACCAAGAAAAGGAGGAAGTGTACTTTGGCAAGGTGAAATCTTTAGACCCAGAACCGGGGGAAATATACTTCGGTAAGGTGACCAGTGTTCCGAGTGTAAGAATCTCTCACAGCAACAATTCCCTGGATGGTTTAACAGCAGAGGATGGCACAGAAGAGGATGGTGGTGATGCCGCAGGTGAGGCGCACTGGACCAGAATCAAGAGTATCTTTGAGAATATGAAGTCCATCCTGCAGCAGATGTACCCACCTGAGAGCAATGGAGAAAAGATGAGCTTTTCAATTTTCGACAACATTATCTCCTTCGGGGACAAGGTGCATGTGTTTAACCGTATGAGTGAAACCTTTGACAGTGAACTCCTGGATTACTTGTACAAGAAGTGGGATGACATGAAGGCCAGTGTGATAGCCAGTCACCCACTACTGCAGGTGGCGCTTTCATCCAATACGAACGCGATTGGTTATAGTCTGCTGATGGTGTTGATACGGAAACTGGGAGGTGTCCTTCAGACCCAAGCATTTACGCATATCTCAGAGCTTGACTTCGTAACAGAGCTCATGAGATCATCTGGTTTTAAGGACGCTGAGATCTTCCAGGTGTTCAAGCTACTCGATCTCCCGACCAACACTGTAGAGGCTTTCGGAGATGCCCCTCAAGAAGGCCGCCAACTTGGGTGGGGAGGCTTTTCTTTGGACAAATCTGGTGGGTACGGTCACTCCGGAGGTGGCGGAGGGTATGGAGGTGGTGGTGGATATGGCGGTGGTGGTGGCTACATGCAGAGTTTTGACCCCTTCGTCCTACTGGCTGGGTTGGCCTTTGCTACCTTCCTGGCCTACCTGATCTACCGCCTGCTATCTAGTACTGCAGGAGGAGGCAGGAGGGAAGTGCCAGACATCTCCCTCGCTCTCGATCTCTCTGACCTCCCGAGTGTTGTGGGAAACATCTACTCATGGCTTGAGAACACTGAATCAAAATATGGCAAGGAGGGCAAGGTAAGTGTTTCTCCATACTCATTGTTGCCATTATTACTGAATCTCTTGCACGATTCCTACGCATACACTGAATCTGTGTTCATTTTGAATATAATCGACGGCACTGTAAAACAAACCAAAATCTCTTGACTCTACTCATGTTCTCAGTCTATATATGCATTTCGGTTTCACAGTTTATCATCCTTGTTTCTTATCATCCGGAGTATGCAGCTCAGTTGAAATGCAAAATATTAGTTCCATTTCAAAAAGATTCAATGTTCATAATCAGCACACCTACATTTAACGGCAGTATTAACGCTAGAAAGTCAGGTTCTCTCTCTCTCTCTCCACACACACAGACACACACACACACACACACACACACACACACACACACACACACACACACACACACATTCTTACTTTTTTTTTCTTTTTTATGCTAGATATCCAGGATCATGGCAAGGCCGACACTTGCAAGTATGTTAGAGCCATTACAAACAATACATTACGATACGAATACATGGTGAGTAGTTGCCTGTAACCATCATTTCGTTTACCTTGCCTCTTCCTACCCACAGCATATAATTTGTAGCATTAATATTATTTTCCTCACCCTTCTTTTTCTTACCTGTACAGTCGCTGAAGGAGTCCCATAACTTCGCCTGGGCTGCCAACCAACTGTGGGCGAGCTACCAGGTGGACCGACTATCCCACGCTTGCGTCAAGAGGTTTATGTGCGACTACGTGGCCAACAGCAACAGTGGAGGCATTCAGGAGGGATCAGGGTCGCTGCTGGAGGAGTTGGCTCTGTAAATATCACTTTCCCTTAACGGTTTCAAAAGTTATTGGCGCTTCACTTCTATAAATACTTTCTAAAATGTTATCTGTGGTATTCATTACTCTTTCACTTAAAATACAATTCGTACTTGCTTTTCACCGACATGAACTTTTGATTTTCGGTTTCCCTCTTGAAATTTTTTATCCTGGTTGACGCTGTAGTGTTTCGTTGCAGCTCCAGTATGGCCCAGCTCTTTGGTGAGGATGAGGTGGCCTCCACAGTGGATCAAGTTCGCTCGCAGCTGCTGGAAGGCGACGATCCGCACTGTGCCGCCCTCGCGCCTCAGTGTGATGACGTCGCATACCCAGGCGCCAGGAAAAGAGTGGACCTGAAAGGAGTACAAGAGGAAGGGTCTCAGATTTAGGAACATGAAGCATCTTTAGGAAAGGATTGGCGTCCAAGAAGTGGTCATTATTCCCTAATGTCCTGCGACATGATAAAATTATGGGTATGACTGATCAATTTTTGCAGAACAACTGTTGGATTGTACTAACCTCAGTTGCTGTGACCTGTTCTCCGTGGATTAAGGTCTGCTCGGGCGTATACCAGCTGTGTTGGCTAATGACTTGTGAGCGGACCGTTTGAGGAAAGATAGATAGATGGAGAGATAGACAGACAGATAGATAGAGATAGACAGATAGATAGGCAGAGAGAGAGAGAGAGAGAGAGAGAGAGAGAGAGAGAGAGAGAGAGAGAGAGAGAGAGAGAGAGAGAGAAAGATGCTTGTTTCTTTCAGTTCTGACATCAGACCATAACTGACCTCACAGTATTAATTAATTTGATCATGAAGCAGACTTTTATGGGTATATAAATAGATATATATTTTTGCAACCTAGCAGGTCTAGGGAAGCCGTATGGAGGCAGTGATAAGAAAAATGCTATTATTTTGCATCATTAGCAAATTCCAAAAATGTGCTTTTAGTACAAGAGGTTATCAGGCTTAATAGTTGTCATGGCTTTTAAAGAAGTGAATGCATATATTTTGACGCCTACAATCAATGCATTATGTTATACCTAGTGCATAAACCCAGGTAATATGAAGTACATTTGCAGGGTGTCCAAAAATCTTTACAACTTTATGGCATATGGTTGCCTAGATGTTTTGAGTAAATTCGTGGTATTGCAGATGAAGGACCGTCAACTAATTATCATCTTCAAGCAGATTGATGCATCACCCACCTGGGGTTTGGCTTTTCATGAGTTCCTTAACAAAACATTTACTAAAAGGGGGAGACATGCCGTAATTCTTCGCGTTACATGTATATATATATATATATATATATATATATATATATATATATATATATATATATATATATATATATATATATGAAATTAACTTAAGCATTTTAACGAAATTTCCAAGTTGTACAGATAATTTATGGATGGCCTATATACTTCAGCTAAGAAACACTAATTGGGCATTTTTCAGTATTATTTCTGGCCTTCATGCTCTATTGCTGTACATAGCACTGCAGTAGAATAAGCGTATATGTTTTCATATAATTAGACTGATGTCATCTGCACATTTAAACATGAATCTCCAAAGCACCCCCTAGTCGACAGGTAATGCAAATCACCTTGTTGTGGTGTATATCAAAGGCACGAGGACGAGTACCCCCGTCATTAGTTCAAAACATAGCCTACATTCATCCTCTTCATCCCTGAGAAGTTGATTTTACTCCATTCTTGTTACACACAGGCGATTTTTATTCACCAAAGGGGAGATGTTTTGAAGTTATAGGGTTTATGAAGGTCGTACGTAATCCCTCCCTTTCAAAAATTCTTCTCTCGCTGAATAAAATCGTCTGAAGAAAATGAAAATACAAAACACTTCTTTATCTTCTTAGTAAAAGGGTTAAGTACAATCCTGATGCCTTAAGTGACTGAACTTAAGATGGGGTCACCACTCGCTAACGCTTACTCAAAATATTTATCCTCTCAGTTCGAGGATATTATTTCCATTTATTTTTTAACTGCCCGAGTATCTTATTCAGCTAAGGAGAGACTTTCTATATTGATGGCTATATACCATCAGAGGTCAATCCTTACTGAATGATAATCGCTTGTTGGTAGCCTGAATAAAATAATTATTTCATCGTACTGAAAAACAAAAAGTTCAGAGTTCAGTATCGAATTCGACACTACCCATATATCCACATTTCTACCGTCCATACGTTTACCAAAGTAAGAATCCTAAACTCTTCAAATTGGGCATAATATAGTCTCCCACAAGATGTAACCTTTATACTTTTTCACTCGATAAAAATTACTTTGTGTGATCAGGCCAGCTATCCGAATTATGTATACGAAAATAAAAATACGCATAGATTTTCCTCAGTTGTTTCATGTACCCTCTGAGTAGCAGTAGTAGTAGTTGTTGTAATAGTAATAGTAGTAGTAGTAGTGGTAGCTGCGACCCTAGACTCATCTGAACGCCCAGTGCACTGCAGGCCCCTCTTCGGCAGTCCACCATCTTGCTCCCAGGGGTACAGGTAAGGAACTGTGGGACGTCATTATAGCTGGGCCGTTCCACCGTTATGTCATATCGATGCCACCACATGAAGGCGTCTCCCCCCCCCTCCAGCATCATGTACCCCATAAGCTGAAAAAAAAAAGTGTGATAATGACAAACCAGTTAACTTTCTCTGCCTCCCATCCTCTGAATAAATCGTTTAGCGTATGTGGGAGAGAAAATGAAGAGTTGCTCGACCATGAGAGGGTTAATGGGCGGAATATCAACTCAGGCTTCTATGACTCACTCTCACCTGAATGAAATCGTCTGGTGTTACCTGGATGAGAATACTAGAGCTGTTCCGAGCACGAGAGGGTTAGTAGCATACCTTGTGATAGAGAAAGTGAGCTGGTTCGTGTGAAGTGAAATATCCAGGTGAAATAAGGTAACTTGATAAAGCGTGGTTATTCTGTGATACAAAGTGATGAAAGTAGTAGGTGCTGTGAAGTAAGGTGTGCTCGTAAGGTGAGTAATCCTGGTGAAGTGAGCTCAGGTAAATTTGTTGGCGGTGATATGTGCTACAGAAGTGAGCTGTCCTCGTGATGTGAGTTTTCCTAGTTACGTGAAGTGTCCTGATGAAGTGAGTTGTCAAGATGGTGTCCTGGTGGTAAGGTGTCCAGGTAAAGCTGTGGTATTCTGAAGCGAGATGTTGTGGTGAAATGAGTGGTCTTGGTAAAGTGAGTTGTCGTGGTGATATAGGTGTCGTGGTGAAGTGATGTGACGTGGAGAAGTGATATGTCTTGGAGAAGTGAGTCCTTGTGGTGAAATCAGTTGTTCTGGAGAAGTGAATTGTCCTAGTGATGTGTCCTAGTAAAGTGAGTTGTCCTGGTGAAGTGTCCTAGTAAGGTGAGTTGTCCCGGTGAAGTGGGTTGTCCTGTTGAAGTGAAGTGTTCTGGTGAAACGAGAAGTGGTGATATTTTCTGTCCTGCCGAATTAATTTCTGGTGAAGTGAGTTGTCCTGGTGAAATAAATTGTCCAAATAACGTGACTTGCTTTGAAGTGATTTGTCTTTGTGAGGCTTATTGTCCTAATGAAGTGACCTGTCGGGGTGAATTGAATTTTCCGGAAGTGAGTTATCCTTGTGAATTGAATTATCCTGGTGAAATGGGTTATCCTGGTGTAGTTAGATAAAGTGCAGTGAGCTGTGGTGAAAAGAGTTGTCTAGGTGAAGTGAGTTGTCTAGGTGAAGTGAGGTGCCGTGGTGAAGTGAAGTGTCCTAGTGAAATGAGGTGTCCAGCCGAAGTGAGGCGTCCTGGTGAAGTAGGTTGTCGTGGTGAAGTGAGTTTTCATAGTGAGGTGAGTTTTTATGGCGAAGTGAGTGTTCATGGTGAAGTGAGTTTTTATGGTGAACTCAAGTTTCCTGGCTGTCATTTGTCCTGGTAAACTCAGGTTACCTGGTGAAATGATGTGGTGCAGTGAAGTTAAGATTATCAGAGTAGGATATCTTATGCAGTTATTCATCCTGAAGATGATTTTCGCCCTCAGCCAGTGGGATGCCCCTCACCAACACCAAGTAGCACCAGTATAATGGAAGTACCTCATCGGAGTGAAGGGGCTAAAACTGCAAACGAATCAGTAACATTCAGTTGTACACTATTTATGTAATCTTTGTTACGAATTGACCATTTTCCATGCTAGAATCTATTTTTTTTTTTTTTTTTCATTTGATGGCAGCTCTCCATAAGTCGTGACACTGATCCATTTCACTATTCAGTCCCCTGTCCCAGAGGTCTCCACGCACGAGTCTTTTCACAGGCCTGCCTTTGGACATTCTTAATGCCACATATATGTGAGTCTTCTCAACCAGTCCTTCTCTTTCCTCTCAGTATGTGCACAGCATCATAAGCTAACGATTCGCATCACCTCCCTGATATCTCTCATTCAAAATCTCTCTTGCAATTCACTATGCTCAATTTGTCCTTCTTTGATGCTCTACTCATCCATCTCGGCATTCTCATTTCTGTCCTTTCCAAACTGCTTGTATCCTCATCTCTCACTTTTCAAGTATCAAATCACACAGCATAGCATTTAATACACATTATTTGTACAGAGTACACTTAGCACGAAAGGAGAGCCCCTTCATAGGACAGACAACAGTTCACTAAACATCTTCCAAACACTTATTCTAGCAATGGGACTAGCTTCCCGCTCTTAGCATGTCTTTCAGGAAACAAACCACTCATTCCGAGAGGCTGATACCTAAAATAGCACCTTCCATTCTACTGAACACCCCTACATACAGTGCCTCACACTGAATATTTATTACATCTTATAGTCTACCTCTAACACCACTGTATTTCTTGTGGACTGACTTGTCACAGGTTGTTCAGAGGATTAAATTAGCCCCAACTTCCATTCAACATACAAGGCCACATACTTTGTTCTGCGACAGTACTTGCTTCACATCTGACCAGTATTAGCTTTCAGTTCCTTTGCTTGCATCCCATCCCTCTAATTCTGAAACATCTCTCTGGCCTCTTTCATGCTTTCCGTAGCCCAGACAAAATCATCATCATGTAAAAGCTCCCAGGGCAGTTCGCTTCTAAACTCTCTACACAATGTCTCAAATGCCAAAATAAACAGCAGTGGACTCAGCATGGAATCCTGACCCACGCCAACACTGGCTGAGATTTATTAGCTTAACTCTCCACTCACGCTCATAAACAAACATGAAAGGGAACATCGATGTTGATGTGAATAATTCATTGGTAGGGAAGCCGTTTCTAGAAAGCCTTCCAAAGAAGTTACCCGGACCTTATGCTTTGCAAGTTTATTTCTGAATCTAGTACTGGACATCAGTTTATCCTTGTAAGATGTATATACACATGAAAAACTAGACAACATAGAATGATTATGGGCAATATGCGAATTACAAGTAAATGGTTGACGAAAAGGTAACAGAATGCCTCCAAAGCTGACGATAAAATGAACCATGATCATTCAGGTATGATAACCTGAAAAAAACTGTAGTACGGGAAGAGAGGACTGAGTAATTAATTAGTGCTATATCTGTTATAACAGGCAGTCTAGCAGTGCGAGAAATATGTAGGTATGAATGAACAATAATATCTTTACACCTCCTCATATCTGTGTCAGAGCTTAGTGATCTTGCCAACCTAACCATAAATATTCAAGTGGGAGGCAAAGGTTGGGCTCTCTTCATTAGTCCGGAACGCCAGACACGCAAAAATGAAAATAGTGTTGACCATAACTGTGCTATCCTTTCAGTATAAGATTAACCCATCCACGACCGTCATGTAACTTATTTTTTTCCCTCTCGCTACTGCCGTACAACTTAATTCACCGTGGGAGAGATATTAGGAACTCACGAGGTTAGACACAGCCTTCGTTCAACCGCTAAAAGCATCCCCCATTAACTCTTCAACACAATGATACCGTTACTTTATAATGACCCTACTTACACCAGGGGATGTTATTCGTTTTACAAGCCACAACTAGTAGTCAAGAGAGTATAAGTAAATCCATGGTAACCTGCTTATTCAGGAGGTCTACCCAGAGCTGAATAGAATAGTCTAATGGCGGCAAGAATAAAAGGAAGTATACTCTATCGGCTTCAAGGAGTTAAGTGCAATCGGGAAAAGGTAAAAAGAAGAAGAAAAACAACAACGGTAATAATTATGAAATACTATACTACTACTAATAATAATAATTATAATTATATTTATAATAATAATAATAAAAATAATAATAATAATAATAATAATAATAATAATAATAATAATAATTATTATTATTATTATTATAACAAGACTACCCATCATCTGTGAGCCACGAAGACTGAAATAATACTGTTAGACGAAAACTTGACTATTATGTATCCATCCTGGATGACCTCCAGTGCTGGCTGAATGACATGTGAACTCAAGCTGTGCCACAGACAGACACAAACAGACACATTTCGTTCAAAAATAATGACCAGCGACTTCATCTACCTGGCTCAATTTTAATAATGAAAGTGTAGCGTCGTAAAGAGGTTAATTATGAGCTGCGAGACAGACTGCAAACAGTTTACCTGGCTGCCTGGTTACCGTTGTAGAGAGGGCCTGCACTGTATTCTCATCGCTCTTGGCTGTTGAAGATGACTTGGTTAGCGTAACGTGCGGTTTTGGTGAGTCGCATGTCTTGGTGTGGAGCAGAAACTGAATATTTTTAGTTGAGACGATCAGTATAAACGTTCCTTTGACTTGTCAGTTGTTGCAGTCTGGAAGAAAGCGTGTAGATGATAAATGTAGTCAGTTTTTTTTTATTAAACTTAAAAAATACAGAAGTGAATGAAGATTAGTTTGCTCCATAATGATTTTCAGGTAGCCGTGAACAATTGTAGTTACACAAAATCATAAAGTAATCTACACCTGTAAAGTTAAAGTACGTTTAGAGTTTGTATGACGTTATAATCCTCTGGTCATCATCATCATTATCATCATCACTATCATCGCCATCCTATTTCCGTTTTATACATGGGGTGGGAGGCACATTGAAATTAACATAGTAAAACACAAAACCAGGAGTCCCAGTAACCGAGTGTGAAGCGCAGTAGGTCATGCAGCTATTCACTCATCACTCAAGCCTTCAAAATTCTCTGTCCCACTCTACATTTGGTCGTATGCTTAGTAGCACGGAGATCTTCGTTGCACCGTTACCTTGGCGATTTATTTAGCCTATTAAACTTAAAAACTCTCTTGCACATTACTTACATAGTTTTAATATCGACACATTATGTAACAGTATCATACAAGAGGATATAAAGGTATAGTGTGTAAAGCATGTAAAATAAATCGTTATGGTAAAGGCACCACGAAATCTCCAAGACCACGTAGAATGCGAACATCAGTCCTGTTATTGCTCTAACGGTCCATGTATACGATAACTTCGAGACAGTGTTGTCCTTCTTCTTAATGTCTTCAGACTGTTTTATTTAGGCTTAGAGGGAATTTTTAGGCCGAAAGGTTTGCATTAAGCCTACATGAATCACTTCATTATACTATGTCTCCCCTAAACCCAATCACATTTTTGGAATGTAGCAAGAGCAAACTAAAATTTAAGATGTCACCACATTGAGCTTGAAATAAATGTATCTGAATTACACCACAAAACAAAAAAAACAAAAACAAAAAAAACAAGCATCCAGTTGTGAGCACCTGTGAGCACGCCTGCTGCCAGCCAGGCGAACGAGTGGAATACTGACATGCTAAACAAACGAAGGTGGAAATGCAAACAGAAGGGCCGAAACGCTGCCCTTGGAGCTGCTACCTCGCCTGTGTTGCTGCGGCAGCGTCCAGAGGCACACATACACAAGACAGGGCTCCTCTGGTGCTTCTCTGGTGGACATAGAGAGGTACAGTTGTGAATGATTGTTCCTCTGCACCATTTCGAAATCCTGTCAAAGTTATTCAACGCGTGCTGTGCTAAACAGTTATACCTATCCGAGTTCACACCCATAAAGGGTAAGAAGAGTACTAAGCACGAATGTACCATATTGTAAACGAGGTAAGATTCTTCTCAAATTTTGATGAATTCGTCATGGGAATGTTGAAACATCCGAAACTAGCATTGTATTAAATGAAGAGCTGTATTCTACCAAGCTTAGGAAGCTTGCTAACTCTTCCTCTGTGTCATATTTTTCACATCAGTGATTTAACTTGTGTGAATAATAGAATATAAACGTGCTATATGAAAAGTCAGACTGGCAAGGACAAGATGCCACGGAACATTCTAAACCAAGGACGGCACGATCCACGGACTTTGTTTCCTCAGCCAAAGTAGCGATGATAGTCTTATACAGTAGCTCACTGTGCTCACTCTCTGACGACTTAGGTGATTGTAAGTGCTTGTGAGTGATTGAGGAGATTGTGAATGCTTGTGTGTAGTCATGAGGACTGTGAGAGGTTGAGTGCTTATGATCTGAGAGACTGTGGGGGACTAGATAGACGTGAGGGCAGAGTGAAAGGCGAGGGATCGAAATGAAGATGATATAAACTGAACAAAGTGACTAATGCATCGTGACAAGTAGATACAAATAGATGAGAAGGAAAATATGTGAAAAAGTTTGAGTTTGGTTTTCTAGCATTCCGAACTTCATTTTAATTCCATCAGTCCGTGGACAGCATTTTACATTTTCATCTTAGTTCCCTTTGACGAGTTTAAAGAGCTTCACGTAGACTTTTCGAACTAGAGTGGGTTTATACAGTCATCATTATTTCCAAAACTAATAAGGGGACCTCCCAAGTTGATTAAAATTGTCTGATAGCAGGAAAATTGAACTAGAAAAATACATAATTGGTGAAGAATTAAAAAATTGAAACGCTAAATAAAGAAAGATCTAAATGCGATCATTTCAGTGACATATACGGTATTTCATTTTATTACCTCTACTAACAAAATATGAGGAGCTTGTGTATTCAACCCTAATTATATGTATGTTTGTTTGTCCAGAGGACATCTCAAAAAATTACTGCTGGATTTCTATGAAATTTTGTAGATATGTTGGTCATGGACCAAGAAGAGTTGATTAAATTTTTGTGGTGATCTGACTTTGACTTTCGGTTCAGGAGTGTTTTTTGTTCATCTGTCCACGAGATATTTTAAAAAGTTATTGATGGATTTTCAGTGAAATTTTGCACATTTGTGGCTCATGGACCAAAGAATAGTTGATTAAATTTTCGTGGTGATGAGAGTTGTCTGGTATGGACGTTGGCGGAGGTATGCTGTCTCTGGGGGCACTTAACTTGTTGCTGCTGCCTCCACACGATTCCGTTCAGCTTAGGAGAGTAGTCACCAGTTGGGGAAGGAGGTTAGATTCAGCCTTTATTTATCACTTCATAGCTAGAGGTTTGTCTTAAAGAAGAATAACAAGGTAACAGCAAGAATAAAATATAAAACCACACAAAACTAACGGGTTTATGCTATTTCCTGTGCTTTCCATCCATTCCAGTCCTTCACAGAGAGATATGAATAGTACATGTAACCGATAACGAACTGTATTTTGCAAAAAAAGATGTGATTGCGTGTTGTGATAAAATACTGTATACCTATGCGGTGGTAATGCTCACTTTATAAACGGATAAGTGGTCGAGTGGACAGAACAAAGGCCTAAGAGCTGCGTGGAAGAGGGTTTGATTCCAAGTGTCGCAGATACAGCTACAGATACAGATGACAGCTTGTGGACTGAATTTGTTTACCCACTGAGCCAGGAGATATCTTTTTAATTTTATTGCTGTCATCCTCCGACGATTTTATTCAGTTCATGGCAGAATTCTCAAACTAGAGGGGTTAGATAAAGCGTTAATATATTTCTTTACTACCACAGGCCTTTATTAAGCCTACTAAATTCGTCTGGCAGGCTAGTAACGAGACTAAAGTAAAACAGATAACACTCGGATTCAAAGGAGTTAGTCCCCTTTCATACGGCTCCTCCGTCATCCCATAAAAACACCCACTTTAATACCACTACACCAGGCCTGAGTACGATTTCTAACAAGGCATAACAGACCTTGTACGTATGACTGTCTATGCCTTAATGGTGATGTTTGGGGTTGTTGAGGATAATTCTTTACTGGCGAGTGGTAAGTGGATTATAGTGAAGCCTTGAAACGGGATTTGCTGTCTATGGCCAGAGTTAGATGTAAGGAGTTTGAAAATACAATGGGAATATCTCACAAACCAGTCGATTTTGCCACCTTTCCTAACTAATGTAACTGTCTAGGATAAAGTACTGTAATATTTGATGAGCCTTTATGTCATACCAAAAAATTATTAATCCGGAATGTAGCATAGAATTCAAGCTTACACGTATGATACCGTACAGAATAAAGGAGATTCATGCCTATCGACTGAGTGGGAGTCACTGGGCCATGCAGACAGTAAGTTTTACCAAGTCTCAATTTATTGCCTATTGACTAAACGAAAGTCACTTAGGCAGACGAGCAATTTTGACAAGTTCCATTCGTTTTCTAGAGCTAGACCAGAACAGTCAACTTTACACTCACGTCCCCAGGTGTATTGATGGGTAAAGAGGGAGGAGGGTAAACAAATTTTGTCCAGCAGACTGACCAGACTGAGAATCAAACTCTGGTTCTTCCAGTTGCAGGATAAATGTGCTACCTAATACATCAACATCTTACTAATACTGAAACCTTACTTTCCTTTTTTTTTTTTTTTTTTTTTTTACTGGCATCGTTGAAAGAAAGAGCAACTATTGTCTGAGAAAAGAATAGATACCAAGTCAAAGTAGGTGGAATGGAAACACACAAAAATGCTATATTTCTCCTAACATTTTCGAGTATACAGGGACCATCTTGTGAGAGGCTTCAGAGAAATAGAATTTGTGTAGTGTAAAGCGTAAAAGAAATATAAAACCTAAGCTCTTTCGTGCATTTTCCTTTCATTCATCTTGCCCACTTTTCTTTATGACTGCATTTAGAGTGGCTTTCGAGATCTCGTTACACCTCTTCCTTTGCAATTTATTATGCTCTTTAACCCCATCTTTGTCTTGTATGTTACTGACGCGAACTATGTCGATATTTATACGAATGTTGTTATTGTTGTTTTGACCCCAGGCTCATCTGAACGAGAACATGGTAAAGTGCAGGTTAAAGATGTCTAGCACTCCACCATCCTCCACTGAGGGGACAGGGAGGGAGGTGAGGGACGTTTGTATAACTGGACACTTCCACTGCCTCATTATATAGGTGTCACCGGGTGAAAGCGTCCCGCTCAACCACCATATTTAAGTCATTTAAGCAACACAAAAGAGAATGTTAAAGTGTAATATGCAAAATAATTCGCTAAGCAACGAATGCTACGAAGTATCTTATGCTCCTAGAGCACGGCATTTTGTGACTGTGTCTTAAGCTCCTCATGACTTCAAACACCAATACAGAGGACGATGGTGCGAAGACGAGTAATGGTGATGACCACGGTGACGATGATGGCGATGGTGACGGTGAGCGATGTGGCGGCCCTTCAGCTCCAAATCACCACACAGTACCCTTTTGAGGAAGGCAGGTGAGTCACCAGGGAACATTCAATAAACACAAATTCAGCATGCGAGTACAATTCATCCAGTACTTCATGTTGTAATAGTATAGTGTGTGTGTGTGTGTGTGTGTGTGTGTGTGTGTGTGTGTGTGTGTGTGTGTGTGTTTGTTTTAATACACCAAGAATGACGGTATACTCAATGTTTACACCGTTTCTTTCAACGGATATAATTCTTCCAATATTCCTGGTGTAATGCCCAGAATGGAAACAAAAACATCTAAGAACACACTTGGAAGCATAGTTTACCGCCAAAATAAACACAGCTTCAATATGCGGCCAAAAATCTTTCAATACCTCTTGTTGTCGTGGCATAAATGGTTACTTTCGAGTCATAAATACATTTGGAGCACAGAATGTACACAGTAATGAAAAATAAAAGAAGAATCGGCATGTTTGTATAATTCTTCAATGCCTCTTGGTACAATAGTGTAGAGTGAAGTTAGTGCTTCTTGTCATACACTGAAAGGCATTGGATACTCATGATAAAACAGTTTCGACACATTTGCATAATTCTTTCAGTGTCTGTTGATGTACGAGTATTGGTACAGAGGGAAATTAAAACTTTTTAGAAGTCACTTAAAGCGTAATATGGCATGTCTCCGTGTCATATCTTATTGGCAGGGTGTCTGAACTGTTAACTGCAGAAAAGGGAACTTGTAAATATTGTGGTAAAAGGAGCATCAGCATGGAATAAACTATAGAAATGATAACGAATCGGAAAGAAATTGTCAAAACACACACACACACACACACGCACACACACACACACACACACACACACACAGAGACTGCAAAAAAAAAAAAAAGTGAAAAAGGTGACAAGCAGAGCAGAAGAATAAACATTAAAATATACAAAATATACTCTCAGAAACAACAGTTCTCATATATAGGAGTTCTCAAATAATGTTCAAGAAAGTTATGAGTATATTTGTACATTACTCAATAATAAAATTCTATTATATCATTTGACAACCATTTCTCTGCTCTTGAGATGGAGACAGTAACTACTTAGGCGTAATGGTGACGAATGAGTGTACATTGTCTTCATTCATCAGCATTCAGGTGGTTCGTCTACCTGCCTAAATCAACATCAGTCAAGCGGCGGTCACTTTAATGTTTACGAGCCGCGATTTTACACTGTGCTCAAGCAACACTCCCGCCATATGCCCGGTGCTTATGCTGCCGGTATAATATTTTTTGTTGTCTTCACGCCAGATGAGCAGATGCACAGCCCGGTAGACATGCAAGCCAAGAGGTTAAATGCAAATGACAATAATTCATAACAGTTGTGGGAGCCACATCGAGATATGAAAAGTACCTCTCCCTGCAGGCTTTAGAATTTTAGAGGAAGGCTGTGCTCTTACTATACTGTATACCTGTAAGGTATATCAAGAGGTGAGGGTGTAGGGGCACGAGGCTAGGCCGTCGAAATGTTGCCATGTTAATTGACAACAATGCCAGTAATGTAAATGTTTTGGGAAACTTAAAGGATGTGTGATTAACTCTGGGGTAGTGACGTGTTTAAGCGGGAGGGAGGCGGGGATAAACAGCCTCTAAATTTCTGAGTGGTGTGCATTTCAAACCTGAAATTACTTTAAAAGACCTCATTGAGATCCTTTTCAAACAGTTGCACAGGGACTTGTGGCACTAAAAATACTTCTCGATTAATGTGCTCTCACGCACAGTAAGCATGGGGGGGGGGAGAGATTTAACTATGGTTTGTCCACCTTAATTCGGCCTCAAATTACGGTATCTCCATCCTGGATGCTGAGGTCTAGCAAGGGATTAACACTAGAATTTGGTCTATGGAAAAAAGTTCTGTGGAAAGGAAGAAGACCCACAGCATTGTCTTACTGTACCACTGAGCTACGAAGCATAAGTTGAAAAAAAAAAAAAAAAAACGTGTCTGTAAGTGTCGCGTGGCTATCTCCCCCTCTCCTCTCCACCCCTATCTTCTGCTTAATCGTAAACCAATATCCTCCCCGAACATAAATCCTGGGTACGGCCCTGGAATGGCACATGTCACTTGGCACTCTGTTGTTTGTTTTTCTACAATATTTATGTGCTTCCTCTTTCTTGGTTCTGGATAATACCCCCCTCCCTTTTTGTGGAAAGCATGGTTATTTTGATGATGGTGATGTCAATGATGATGATGATGATGATGATGATGATGATTATAACCGTGATAATAATGGTGCTAGAAATGATGATGATGATGATGCTATACTCGATCCGCACGAGCCAACCTGTCTGTTAAGTTGCACACTCTCAATCGCCATCCGAAATTTACGGAAGATCTGCGTGATATTTACGTCTGTATGTGAACATACTGAATGACACGGATCACCATTTTTATCAATATGAAGAAAATTACGTAAGCTAATTAGAGGCAAATGTGTCAGTTTACGGGCAAGATGGTTGGTGTGGAATATTGTAATGTATCTCTTTCAACAGTCAGGGTTGAAGAGGTCTGTCAATGACGATGATGATGTTGCCAGTAGTGTGTCTCTTTCTAAGCAGGTTTGGCGAAGACTGGTACGAACCCCGGGCCACCCTAGCTAGCCATACCGTTGCTGGTGTAGCGGCAACAGGCCTGATGGAGAGGGAGGCAGCTGCACACTTGAACTCTGAAGGGGTCGGTGGTGATGGTGGAAAAGGCTGGGGAGAGACTACAGAAGTTTTCAGGGACGGTGACACTACAGGGTTTTTCGAGGACAGAGTCGTCCGAGGAACATCCCCAGTCGAAGCTGTCACCATGCCTGAGATAACTAATGAATACAAAGACTTGTCTGCCATTAATCATACACAATATCCTATGGCATTAAGAGAGGAAAAACTGCCTTATGGTTCCATTAAATTGGCCTCTGAATCACGTAACTCCACGAAGAGCAGTCCGCAGGCAAACTGGCAACGTCTGAAGAGCATCCTGACCAACATGATATCCATTCTTGCCAAACTGTACGAGGAAGAAGCAGAGTCGGGCCACGTGCCCCTCTCAGCTCTCAGCAAGATACTTCTCTTCGGTGACTATCTCTCCGTTGTCTCTGATACCTATTTCTCCCTCGACGTCGACCTTCAGAAGTACATACATTCTTATTTGCAAAGAAGTTTGAGCGTAGCTGGTAAAGCCTATCCTCTACTTTTGGAGGTGACAGAACAGGCCCCAAGCGGCAATGAGGTGTGGGAGAGCTTGATGCCTTGGGTACTGGTCAAGTTGGGTCACTTCCTCCACTACCAGGCCATGACCTTCGAAAATGAACTTGATTTTGTCGAAGAGCTGATGACTTCGTCAGGGTTCCTGCCAGAGGAGATAGACGTCGTTTTCGAACTCCTCGGTCTTCCATCACCTCCAAGTTTTCAGGGACAACGGGAGGAGGTCAGGCAGCCCAGACAGGTTCGGGACAGGTTCAGTTCTGACATCGGGTTCAGGAGAGACGGTGGGTATGGAGGAGGTGGGGGGTACGGGCATTCCGGAGGAGGTGGTGGGTACGGTCACTCAGGGGATTACGGTCACTCTGGTGGATACGGTCACTCTGGAGGATACGGTCACTCAGGGGGGTACGGGGGCGGTGGTAGTGCTAGCGGAGGGTATGGCCACAGTGGTGGGGGTGGATACGGTCACAGCGGCGGGGGCTACAATGCAGGGGGCTACGGGGGCTACATGCAGTATATGCGACACGATCCCTTTGTCATCCTTGCTGGACTGGCATTTCTAACCCTCTGTTCCTACGTGACCTACCTCATCCTCTCCAGCAAGTCCTCCAAGCGTAGTGGCCCCGAGTTCCCCCTCTCCCTTGACCTCTCTGACCTTCCGAACTTCCACGACCTGCTCCATAGCGCCCACCAACTCTACGCTCTGGAAGATGAGGTAGGTTGTGGTTAACTGCATCTTTTTCCAAGTGCCCTGTGCTGATATGTGTGCTATTAGTGAAAAGTAGGCTGATATTAAAATGAAATACATATATAAGAGAGCGCTCATATCCAGTATTAAAATAACTTGCCAAGGAAGAGGTGTTGTGAAGCCTCGAACGCTACGTAACATCCAATCCATGAGGTACTATTAGGTGTGGTTTTGAGAGCTTCACTAGGTCTCTCAAAAAGAAAAAAAAAAGAGGAAGAGGAAAAAAAAGAGTTATAACAGTCATTTGCTTTAGCTAGAGTACTTTCTTTGTTATTAAATTCTTGCTCTTTCCAATCAATTTTATTCAGTTTTAGAGAGCTTCCCGGTAGTGAAGGAGTTAATGAAGGCTATATCAGATCTCTTCAGTTCGAAACATCTCCCCTAATCTGAATAAGACCGTCTGGTGCTGGAAAGAAATTTGAAGTTGATTACGCCATCGTATACAGAGGGTTAAATATAACTGAGTTTCCCTGAATCTCTCAGTAGAAAAAATAATTAGTTTTGAATGTTAAAGAGCATTAGCCTATATGCTTTCCTAAATACAGACATCTTACAGCATATGCTAGTTCATTTTATAGAACGAATTAATGTTCGATTTGAAGGTGCAGTTTTCAGCAATTTAATTCACAGTAAACCATTATCAAGTTCCGAATGTAACTGCTCAAAGTACCGGAAAGAACGGATGCATGATATATTCATAGTTGTTATATTTTCAGCTACGATACTTATCTCCTAAAGCATTATCAGGATATCTGATCCTACTGTGCAAAAAGAGTTGTTGTTGTAGTGCTATCCTAGTCTGTCTGACTGAGCAAACCCATCAATCGCTGGCAAGCACTGCCCCTCTAGGGCCGTCCCGTACAGTGAATGGATGTTCCCATGCAACTGACAGTGCCTCACCACAGCGAGGCGCAGGGATTAGTGTGGAGGTTTGGTTCCTGGGTGGACGCCACATTGGCGTCTCTCAGCCCAGTTAACAGGGCCAACATAGTAGGCTCCATGTCACCTCGTTATTTGGCTTCGTGAATGGTCTCCTGTGTTACAGGAAACAGTAGACCTGTCACTCAGTATAAAGTCACATGAAGTGGAGTAATGAACAGTACAGGAAGGATGGGAGAAATAGGAAGAGTGGAGGACAGATACAGAAAAGGAATTAGACATTAAGCAAGAAGTAGGCAGCACTATATCAAGTGAGTGGATGGGCGGCCACACCAACCACCAGCAGAAAGAGTAAATTAAAAACTGTAATATTTTTGACAGAAAAATGTACCCTGTTCAGATCTCATATTCGCGTGCTGTTTAATAAAAGATATATTACTTATTAAAGTCAGGGTAACTAAGTAATGTTAGAGACAGTGGACTTAAGGAGAACACTGTTCATTCTGTGCAGGAGGTCAACAGCGTTTTGGAATAAGCAGTTTTTCCTTTTTCCCAGCAATATTTAATCTACAAAGGGCAGCCAGAGTTTGTAGATATTCACAGAGTAACAGGATTCCCGGGGCTTGCTTGGCGAATGAATGAAACTGTGGCTCATTCACTTGGACAAACTTTGGTTAGTGTCTCGTTCTGTCAGGTACTTGCAGGCTCTCTGGACTCTACCATACCCCACCCTATAGCAGGAAGGGAGGTGTGAATGACTAAGATTATGATGACGATGAACAGAATTTAACCTAAGCTTCCCCATCACGTCCCTTGACTTTTACTACAGTTTTCACGATTGGATTCGAATTTACAATAACTGTACGGTCCAGTGGGGTATTTATATTTCATTCCTGCTATTCCCAGACGATTTTTTTAAAGATTAGGACAGACTTTCAAACAGGAGGGGTTAGATATAGCATTCATTAACTTCTCCGCTCGAAGACCCTCATATGAGTGAAATCACGTGGTAACAATAATAATAATAATTATAATAATAATAATAATAATAATAATAATAATAATAATAATATAACTAATAATATAACTAATATTGATTCTTCTTCTTCTTCTTCTGCTACTACTAGTACTACTACTACTGCTTCTACTACTACTATTACTACTACTACTACTACTACTACTAAAATAATAATAATAATAATAATTATAATGATAATAATAATAATAACATTATTATCATTATCATGGTTTTAAAGTGGCTAATGGACCTACCTATAAATAGATAAGAAAGCATGCACATGTTAATCTAATAATAAACTTTGTCGCTCCGTCTGTCCCTGTCCGTCATTATGCCTGTCTGTCTGCCTCTCTAACATCACTCAGTCTTTCTCTCTCGTGACCTTAACACATTCAGAGTCTTCCTTAGTCATCTCCCTCGTTACCCCAGCCTCTAACCACACCTAATAACGCAATCCCACACCCTAGATACACCCATCTCCAATCACGCCCTCTAATTACCTCCCAAATTCCTCTCATTTACCCTAACTAGTCGCCCTACTATCACCACCAGGACGCAGTAGCTGCCTCGGGTGGTGTGGCAGGGACCCTCAACGCCCTGTGGAGGTCCTATAACGCCAGCAGGGACGGGATGAAGGAAGGAGGGGAGTGTGTCAGAAGGGTACTGTGTCGCTACCTCAGCCTCCCCTTCGACCCCACCTCCCCCATCCTCCCACAGCAGCCTCTTCTCACCCCCGCCAGGGCGCTCAGGCAGCTGGTCGTGTAAGTCTGAAAAAAGTGTTACTGTTACTCTAGTTTTCTTCATGTTAACTAGGCCCAGATTTGAGCTTTCTTCATCTTAACTATGTCCATATTTTAGTTTTCTTCATGTTAACTAGGCCCAGATTTTAATTTTCTTCACTTTAACTAAGCCTAGATTTGAGCTTTCCTCATGACCCAGTGTTTTTAAAACTCCTTAACTTCATTCCCCATTTGTAGGGATCTTAACATTCTCGTGGCCCCCCTTCAGTTTTCTCTCAAGTCCCTCACAATTAATGATGAACAAGACTGTTTTGGTACTCTCCATTTATTTCAATGCTTACGACTATCATTCAGAATGTATATTTTGTTACATATCAAATGGATGGATGACACTGTTTGCTTTCATTCAGTCGAATGATTCGAGGCTGTCACTCAAAACGCACATTTCATTATATGTGTTTACATCCAACTAGTTTCGGGTTTTTTCTTTTATATGTAGAAGGGTGGAGAAACCAGATTCATTCACATAAATATGTTGTGGAAAATGGCAAGATGACTTTAAGCTCGATTTCACAGACACACTAATTTACTACTACACTAGTCACTCATGGCCATCCTAAAATTCTGCCGTGGCCCCCTTAAGGGCCATGGCTTTCAGTTTCAGAACCAGTGTCTTAACCAAGCCGGGATTTTAGCTTTCTTCTTCTTTACGAAACTCAGATTTTAGCTTTCTTCTTAAGTAGGCCCCCAATTTTTGTCTTTTTCATCAACTAGGTCCCGATTTTCGTCATTTTGCCGCTTACTTCGCATAGCTAAATGAGAGAGAGAGAGAGAGAGAGAAAAAAAAAAACAACGCTGTGACTCTATTCTTTCCACATCAACTCTTCGTGATTGGCACCATATTCTAGTGTTAATTTATTTTTACAATTCGACGTGAATTTAGGATGAAGCGATGATTTTAGGCCAAGTCAGGTGAAATAGAGTAGAGTACCCGCAAGTAATTTGTATCAGGAAGGTAAAATATCAACATCTCAGATTCCTTTTCGACTCCAGCTCCCCACATTTTCCTCCGGTAGCCTCTTTTCACCACAACCAAGATATTAAGGCTGCCTATCGTGTGGATCTGAACATTACGTTACTCATACTAGTACACATGATTAATATGTGTCAGGAGGGTTGTATGTCGCAATCGCGGCCTCCCCGTCAACCTCACCTCCACATTGTTCCCCAGTAGCCCCGTTTAACTCCCTTCAGGACCCAAAGGCAGGTCTCTACCTCGGTCTGTCTGGCTGAGTAGACTCGTCGACCACAAGCAAACAGTCGTCTTCCTGTGGCAGACAGCGCCTCAACAAAGTTGGAACAAGGTCCTCTCGTCTGGCGAGGTCCATAAAAATGGAGAAGGCAGTGTCCACGCAGTTGGTCGTGTGACTCTGAAACTGAGTTACTGTTACTGGTGCTAGAAAAATAACGGTTAATGTCAACAAGAACGGAGTAGAAATAATGGAATTTACAAGTATTTTCAGTACGAGATATATCCTTTAGGCAGACAAATCTTTTGATGGCAAAAAAAAAAAAAAAATGAAAGTTCTCTCTCATGATTGCCTAGATCATTCTCATCACCTCACTTCTCTTGCTTCATCTCTTCCAAGTCATTTCACACTGTAACCCGCTTAAAATTTTCGCCTCAGTAATGGATGAAACTGTTCAAGACTGGTGTCATGTTCATGTTCATTATTGTCTGTCACGTTCCATGTCTCACCATAATTTCCATTTGGCTGACTCTTCTTATTCCCTTTGTCATGATCGTTCTAGTCACTATCTCTTTTTCTCCCCATATCTCTTTCTTCTTCATAGTGTCGTTCTCTATCCTCAAACTTTTTTCATCAGCATTACCCTAGCATCCTCTTGCCATTCCTCTCCATTTACTCTCTCTCTCTCTCTCTCTCTCTCTTTCTTCCTTCCAATACCTTTCATTGCCTGTCAGCAAACTGGATGTCACCTTACTTCAGATCAAGCAATGACTGGCATTTTATAACTTTCTTCTCTCATCAATAGGAACTGATTAACCCTTTCACTACAATGATGCCCTGTTTGATCTAGTTCTGTTACCATCAACCGATTATATATAAATTAGGAGAGACTTTTCGGACTGCAGAGGTCAGATGTAGCCTTCATTTACTCCTTTACTACAAGAGATGGTGCTGGAGAGGGACGCCTTCATGTGGTGGCACTGATATAGCTGGGCTGTGGAGCTGTGCGGGTTTACAAACACCCCTCTTCCCAAAAAGGAGGGTGGTAGAACGGAGGAGAAGGACAGATACAACTTGCAGTCCACTTGGTTCACATTTCACATGATCGTACAACAACAATAAAAAAAAAACAACAACTACAATTACTACTACTACTACTACTACTACAAGACATCGTTCTTATGCTGAACTAAATCGTCTGGTGGTATCAGGAATAGAAGAAAGAAGTCCCTGCAATGAAAAATTAAAATCTTAAAACCTGAGAAATTTGCTCCTAAAAAAAAAAAAAAAAAAAAAAAAACTAAAAACCGAAAAAATCATGATCCAATATTTTGAGTTATTAAGATGGAAAGAAATGAAATAATTAAATATGAATTATCACAGACACATCACTGTCGGTTTACAGTACTAATTTTCATGGCTTGAGACGTTGTTGGTTAGTTATTTTTCTGCCTCCCTTATGTCCCTATAATGAGTGTTGGCCATTCGACAACAATCTGAATTAAGTGAAGAAAACGTAAGCATATTATAAGACATTTTGGAACATGGCTTGATATTAGCATTCACTCTGTCATATCGAGCCTTGTGACTTTACCCATGTTGTTATCAAATCACAGCCTTTCCCTTCTCACTTAGTTTTCTTTCTCTGTTGCCCAGTCCTCACCCTTACCCACACAGTCTTCTTCACTCACCCAGCCATTCCCCACTCACGCAATTTTCTTCCTTACCTTTCCAGTCCTCTCGCCCACTGTGCCTTCTCCATCATTCATCCACTATTTTCTCGCCCATCCAGCATTCTCCACCATTCACTCACTCTGCCTCTCCATCACTTATCAATCATCTTTTCCCCTCTCTCAGCCTTCTCCACCATTCACCTACCACCTTCTCCACTAACAGCTTGTCTCTGGCGCACGTGCTCGGAGTAAGTGACGCGGGCCGATCAGCTGACGAGGTAAACAAAAACAGCTGGGTGGAAGGGGACGTCCTACACCCAGGAGCTTGCGCCAGGGAAGAGTCACCAAGTTGCCCAGCTGACCTCTCCGTCGTGACCAGCAGCAGTAGAAATGGTGGAGATGGTAGTGGGAAAACTGGTAGTAGTTCTAAAAGTAGTACTAATGGCAGCAACCAGAAGAGCCCTGGATTTCCTCTCAGCTCTGTAAAAAAGCAAAATAAAAATCAGACAGTGAAATAATGATAAAAATACAATTGCGATCGCTATAATAGTTGATTAAGATCTTTTTGTGGCTACTGAAAGGCTAGGTAAAATTTATCCTCATGTCACACATAGACAGTAAATTACATCATTGTTATCATTAGTCACGTTAGATCCTTGTACGACAAAGTGCCGTATTATGAGGTTAAATCTGATATCGTTAAAGGGAAGGCAAACTACTGATTACTGCCATCATAGCTGACACACATGATGGAATAAGTATGACCCTCCAGACAAAGCTGTTACTTATGTTATGTGCTGTGGGATGCAGTTTAATAATTACCTGTCCTCGCAGGTGTTTTGAAATAGACCATCATGAATTAGGGGCTTGCCTATACCTTTACTCTCTCCATTTAAATAACACGACCGAAAGGCTCTACTTAACTTCTTGAACTGTGAAGTGCAGGCAGTGGGCATTGTTATGGATCTCATCTCCTAACTCCTTCACTCCGATGACGAATCGATATTATTATATTGCCGCTCCCAGGCGATTTAGAATGTGTGAACTGAAGTGTTGGATACAGTGTCCATTAACATCGCCAGTATTAGAGATCTGTCCTACCTTGAGTAAAATCTTCTGGTGGTAGCAAGATAACATATAAAAACGCCATCGAACTGAAGTGAGTAATCTGCATTCATTTTTACCGCGTTCTTTCACTACGTTTTTAGGCTCTTAGTGTTTTTCTACTTGTTATCAAATGGCCTCTTCAGTAGTGACTTGGATTTCGTTCTTGTTACTACCAGAAACTTTCTTAGTTTAGGAGGCTTTCCTCTTAGTCTAGGTCTTAATGAAGTCTGTATCAAACCCTTCAAGCTCAAATAATTTCCACTCAGCTGAATATGACGGCAGCAGAAAATGTGACACAAAAAGATGTAACCATATTGAGTGGGAAAACCACTGTACAAACGATATGAAACTAATGATGGTATGCTCAAATTTTAGATCGCGAAATGGAGTGCAAAAACCTAATTTTGAAGGTAATTTATGGAACGCCTTTGGTTTTTACGTATGGTCAGCTTGCATTTCATACTACAGAACCCAGCCAGCAACCATACAGAAGCCCCAGATTCGTTCCACCGTCATCAAACACTTCGAAAACCGCCGTCATAAATTTGGGGTCAGCTTCTCACTTCGCAATTTCAGGTTTAAGAATACGACCATAACAGTCATATATATATCCGCAATCCCATCAGCCCCAGGACTATTTTTCTTTCATTTTGCGTTACCGAATATCAGATTGTTATATTCGATTTACGAGAACACCCTAACAGTCACAGGGACATTGGAGGCTACACTTAACCCCTCTACATTAAAAATTCTCCCCTGAACTGAGTTTTTGTGAACAGTTAGAACAAAGTAAAAATGACGCCTTCGAGCTGAGAGGTCAGTACAATCTGTATATTACAGACTGTCTTACTCTCTTGTTTAAAAAGTTCAGCAGGAGGACGCCATGTGTATTTTATTCATGGTCACTCCTGACGATTTTATTCAGTTCAGAATAGGTGCTTCAATCTAAAAGGGTTAAATATTGACTTCATTAATTCCTTTAGTACGGGAGACAATTCTTAAGCTCATGAAAATCACCAGGAGGAAGGAAAATGTAAAGGAAAATCCGTCCTCAGGACCCGGGGACGCAGTTTTGATTTTATTTTTTGCAACCACCAGATGATTATATGCAACATAGATCAGTATCGTATAAATGAATAGATTAATGAAGGTTAGATCTAACCTCTGAAGTTCCAAATCTTGCTCAGCGGAATAAAACCATAAGGATGTAACAAAAATATAATACCGTAAGAAAAGATGACTTATGGTTTCTGCTGTATTTTTGCTATATGTATATATGATTTCTTCGAACATGGATGGTGTTTCTTAATTAGAGAAGTTAGATTGTTCATTAACTTTTTTTTTTTTACTACGAGAGGGATTTTCTAAGAAAAATAATAGTCTGACTTCGACTATGGCAAAAGGAAGTACAAAATTATTTGACAGATGCGGGATCATCAGATCCGTAATATGGAGCATCACTTAAGTCTATGGGAGTGAGCACCCAGCGTCCGAAAAATCAGAGGGAGCGATGGATGAAATGGGCCGCTCCAAGAAATTTTCCTGCAGTTAAAATATATCTTCACATAGAATGGGTTTAATGTAATCCTGTCATTACCCTCTGAATCTTCCAGTCACGTTCCGTCACAACGAGCTCAGGGTTTCTGATCCGTAAATTAGAACAGAGGGCTTCATTGCTTATAAGTAATCTACCTATATGAGGAATGTAGTTCTTCCTTATAAAAGTTCTTTACATTGCTTTTATCACATTCATAGCTCTCAATTGATTGATTTCTTTGCTGTAATCCTTGCGACTGTCTTACATTGCCAGCTTAGTCACGTACATATAATCTGAAATATATTTTATACTGAAGAGCACCACGTATGCTTGTTATTCTAGCTGGTTTATTTATGACTTCAAGGGAAAGGAAAGCCAGAATAATTTGTCTCCAGTTTATGAGTTCTGTGCTGCATTTTTAAAAAGAATAAATGCAGGTTAACTCTAAGATTATACTTAAGATATACCCTTGTTTCGTTACTAGATTTAGTATACTGCAGTCTACCTCATCTGATATTTTGTTACTAGTTGACGCTAGACTAGTTAACTTGTGTATTTTTGATTATGTAGTGTTATGACGTGTGCGTGGGGGAGATACGATTTTCAAGAAAATATACTGCACTATTATATTACCGTATATTTTATTTTACACCCTTATAAATTCCACCATCTCTCTCTCTCTCTCTCTCTCTCTCTGAAGTTGATGCTTAAGGTACTCCTTAACCTTTTCACCCTTACGCTACCTTGACTTTCTATTGGGCTTTATTATTACTATATCCAATTTTATTATACTTCAGAGAGACCATCTGAATGGAAATTAATAAAAGACTTAATCCCCGCTGAGGAAAAAAATATCTCTAAGGTTGAGTAAAGTTATCTACTGACTGAAAAAAAAAAATACATCCTTGGGTTGAAGGGGTAAACTGTCTTGATTACTTTGAGCTAAAAAAAAAAAAATCTTGATGTCACTTCACTCCCATAATGTTGTTTTTATTTGATTTTTACTGTTTTTGACGATTTTTCCTTTGCTCTTTTTTTTTTCTTTTTTTTTCCTTAGCTTGGGGGAGATGCTTGGCAATGATTGGGTTAATGAGGGCAGTAGTTAACCCCTCCTAGTCGGAAGGTACAGTCACACCAATAAGTGATGTCACAAAGTCTACTGGAAATGCATAGACTTTGTGACATAATTTCCTAGCGCGACTGTGCATCATGAAGTGAAGGAATAGTGGCAGTCAGAACAAATTAAGACACACATCACTGGGCTTAAGATGTTAATATGTGATCCTCTCCGTATATGATCAGCTGAAAATATAACTCCTGGAATCCTGTGAAGACTTTTAGTGATGCAATTTGACTACCGAATTTTTGGAAAGATCCTATGCTTTGAGGAGGTTAATATAGACTGCATCTAACACCCTTAGTTCGAAAGGTCTCTCCCAGGCTGAGTTAAGACAAGTGGAAATGCATAGAATAAACTTAAACGGATGTCGTCGTGGAAAATGGGTTAAGTATAGTACACAGAGGCACTATGGAACACATTCGTATATAATTATGGTAAAAGAACACGCATATGGGAGGAGTATCAGTAGGAGAAAACATGCCTCGTCATTCAGCCCCTCCCCGCTGTCTCTAACACTGTTACAGATCAATCATCTCCTGTGTCTGTCTGTGTGTCTCTCTCTTACGCCTGAGTTCATACAGTTAGGGCGTAATGACTACGATGAGCTGGGCATTCTGTCTTCTCTCTCTTCTCTCCTTCACATCCTCTTCATTCCTCCTCCCCTTTTCCTCTTTCACTTCATCGTTCTTCCTCAACCCAGGGTCCCTTTCCCCCGCTTCTCCCCATCTCCCTTTCCCCTATTTTTCCCCCACTCCCCTCATCCTGCCTCTTCCCTCTCCCCATCCCCACTCCCCCAGTCCACCACCTGGCTTTGTTTACATCGTCACAGCTGACTGACCCCTCGTCGACCTCTTTAACTCGAACATTTATACACAAACCTGGAAAATCAGAAAAAAAACACAAGATGACTGTATGAGTTAGGAAAGCCTCCTCATAGCTGGGTAATATTGTTTTCTCTAAACCCTTTCGATATGGTGATATCCTTTTCATTTTATTCATTCTATCTCCAGATGATTTTATTCAGCGATTGAAATTACCTATATTATGTAAAAGTTAAACAAGGCGATATCTAATCCATACATACAAAAAGCATGTAAGGTTAATAAAATCGTCTAATGACAGAAAGAGCAAACGAATATACGCCCCTGTGTTGGCGGAGTTAAAAGTGCTAAAGGATAAAAAACTGGAAGCGAATAAGTGAGCGAGGAAGTATGTGTGTGTGTGTGTGTGTGTGTGTGTGTTACGGGTGCGTACATGCTTGCTTGCACGAGTGCCTGCATGTGAGCCTGGTTGCTTACACGCGCGCGGGGGCGTATGCTCGCCCGTATGTACGCGTGCGTGCGTGTGTGTTCGTGCGTGTGTGTTCGTGCGTGTGTGTTCGTGCGTGTGTGTGTGTGTGTGTGTGTGTGTGTGTGTTATGTGAAACGTATATTTTCCAAAATGGAATCGCATGTTCCCACAGTAAAAAACTGATCTAGAGTCATTCTACCGTAAACCAATGACAAGATACACTGAATATGTTTGTTTCTGGACGACACTTCTTTCCTGAGTTGAACAGACCTAACTGATGGGAAGTAGAATGAAATATAAAAAGGCGTCCTCGTATTTAAAGGACTGAAAATGGAAAACAGGAAAATACTGTACACCTGAAAGAGAATGATTTTGATAAGAGCTCTGAACAGCCGACCTGCACGACACCTTAATCCCATAACTGATGAGGCAGGCGACCCGGTTACCCTCCACCCACACTCAACACTCACACATCCACCCACCCACCCACGTCCACCCATCCTCGTTCACACCTACACCCACCCACCCCTGTCCATTTACAATCACTCATCTTTCTTCACACCTACACCTACACAGTCCCACCTACCCACACACACTCGCTCACTCTCGTCCACACCAACATCTACTCAATTCCACCCACCCCCACCTGCCCACCCAATCACACTCACCTTCCTTAAACCACACCTAAACCTACCCACACCTACTCAGCTCCACCCATCCACAACACACACATATGTACACACACACACACACACACACACACACACACACAGCTCAGAAGGGCACTGGTGGACACACACTACCTACACAACCACCACAGGCTCCGTTGGATTGGTTAAAGTTTATACATTGGTGTGTAAACTCACCATCCCTTGCTTCGACCCCGTTTACATGAGGCTACGTTGGCTCGTTTCGTCTGATGAATTTACTTGTTTGATTTTCCCTGTTGGCTTGTTGAGTTAATTACAGTTTGCATATGTGTGTGTAAACCCAACTGGCCTCTACTCGACCCATTTAACACATCCATTAAGAGGGTGTCTCTTTTATTCCAATCTTGCCATCTTCAGGTGAGCTTATTTGGTTTAAGGGATATTTTTTTCAGTTAGAGGTTTTAGATATAGTTGCAATTACACCTTCGCAGCCAGAGATCCCCCCAAAGCTGAATAATTTAGCTTGGTGGGTACAGCAAGGAATAACTCACTGTACTGAGAGAGTTCTTTACGTTCCCTCTACATACAAGTTTACCTGGCGAGAACTGCAGGGTTTGTCTGTTTGATCTGCCCTGTTTGATAAAAACTTCCTCATAGCTCAGTGATTTATTCAGGTATGTAGCATTTTAAAAATATACACCTCGTACTAGAAAATGGGTGAAATTAGTGAGTAAGCTTCATAGGTAGCAATGGAGATCTGATATACATTCCTCTGATGTTGGTGTAGACTCAGTGACAAAGAAAGGAGGGGGTGGGGGAGACAACGACGGCTGACTGTAGTTTGTGATAAGGACTCCCCTCCTATTCCCTCCTAGTTCTTCTTCCACTTGTTCTTCCTTCTCCCCTCTCTTGTAGCGCCTGTTCTTATATTTCCTCCTTTTTCTTTGGTTTCTTTTCTCTCTATACTTCCATTTGTTCTGCCTCCTCTGCTGTACTTTCCTTTCTCTGACCTTCCTCCTCTCTTTCTGATCCCTTTAACCTCTTCCTGTCTAGTTTTTATTTTGCATAACTCTGCTGAGTGTTTATACTCTTTTAGATACTTTCCCTTCTTCTCTCCTCCCTGTTTATCACATTTATCCTACTACCATTTTCAGTTTCTTCCTCTTATCCACTTTCCTTTTCTTCTTTACCTCGTCATTCTTCTTCTCTTTTCAGCTCCTCTTGTTCTTCTCACTTCTGCTCCCTTTTCACCTCCCCTTTGCAAACCTTCTGCACTTCCTCTAGGACTTCCTTGTATCTTTGTTCTCCCAATTCTCATCATCTTCTTAAAATCTTCTCAGTCTCTATTTTCACATTCCTCTCTTCCCTACTTCCTTCCTTCTTTCCCATTTGTTCCTCTGCTTTCTATTCTCGTTTCCCTCTCTTTCATCCTTTCCTTCTCTCCTACCTTCTCTCTTTTTCACTTTATGAATTTTCTTATTTCATTTTCTCTCATTTTCCTCCTTCATCTTCATCCTCTTATCATATTTCCTCCTTTTGTTGAAGGCCTTATATTTTTCCTTATCTTCTTTCCTTTCCTTTCCCTCCTCTCCCTCATTCCTCCTCTTCGACCTCACTTCTTTTGTATTCTCAACCATTCTCCCAATTCACTCCTTCCTCTTTCACTTCTCTTCTTCCTCTTCTGTTTCTTTGTTTTATCCATTTCCCATTTTTCTCTTCCCTACTCTACCTCCATCTCTCCGCCTGAATCTAGCGGTGTAACTGTTTGATTAGCTGAGTAACGGAGTGAGTCAGCCAAGAGTTAGTCAAGGGGGTGTGTGTGTGTGCGTGTGTGTGTGTTATGAGGTGTGAGAAAGAAGTACACAGGATGGGAGAAGTGTGTAAAATTGAGTCAGGAGTATGTAGGCTGACTGTGAGACGAGTGTAGGGTATCACGTATGAACAAGAGTATGTGGGGTGTGAGTTAAGAGTAGGTAGGACATTAGTGAACAGTATGTAAAGTGTTTACAGCAGAAGAGTATACAGGGTGTGAGGTAATAGTGAGTGATAATTGTGGGGTGGGAAGTATGGCAGGGTGAATGTAGAGTGTGAGTGAGAAGTTTTATAGGGTGTGAAGTGGTTGCGGAAAGTGTGTGGGGCGTGAGGTGTGACGCGTTCTGTATGTCTATAAGGTGTGATTGGTTTTGTGCATGAAGTAAAGAGGAAAGTGTGTTGCGAGTAAGGTATGGATATGATCATATTATGTAAGATTTTAACCCCGATACCTTGACGTATTCATGCATTTTATTCTAGTGACTCCCAGACATTATGATCTGTTTGGGAGAGTGACTTAATAATGCAGTGCATAACGAAGGTTGTGCCTAACCGCTCCGGTTCAAATATCCTCGCTCTAGCTGAACCAAATCAAAAATTGGCCGTGTGGGAGTTAGCGAGAGAAAAAAAGAAGTCAAAATACTGAAGCGGTGAGAATGTTAACGAGGATGTAAAGGGTGTATGCAAGGTGCGTGGAACCAACAAGTAGATAATGGGCAACATGAAGCTATGAGTGCTTATGCAGAATGTCACATGTTTATATGTCCTTCCCTTTAAATAATAATAATAATAATAATAATAATAATAATAATAATAATAATAATGATAATGATAATAATAATAATAATAATAATGATAATGATAACAATAATAATAATAATAATAATAATAATAAAAATGATAATAATAATAATCTATCTATCTATCTATCTATCTATTGCCAGACGCCTTAATCCAGTAAGGGGTGGCCACAAACAAATCGACTTCATGTCGCCCTGTACCCCGCCATTTCACTGCCCTGCTCCCAGCTCACACACTCCTCTCTCATATACCTACATCCCTCAATCTCATCCTTGGCCTCCCTCTCCCTTCCCCCCCTCCACCTCACTCATATACTCTCCTCGTCAGTCTCTCACTCTCCATCCTCTCCACATGGCCAAACCACTTCAGTGTGTTTCTCCTAACGCTTCCTATCACATCCACGTCCACACCACATCGTTCCTTCACTTCCTCATTTGTCAGTCTGTCTCTCCATGTGACTCCACATAAAAATAACAACAACAACAACAACATTCAACATCATCATCACCTTTTAGTAATTTTTTTTTTTTTTGTCCAGCAGATAAGGCATTTTAAGAGGCTACATATATAAGTCTTCCCTTCTGCTTCCATTACATTATTCGACCCTTTAACAAATTAGCTGTGAGGGATAAGAACTTACAAGCAACAGTAAAAGCAAACTCCGATCAGTGCTTGTCAACTACACGAGTCATGGAAGGAGGCATTCAGTTGATACCAAGTCACAATCATCCCCTAGAACACAATACGCAACAATCGAACTTACTCCCAGGTCCCTATTTATACAAATAAGTGCATTGGGGCATGAGGAAGCAAGTTTTGTCCATGAGTCTGACCAGCATGGGATTCGAACTTGGGGTTTACCAGCTGGATGTAGATGCGCTACTTCACCACCGAATTTTCTGTTCAGCAATGAAATATGAAACAGTTTCTTTTTTTTTCATTTTAATTAGACACTGAAAACTCTAGGGCATGAAATATTTAAGAGTTTAATCGAGTCTGTAAGAGAGAGAGAGAGAGAGAGAGAGAGAGAGAGAGAGAGAGAGAGAGAGAGAGAGAGAGAGAGAGAGAGAGAGAGAGAGGGAGAGAGTAATGATGTGTGGAGAGTGAGGATACAAGGATGACATGGGGGAACTAAAGAGAAGAGAAGATGATTCATAGCTACTGACGGCCACCGACGGGACTGAACGGTGTAACTGTATCAGTGTTCCAGTTAACCACATCGCGCTACAGAGAGAGAGAGAGAGAGAGAGAGAGAGAGAGAGAGAGAGAGAGAGAGAGAGAGAGAGAGAGAGAGATACAGATATGAAGGTTCTAATGTGACCAAACCCTGACAGTGAAGGAAAAGCTTATTCTATTGACAGAAAAAAAGCAGAGAGAGAGAGAGAGAGAGAGAGAGAGCAGGCACTACAAAAAACAGGAATCAGTTTCATCTCAGGATAAAAACAGTATACCACCAAAGCCCACCCACTCCACTTGAAGCTACCACGGTGCATATTACCTAAGGATCCTCACTCACCTCGCCCATCTCTCATACCTGTAGGCGGAGAACGGTTCAAGAGAGAGAGAGAGAGAGAGAGAGAGAGAGAGAGAGAGAGAGAGAATATGTAGTAGAAAATATAGTTGACTACTGACGGGAAAAATGAGGTCGGATAGAAATTGAAATGGAGGGTATGTATCTGGAAAGGCATTGTACAAAAAAAAAAAAAAAAATAGCGGAAAAACATTTGCAAGGCTTAATCATCAACGCCTGTTGACTGCACGCGCGTCATTAATGTTGTCAGTCTTTTGCAAGTCCTAATTTTCCCCTAGGATACGACCTGCAATGTTTTATCCAGGTCCCTAACTGCACTACTGGATGAACAGGGACATAAGGGAAACAAAACACAAATTACTGGCAAAAGAGGTGCTGTATCGTCTTGGGTGGGATTCTCAAAGCCCACTTACGATTAATTCCCTGTCGTAACTGGGATCTGGTTTTGTAGGAAGGACAAGCCATATGTATACTGTAGTCTTTCCATGTACTTTGCTCTTAAAGCATAAACAAATATTAGTTACGAGGAATGTTATCAGAGCTAGTTTTATTTATCTTTTTATTATCATTATTAAGCTTCGTTATATATATGGCTAAGTTTATTGTTTTGGTATTATTATTTCTCTTTGCACTTTTTTCTTAGAGCTTCATGCTGTTATACAGGAAGGTAAGCTACTGTAACCCAAGTATTTGTGGAAAAAATAAATGACCTTGACTTATTTTTGAAGGTCATATACTCATATTTGGTGTAAAAATTGCATATTTGAAACTGAAACAGCTCAGAAACTAAATGAGATACAGCTGTTTGATTGAAAATCCTTTTATAAAAAAGTTTGCTAAGAATTTGGCCGAATATTTTGTCATTCAGTCTAGTGGAAAGTACCGTATTCAAATCTGCTCAGTGTTTTCTTTGTAACATTTTTCAGAGAAAACTGCAAGAGCTGTAAAGCTGTAATTTTACAGAAATATAGCTGTGGTCCCTTTCATTATCTGAAAGGAATATGGTTATGGCAAAGCATACAGTTAGTCATTTATTGATACAAATGCAAAATGTACCCATGCTTACAAAGACAATGTGTGTAAGATTTATTTGGCTTTTTTTTTTTTTTCTTTTTTAATGGTTTGTGTCACTAGAAACCAATTTTCATGAGAGTTTCAAAAAGGTACATGTCATAATTCCCTTAATAGGTGATAAAGAAACAGAAAAAAAGGTTTGGATGTTCAGTTCTTGCCTAGCTTTTTTTTTTTTTTTTTTTATTACTTTACCTCTTTGGTCTGGTACTACTGGAAGGCAATTTTCGTAATCGCAAAATGGTACGACATGCCACGATTAGTTTAATACCTGAGTTGATAAGAAAATAATGGTAGGCAGAGAAATTTTACAAACCATTTGGGGCAAAAATTTTATACACCATATTTTGGCTGAATTATAGTGTTCTCATTCGCTGTTAAAATAGAAAAAGTCCGAAGGAGGAAGAATGAAACAGAACCCCTTTCATCCTAGTTGTTGCTTAAACCCGATCTGTAGAGTTATTATTATTATTATTATTATTATTATTATTATTATTATTGCTATTATTATTATTATTATTATTTCTACTACGACATCTACTTCTACTGCTACTGTTGCTATTACTACTGTATATACTACTACTACTACTACTTAACCATTTTTTATTTTCCTTATTCTACTGTAATTTAATTAATTAATTAATTTAATTTTATTTATGTATTTATGACTGGAAGGACGAACAAAAGCACGTGCAGAACCTTCTCGTGTCTTTAATTTTCCGTGCAAAAACAAATCAATGTCACGACAGGGAAGCGATCGTAATTCTGTTGGTGAATTCTACCCTCGGGCAATATTTCCTTCACACATCTCGGGTTCCAAACCACTGAAGCGAAGTGCCAACACACTTGTCTATTACATCCACGTGCAGCAGCAAGTAATGCTCACCACCATCCTCTCTCAGTGGATGTAGTGCTACTTATTTCTGAGGGGATTTTACAAGCCCAATGGTTTCATGTAATCCAAGAGACAATATACCACGCAGGGTGGCATCTGTATAACCAAATAACGGGGAGTTGTGGAACCTACTATGGGGCTCCTGTTAAGTGGGTGGAGAGATCCAGATGCGGCGTCCATCTAACATCCACACCCTTCCCCGCGCCTCGCTGTGGCGAGGCGCTATCCACAGCAAAGGAACATCGGTTCTCTGCACGGGATGGCCCTGCAGGGGCGATTGCTTGCCTGCGGTTGATGGATCTGCTCTGTCAGACAAACCAGGTTCCTCTACTACTACTACTGCTACTACTACTACTACCACTACTGCTGCTGCTGCTGCTATAGCTACTACTGCCACTACTACTTCAACTACTACTCCCACGTGCAATAAGGCTGGGGAGATTGTTCGTAATAAGCTTCTCTCAGTGATTTATTTTGAGTATTTGACCTTTTCTTCTCTTATGTTACTGGTGTAGATTTAGTCCTTAGAAAAAATAAAAACCGTATAATAACACATGGGTGAATATTACGATGCTGTAGGCTGAATAAATCGCTGAGGAAGAGATACCACGGTCTCCCATGCCTCTATAATCACAAGGGGAGACGCATCAACAATTTCATCCCGAGTACGTCCCTTTTATTAAATTTTTGCCGCTAGCAGACGATTTTATTCAGTGTATTATAGGTGTCTGGTTCTGAATGGGTTATTGTAGGTATACTGAATCCCACCAGTTCTAAAACTTTCTTCTAAGCTGCATAAAATCGTCTGGAATTAGCAAAACCAGAACGGCAGAATGATAGAAAACTGCTACGACTACTACTACTTCCACTACCACCACCACTACTACTACCACTACTACTACTACTACTCCCCCCCCCTCTCTCTCTCAATGATTCTAAAAAAAGATTAATGTATTATTTCATCCCATGCTCATCTGAAACGTGCACCCGATGAACTGCAGGCACAAGCTGGCCCTCTTCAGTCCACCATCCTCCTCTCACGGAACAGTGAAGCGGTTGAGGGTACAGGCAATTGAGCCGCCAGGTCATATCAGTGCCACTACATGAAGGCGTCCCTCTCCAGCACCGATTAAAACAGTTACAGTAATTTTACGGCTGTTAGAATTCAGTGTGTGAAGAACATACAGTACAATTAAAACCTGTATTTGACCATAAAGCTTAAAGCCATTAGCAAATATGCGTTATCTCGTTAAAGAAGAGATCGTTAAGGAAGCAGTCACACGTTCAGAAGCCGTGTATATCCCCGTAACACCGACGCTGTGTAGGTGGGGGTGACGAGCACAGTATTTACCGTTATGGTGGGACCGAGGCGTATTATTGTTGGCACGGCAGGTTACGCAGCACCTCTTTCCTTGCGATTTATTCCTCGTACTACACATCAGTACTCTTTCGTATGTTATTTGTAGTTCTTCAGCATCGATAGTGGACTGCAAGAGGGGAAATTCAGCCTGCAGTCCACCGGGTTCACATTTCAGGAGAACCTCGGGCTGCTACAACAACAACGACAACTGCTACTACTGCTATTGCTACTGCTACTACTACTACCACTACCACTACTACTAGTACTATCACCACTACAACTACTGCTATTACAACAACAACAACAACAACAACAACAACTACTACTACTACTACTACAGCTATTACCAGTACAACTACTACTACTACAAGCAGCAACAGCAACAACATAAAGTGCTTCGTCACGCTACTTTCTTACTGACTTATTTTGTATCTTAACAATGATCTTATATGTTCTTACTTTCTGAGTATCTACACAGTTTGCATCAATAGCGTAATAAAAGGTAATTCGTAACAACTCTTTCTCAGCGTTTTGTGTTGGATTTTACATTTCAGTATTGTATATTATTTTTACCATCTGCATATCGACGTAGCTGGAATCAGTAGCATAATGAATGGGCATTAAAGAGGGATTGGATGGAACAGGCTAAAGGCGAACTGATCGGACTGGAGAAAGATGGTACACAGCGTTATGTTTTGCAGTAGGGTGATGATGATGATGATGATGATGATGATGATGACGATAATAATGATGGTGATACCGTGGTGATGATGATGAATTATGCAGTATAAATAGCTAAGAATGAGTTTTTACTAAATCTCAAAAAAAAAAAAAAGAAAAAAAAAGAGGCAAGGGTTGGAGCACAGCAATCACCTCCATGATGTAATTAATGAGTATTCTTGCATGACTGGCAAACTTCTTAACGCCTGTTTGTTAGTGATTTATTTTGCATATTACATCTTAATCTTTTCATGGATGGGACGACTCCAGTACTGCATTCCAACTGGCGCCAGACGTTTTTATTCAGCTAGGAGAGGTTATAGGAGCCTCAGAGTGTTAATACTGGTGCCACTGACGCTCTCATGGTCCGAAAGCTTCTAGGACCGTGTTCCAGCTGACGCCAGACGATCATATCCAGCTGAGAGTGAGTCAGAGGAGCATGAATGTTGCTACTCATGCTCCCGTTATTCGCAGCTTTTCTGTATCGGCATAGTTCGCATCAAGGACATATTAAAAGATATTAAAGTGTAATTAGCAATGTAAATCGTTACAGAGGAACTTTTTTTTTTTAATTTATTTTTTTTTTTTAGAGGATATCATGGTGTCATTTGCTTGTCGTTACGGAAAGGATGTTGTAAAATCTCCCAGGCCAAAAAGAACACAGCTCTTTATGTTCATTGCTTCTAACCTGTAAGATTTCCGGGGAGTTAAACACCTGAAAATGATGAAAAGAATATATATTAAATGGATGACAGTAATGAAAAGATCTATTATTAAGTACTATTACGGTGCTGATTTTCTGTTGCTGACAAGCGAAGTACAGTACTCGCAGCATCAGCATAATCTACGCTCTGTAACACTGCTGGGTCGTGGTTATCAATAGCCTCGAAGTTCAGTGTGTTTTCAGTGTTACATGATAATTCCTTTAACACCACGAGGGGCGGGACTCTCGTGCAGTTAGGAAGCTGACTAACACCTCTTCCTTACTGGTTTATTTCCGATTGTGCTCCGGTAATATATCCTTATGTGTTATTTTAGTATGTCGACATTAAAAAAAGTATAAGAAAAAAAAATAACGGATAGTTTGCAAGGTAAATCGTTAAGGAACAGGTGCTAGGGAGCCTCCTTACCCAACGAGAGAACGGGGCTAGGTTACTGTTACTGCTACTAGTGACGGCAGTTACAGGGTCTTGCAGTTATTACATGAGCTACGTACGATACTGGCCCTGGGTTGCTATCTGTCTATCTATTGCCAGACGCCTTAATCCCGTAAGGGGTGGCCACAAACAAATCACCTTCATTTCACCCTGTCCCCCGCCATTTCGCTGCCCTGCTCCCAACTCACACTCCCCTCTCTCATATACCTCTCTACGTCATCTCTCCATCTCATCCTTGGCCTCCCCCTCCCTCTTCTTCCCTCCACCTCACTCATATACACTCTTCTCTTCAGTCTCTTATTCTCCATCCTCTCCACATGGCCAAACCACCTCAGTGTGTTTCTCCTAACGCTTCCTATCACATCCACATCCACACCACAACGATCCTTCACTTCCTCATTTGTCAGTCTGTCTCTCCATGTGACTTCACATGCTCCTTTCAAGTAACTCATTTCCACAGCTCTCACTCTTGACTTCTGTCCCTCCAACAAGGTCCAAGCTCCCTGGGTTACACTTACTGACAATGGGTCATACTCCCCATAGTTTACATTTCGCAACACACATTCTTCGGCTATTGATATTGCCTTAATTTACTATTCAACTGTATGCCGTTAATTTACATGTACTTTTCTTCTTAATCAACATAGTTTTCTTGTTAATTTACGTCCCGAATTACGTCATATACTCACTATATGAATACAAGAACCTGTTAAGGAGCTGTGAAGGGAAGAAACCGTTAAGGAACAAAAGCTACCAAGGACCGTATTCTTGTTGAGTAAGTTCGCTAACACCTTTTCTTTTGCGATTCATTTTTGGGTAAAGTTAGTTACTATCGTTTTGTTCGTTATTTATGCAGACTATGACTGTTTGAAAGACTGATATATATCACAGAATAAGGCAGTAATGTGTAATAAGCAAAATAAATCGCTTAGGGAAAGGAATTAGGAAGCGTCTGTAACCTACGAGAATACAGGCCTAAGTCTAATATGCCGAGGAGAACAAGTCACGTAACGTAAGGCGGGAAGAGGTTTACAATGCTATCGTCCTATTTTTCACTCGTGCTGTGTGGTTTTCTTCTGCCACTGCATATCGTACTTGCTGTGTGATGTGTAACAGCAATTATGTCAGTACTACCAGAATTAGTGTATCCTTGAAATTACATAAACAGATCAACAGGAAAATCACGAAGCAAGTTACTGAATTGAGGTGAAGTTATCGCCAAAACATAAAGTGAATTAAAGTGCTAGGAGAATAATACTGGACTATCAGGTTTGTGAGGTGAAGCCCTTCCCCGGCGCAGATGGTGGCCGATGCCGCGGTGCTGCAGGGAGCAACAGCAGAAGGACTTATGGTGCCCAATCCTTCCCCGGCGTGGATGATGGCCGATGACGCAGTGCTGTTTGGGACTGTTCTGAGACAAGTCCCACCCCGTTCCTGTCAAGGGCTGGCCCGGCTGATATGTAGTCTGCCGTTACTGTCTAGTTGTCGTTGGCAGTGTTGAGGGACAGAGTGGTGTATGGTTGTGGCATACCTGGGCCCATCTTGCTCGGCCCAGGCGCTCGCGCTACCTGTCCCTCCGTGGTCTCTTCCTGGGGTAGGGGTGGGGCCGTAGCTCCGTCCTAGGGGGGGATTCCATGGGGGACTCTGCAGGAGTGTGTATTTCAGTTTGAACTCAGCAAATTATTCCTGACTGTCCCTGAGCAATAGTTCTGACATTTCGGTAAGTTCCGGTTAGGTTAGATTTCCTATTGTCGTAATTACTGCTTTCTACATTTTTGAAATATATTGGTACTCTAGGTTTTTTTTTTTGCAATTGTACATAGAGGTTTCGCCTTGTAATTGATACAGGGAAGAGTACGTGCATTATCTCTAAAATGCAGTATAATGTCACTGAGGGCAACCCAACACCCCCAGAAGGAGCCCACCGAGGAGCATATACAGCGTGCCTGGACTCCGGACAACAAGGACATAAGTCCACCCGGGCCATGCGCCCTTATGACCCGGAGCCTGCCTGCCACCACCATAGCAGGAATACGAGACTACCTTCCTGGCGAGCTGACCACCAACAACCATGGGGTGGAGCCGTTACTCCAGCTCCAGTCAGCACCCCTGAGACGGCCCATAGCTGCTTGACCCTTGTACAGGAGACGGCCTGCAGCCGCTCCCAAGGTAACGAGGAGATGGCCAGTAGCCGCTGCTGCCTTCGTCAGGAGACAGGTGGTAGCTGCTCTGAAGGTGCCCCTCGAGAGACGACCTGTAGCCGCTCAACCCTCCTACAGGAGACGGCCTGTAGCCGCCCGACCCTCCTACAGGAGACGGTCTGCAGCCGCTCTGGAGGTAACCAGGAGATGGCCAGTAGCTGCTCCCACCTTCGTCATGAGATGGCTGGTAGCCACTCTGAATTTGTCCCTCGAGAGGCGGCCTGTAGCCGGTTGACCCTCCTACAGGAGACAGGCTGCAGCTGCTCCAAGGGTAACCAGGAGATGGTCGGTAGCCGCTCTAAAAGTGCCCCTGAGTTGGCCTGTTGCCGCTATCTCCCCCAGGCCACGTCCAGTAGTCGGGCCTTGGCGATGGCCGGTAGCCGCACCCCTAGAAGGCCATGGCCAGTAGCCAGGCCATATGGTAGGAGACGGCCAGTAGCCGCTTCTCTGTCAGTTGCTGAACCCTGCCCACCAAAATAAGATCCAGAGGGAGCCCCCAGACTGGAGGAGTACTGGAGAGGCCTCGTGACTACCACCGGGCTCTTCTCCCTGTAGCTGGATCCTAAGAGGACTCGCCTGACAGACCCCGACGTAGGCCGACGCCGCAGCCCTCCTGACGGCGTCCCCGACCACCGGGGACCGCAGCCCTTGGGACCTCCAGACCACCCCCAGGACCCCCGGGAGGGGCCTCCCTACACCAAGATGCCGGAGATCTTTGTCGTCCGTCAGGCACCTAAGCGAGAAGTTCAGGCAGCTATTCGGCCCCAGCCCTGAGGGCCAGACTCCTGCCCCAAGCCCCGAAAGTGCGGGACCCTTCGTCACCAGAAGCCCCAGACGAGAGTGGACGCCCCTACGTGTGATCCCGTGGCCCTTGAACACAGAGGCCCCTGGCGGAACCCAGCCCCATCAGTAGTGAGTCTGAGTCACCTCTGCCGCCCTTGAACCTGACCGCCACGATTCCGAGACCCAAAAGGAGCAACAGTGAAAGCACAGCGTCCATGACAGTGAAGTAAAGGAGTGAGTTAACAGTATAAAGGAAGTCAGTGAGAAAAGCATCAGTGACTTTAAGAGTGGTGGAATAAGCAAGGTAACAGTGAAACAGTGAACAAGGCGAGGCAGTGAAACATGGGCCTATCACAGTGAACAAGCTACCAAATAGTACCGCCGCACCACACTAAGATCATACACAGGCCCCAGTGTTAAAGTGATAATTACCCACAATGAAATAGTGCCACCAATTTCACGATTATATAGAACCTAGACTTCCTGCAATAATAGTGCATAACCCCTCTGCCCTAAGTGCTATTCACCTTACCCGACCTTGTCCCGAGTAGAATCCTGCGCGATACTAACACCCCATATCTAAGCCCTAGAATTATAATTGTCCAGCATAAATGTATTTGTGTCATCTGCCCGTTCCACTGTAGAATCTAGCAGTACGCATGTAAGGTTGTTGCCTTGAGTTTTTGTGTCCTGCCTCTCTCTTATTTGTCTAAGCTTCGGTCTAGAAAGAGAACCCAGCTGCACACTAGGCGATAGAGGGACGGGAAGCCGACGCTAAAACACTTAGCATTATAATCTCTGACCGAAATCTTTTGGATACTCTGCTGTCGCTATAATATTTTTAACAATGTAGTTCAGTAGTTTGCAAAGGTATTCATTGGCTGCTATCAACAGCATGAAGGAAGAATTGTAAAACAAATCTCCCTCGCCAAAAATCTGAAATGTGCTTTATTATTCTTGGCAATGTAAACTTGTTGCCTGGGTGACCAGGCCTGCCTGACTGCTATCTCTTTTCCACCGTGAGGATTTTATGGTGTCATTTTTACAGTTTTGAAAAAGAATCTCAGAGTTCTCGACGAATTTACTGAAAACTAGATAACAAATATTGTAATATCTGTATATTGCAATTATGTTCACTGTTACCCACATGAATCTGTTGTTAAACCTGTTGGGAAATGCCTGTGACTATCGAACCATGACGCATGTGCTAAGATGCCTGACTCCTTGAATTTAGTAGTTAACAAATATTTGGTTCACAAGCACTGTAATTTGCGTGTTAGAACTGGACTGAATATCAACTGATTCGACATTAACGAACCATACTATACTTTTAACAAAGTTGAATAAGTCATTGAAAACACTCATTGGCCGCCCCAGTGGACACGGCAAAAGTGATCATTCAAAACTCTATCATGCCCGTATGCAGCATATACACAGCTTCGTATTTCTGAGCAATCTCCCTAATTCTGTCAAAATATCTTCCTGGAACATCCATTCTATAACTGATCCTCATGATCGCCATCTACTGTACCGTAGTGTTTTAATAATGTATAGGAGTGTTTTTCACGAAATGTTGATGAGGTCATTATGGAAGCTTGGAAAACAAGGTGATATCTAATGTAAGCTCTTGAGATAATCTCTACGTTAGGATGAATCGATTTCATGACCCCACACCACCATGTTTTTTTTTTTTTTTTTTTACTTTTTTTTTTTTTTTTTTTTTTTTTTTAAGAGAGGAGAGAGAGAGAGAGAAAAAAAAATCCTTGCAGGATGTTCAACCAAAGAATAAAATGAATCCGTCTTCTGAGACTTTCCAAGAGCCATAAAAATCAAATTTCAGTTGAGAAAACTTTATATTGGCCTGAAACCATCATTTGCTCAGAATGCACAAAATATTGCTATGTTTGATTCGGGTATCAAAGTAACTCCATGTCACTGCAACTGTACCTTGAGTCTTCGGTAGCTTAAAGACACAAGACCTGTTGTAACGCTGTAATGCTAGGTGTTTAAGGCTCGACTTCTCGTTCCTAGAACACCTAACGTGTAGCGGTGTCCTCTTTCGAGACCGGGGCTTAGGACAAATAAGAGAGAGGCAGGACACAAAAACTTCAGGCAATAACCTTTACACGTGTATTACTTAGTCAGACAAGGGACAACAGCAGATAATACAGCACAATATTTGGTCAATTACAAACTCTTATAACTAGATTCTCAGTATCTCGCAGGATACTGCAGTAGTATGCACTTGGAATAACACTCGAGGCGTAGTGTACAGAATTAGTATAGTCCAGGGTCTCGGTGCACGTGGAGGAGTGAGCGATAGGGCTCACTAGGGGAGGGTGTAAGGCACTGGGGTCTAATTGTATTTATGGTAGTATGAGGCGGAGGTTATGGATAGCGCATTCAACTTATATTTTCTAAGAGCAAAGGGTTACTGGTTAATTATCTCAATAAGGTCCAAGGTTGCTGCGCGCGTGGAGTTAAAGATAAAGCTCACCAGGGGAGGGTGTAAGGCACTGGGGTCTAATTATATTTATAGTAATATGAAGTGGAGGGTATTGATAGCATGTTCGATTTATTATTTTCTAAGAGCAAGGGACGTTTGGGTAAATTACTAATATGAATTCCACGGCTTGAGCGTTTCACTGATTATAACATGAAGGGAGTCTCACATGAGTCTTATTCACTGTCACTTGGATTCTACATAGGTTATTCACTATACCCTGTCGTACATTAGACCATTATTCCAACGTCAAGTAAACACTTGGCCTGGTGCTAGGAAAGTACACTTTTACCTCGTCATTGTTACACTGTACTCAGGGCGCAATCACTGTCTCATAAGTTACTGGACGGTGGGTGCGGCGGGGAGACACGCCGGCGACAGTTCTGCCGGGGCAAGGGCACCGCCAGGGGAGGTCGTGCCGAGAGGGCACGGGATGACACGTAGGCGCGTCTTCTCTCATCCGGGGCTGCAGGTGGCGAAGGGGCCCGAGTTCTTCAGGCTAGGAACAGGAGTGTGGCCCTCAGGACTGGGGCTGAACAATTCTCTGAACCTTTCGGTCAGGTCTTGGCTGGAGGTGGAGGTCTTCCGCCATCGGGGCATAGGGAGGTCCCGCCCGGGTGTTCTGGGAAGGGCCTGGAGTTCCCGTAGGCTGCGGCCCCCAGAGCCAGGCAGCGCTGTCAGGGAGGGACTGCGGCACCGGTCTGCATCAGGGTCCGTCAGGTGGATTTTCTCCAGGGCCAGGCATTGGAAGCAGAGGCCAGGGGAGGCGATAGGGCTGCTCCAGTACTCTTCTACGTCCACTGCGTTGGGAGTCAGGATACTCGTCTCATGCTGGGACGGTGGGGCTGCTCTCGACTGCTTCTGGTCATTGGGCCTGGCTACTGGCTGTGGCTTCCCAGGGGCATGACCATAAGGTGCCGATGCCCGGCTATTGGCCGTGGCCTGAGAGGGGGAATAAGTACCACCACACCTCGGGACACCTTCGGAGTGGCTACCGGCTGTCTGACGAAGGCGGGAGCGGCTACAGGCCGACTCGAGGACAACACCTTCGGAGTGGCTACCGGCCGTCTGACGAAGGCTGGAGCGACTACAGGCCGTCTCCTTCAGCTGGTATGAGGAGCAGCTAGAGGCTGACTCAGGTGCAACGCTCTGATGTTAGGTGGCTGTCACGAGAAAGGGTGCTCCAACGGTTGCCTGAAATGCGGAACGAGACTGAGATATTTCTAGCAAAAAAGAATCATTCACTGGCCCCAAAGATTCTCTGATTCAAAGTTAGTGATGCAAATGGCTTATCTTGCAGATATCTTTGCTGAGATTAACGCCTTGAACATTTCAATGCAAGGTTACGATCAGACATTAGTTGGGCTGTCAGAGAAGGTAATTGCATTCTAGGGGAAACTGAAGCTGTGGAAGAGTAAAACTGAGACTGGGAAGACTGTGTCGTTCCATCTTTGAGTGAATTTCTGGAAAACGAAAAATTTTCTCTCACCCAGGTCCAAAGCATCATTTTGGAACATATCTCCAGACTAATCGAAGAGTTTTTCACTACATTCTTGAGAATGTAATGAAATATGCCTGGGTAAGAAATCCCTTCAGCATTGAAGCTGAAGACTTACCTAACGAGATTTCGAACATCAGCTACCTCCAGGAGCAGCTCATCGAGGTTCAGAATGATGAAACACTTCGTTATGATTTCAGGAAACAAAACGAGTCACTGAACTCATTCTGGATCAGAGTTTACAAAGAAAAGAAAATTCTTGGAGGTGAAGCCCTGAAAGCACTCCTTCCCTTTGCTACAACTCATCTGTGTGAGACAGGATTTTCTGCACTCACAAAGTACAGAAACCGTCTACAACCAGAGCATGACCTAAGATGCAGTCTGTCACCTAAATCACCCCAGTTTGAGAAGCTGACTGAAACTTTTCAGTGCCAGGGATCTCACTGATTATAGTACTTTATGTCTCAGACAACATCCAAACTAGTGACTCTCTCCTTAATGGTCAGAGTAAATAGGTGTTTCATGAACATGAATGAATTATTTTGATTTTCTGATCTTCGATTTATTTTTTTCCTGCCAAAATGTGTTGATATTTTAGTTCTTAGGAAGTACATATAATAAAAATGAAATTTATTTATTATGACATCAATAAAATATTGAAATATTACTTTGGTTTTAGTCACATGATATGACACATATGTTTGTTTCAGTTCTGGTGCAGAGTAAGTTTACAAGGGTTTGGGTGGCCATATAGACCATCTTATGGATTTGGGGTCGCCAAGGAAAAAGGTTAAGAACTACTGTCTTAGAGGAAGAATGTAAGTACGTAATAGATTCATTTAAAAAGTTATTTTTACCCTGAAGGTTGGTTTATAAGTCTCAAAAATAGAGCAGAAAGGATAATGAAGGGGAATAGAGGTTGTAATATGAACAAGAATAAAGAGAATAAAAGATACATATCCACTCCTAACTCGGACAAGGCTTCCGTAATAGGTTGCATTTTACAAAAGCAGGGTAAAGAATAGCTCCTTTATCAGGGGTAAAGATCAGCCAGCTAATAAATGGTAAAGATGGAAGTAACGATGAGAACAGTGTTATTTGTAGTGTACCTGGTACTGGCTGTCCAAAAATATACAGTATATAGGTGAAACCGGGAGAGGTCTTGAGAAAGGAGTATAAGCTGGATTCACACTGGGCAAAAGTGGCTAACATGTTAGCCTCTTTTGCAAGCCGCAGTCATTTAAACTTACCTCCTGCTCTAGTGAAATATTTTATTCATAGTTAAAAACAGTTGAAAAAGTGATATTTAGCTCATTTGAGTCATTATTACAGCAACAAACCTCCTAGCAAGGTGAATTCCACTGACTGTTGGTCGTTCGGCACACAAAAACGGCTAACATGTTATATAATAATAATAATAATAATAATAATAATAATAATAAACAACAACAACAATAATAATAATAATAATAAAATGACAAGTACACAAGAACAAGCACTCAGATAGCACAACACCCGCGCACCCCAACTGGTCTGAGGGTCACTTATTTAACTGTGACTGTGGTCTTCGAAAAGTTGATCTTAAAATCTAACCATGTAATTCTTGCCTAACCCTTAACACTTCCAATGAATTTGGTTCATATAAAATCAAAGCTGTTTGAGGTGACTTTGCTCTGTGACCAAGAAGTTTTGACTGATTGCTCTCATAATCGAATCTTTTACTGACATGAACTATTTCCCAAAGTTTAGTCTATCATGAATAAAAACTGTATAAGTTAACCTTGACATGAGACCTTGACCTATGACCATGTAGTTCTCAAAAACAGTAGGTCAGTCTGTCGGACAATCCTCAACCCATCCACTTGATCCCAGTCATATCAAAACTACTTCAGTTTTTTGTTCACACACAAACACACTGATCGAAATTTAATCTTGCCCTGTGACATTGACCTTTGACTGATTCCTATCAAAACTGATTCACATCGCTCTTGCCTGACCCCTAATCCTTCTACCAAGTTTGGTTCGATCAGACCAAAATTGTTAGCGTTGACTTTGCTCTATGATCTTAGAGTTTGACTCTCCCCTATAACGTTGGCTTTTAAATTATTGTTCTAAAATGGAATCCTTTCATTCTGTTCCACAAAGTTTGATATGAATTGCATAGAATATTTTTACGTTGACCTTGCCGTGAGATTTGACCTTTGGCTTAATGTTGTAAAAAGTTTTACTCCTTGGCTGACCCTCAACATTTCCATCAGTTAAGTTACAATGGTGTCAAAACTGAGTTCCTGTGACCCTGATATTCGACAGATGTTGTCAAGACTGAATTACTCCATATTTGCCATACTCTCAACCCACCATCCAAGTTTGGTCTGAAATGAGTAAACTGTGATTAAGTATATATTGCTAAGTCAACAGCTAACGTATTTCTGTGACCTTGACGTTTGACTGATTATTTCCAAATATGTTTCTATGTGGGCTGTCCCTGCACCCTAACACCAACCTTGGCTAAAATCGGAAAAAAAAAATTGTTTGAATAGTTTTATTTCACACACACACACACACACACACACACACACACACACACACACACACACACACACACACACACACACACACACCGCTGAAAACTTACTATCCCTTACATGCTCAACAAGTGTCTGTGTAACTGCTGGGGAATGTAGATAAGAGGAAAACAAGATAGAGTATGGAGATAACTGAAAAATTAAGGTAACAAAAGAAAGATAAATTCGCTTAGATTAGATCTATTGTACTGGAAAAAAAAGAAAAAGAAAACATGAGAAGAAATATACGTAGAGAGAGAGAGAGAGAGAGAGAGAGAGAGAGAGAGAGAGAGAGAGAGAGAGAGAGAGAGAGAGAGAGAGAGAGTCCTTCACAACGTAAAGACCGTTCTAGGTAGTGTAGGCCACATCCAACTTCCCATTACAATCGGTCACACTTTACTGCTGGTGAAGGAACAGCCGGGTGAAGATTCCGTTTGTCCATTCTCCTGACGCGATCGCTGCTTCTCTCGTGTTGACCTGCCGCCAGCTGTCCACTTGTGTGTGTGTGTGTGTGTGTAATTCACCGGGTCGGTCAAGTTATGGTCGTGATCGTGTGTGTGTGTGTGTGTGTTTTGAGTATATGTGTACCTGTGTGCGTTGGGGGGGGGATTGTAAAGAGGTGACACAGATACACCGACGTTATATATATATATATATATATATATATATATATATATATATATATATATATATATATATATATATATATATATATATATATATATATAAAGCGACCATCGTAGTGAAGGGTTCAGGTATAGTATGGAAAATTATTCGTCAGGAGGTGCTGCATTGTTAACCCTCTAACGGTCAGGATAATTTTTGTATTCTGTTCTGTTTAAACTCCAGACGATTTTATTTATCAAACAGTGCAGGTCGTTTACTAGGTTGCATGAAAGGTTTCGCAGCACCATTTTCATAGTGTGTGTGTGTGTTTGCAAGAAAGGTTTCGCAGCACCATTTTCATAATGTGTGTGTGTGTGTGTGTGTGTGTGTGTGTGTGTGTGTGTGTGTTTATATGGACAGTGCAACTTGATATTTATCTTTTACGCAGTTTACGAAGTTTCAGCACCAACATCGTTTGCTAAAGTACCGTAGAAGACAGAAATGTGTGTCATAAAAAATTGCTATGAAAAAGATCATAGGAGGCCTCCAATGCCACCTAGAATACGGACATGAGTCCAAGGTAGCTTACAGGAAACTGTTAACAGGTTGTTGTAGTTGTTGCGTAATGTCGGTCTGTCTGGCTGAGCAGACTTGTCGACAACAAGTAGACAGCTGTATCTACTTCTACCATTATATTTCAGTGAACACACCGGTGCTCTTTTTTGGTAGACAACGTCTCATGTAGGTCAAACCAGGATCCATCCTCACGGGAAGGTACTGTAGGAGGAAATATGAGGAGGTTTGGCTCCTGGGTCGACGCTGGAACTGCTTACCTCCACCCAGGGTAACAGTGCGACCACGTGTAGGCTCCTGGTCAACGCCAGTATTAACATGTTGTTCCGTTCGCCTGTGGCCGTTCTCACAGGTGGCTACCGCGCTGTGGGGGTCCCGTGGAGTGAAGTGGCCAGACTGGCGGGTAAATGGCGTGACGTAAGTGTACAGTGCAGTAGGTAACATCTTAGCCATCACATGGAGGCGACCAGGTGTAAACTTATGGGTGGAAGATACATTGTTACTGCAAGGATATTTTGTAAATATTTTCTTTGTTTAGCCCCTTCAGTATAATTGTCTTTTGCTCTGTAATTATTATTATTATTATTATTATTATTATTTATCGCGAGACAGTTTGAACAATCGGTTGGAGGGTTGTGCATGCAAACTTGGAGGGCAGCGGACACATTAATCGAACGCGGATCTTATCTCCGTACTATTCTTTAGCTAACCTTTTCAGCACGATGACGTCTCTTGCTAGCTTGCTTTTATCACTGTCACAGAGTTTTATCGATCAGCTGAAGGGATATGTGTGCAAGTGTGTAGGGAAAGGACAAGGCAAGTAAACGGGGACTTATTCTCTGCGATGTTCTTCATGTAACCCCTTCAGTACATTGACGTCTCTTCCTGTCTCAGTCATGTAACTAATGATCAGTTTTAGGAATCGAAGGGATGTGGGTGCAGATTTTTAGACAGGAGATACGGTATCCAATGTGGATCATTATAATGCTTGAATGTCTGGAGTGTTATTTGTTTGACCCCTTCAGTACCATTGCGTCCTTGGCGGTTTTTACACCACCACATTTAACAAGAGGGTGTTATGCGTTTGGTTTATTTTTTTTCCCTGTCTGTCTGTTAGCAAGATTATAGAGTCTCTTGAATGGAGTTTGGCAAAATGACTGAATACCATCGTAGAAAGAAGTGCTCAAATATTTCCTGAAAAAGGTCTAATTTACATCAAACTTACTGGAAGTGCTGAGAATTAGAAAAATATGAGTAATTTTTTATTTTCTAGAACAATCAGTCAAGGGCAGGAATCACAGAGCAAGGTCAAAGATTGGAACTTTGAACTCAAACACTTATTCGACTTTGACCAAATATAGTGGACATGTTTACGGTCAGTCAGGGATAAAGTAGTACTGTTTTAAGAATAATAGGTCAAAGGTCAAGGTCAGAGGGCAATATCAACTTAAATATTTTTGGTCTACTCTGAAGCAGACTTAGTGAAAGGGCTGAGGGTTAGGCAAGGATGAATGAATAAAAATCTAAGTATAATCAAAGTTCAAGGGCACAAGGTATGGTCAGTGGTTTAGCCTTAAGCCGATTTTAAGGCACGGGTGTTGCTCTTACTGGGTGCACCTGCTTCTTGCTATTTATGTTAACGTTGGCCGTAGGAAGAGTTTTTTCTTTTTTTTTTAAAGAAATTCTAATCAGGGAGAGGAGGAATGCTGTAAATGGAGGGGTGAGGGTGAGGTTAGGAGAGAGGTGTGGCTAGGAGATGCAGGGAAGGAGGGGCATTAACAGTAGCCTATACACAGTACAGATGGGTACTGTAAGTTTTTTTTTTTTTTTTTTTCAGTGCAGAAACGAAGGAACCCAGGGCTTAGAAAAAATTTTTGCTTTCCAAAAAAAGCGGAACAAGAAACGAAAGCCAATTAGTATGCAAGTGGGGGCTGTTACCGTATAATTTTTTCCAAAGGAACAAGAACAAGGAATTAAGCACGCTTTGTTCTCATATATACTGGGCGACTCACGACAGAGGTTGACCGCATTTACTATCAGTTCTAAGGCACTATCATTAAATTACCATGTTTTGACCTCGACCTATTTTTCGTGGTGGCCGAAAAGAAAAACAAACAACGACCTACTCTTCGGGGACATGGTAATCACGGACCCGTTTTAGAGACAAAAAGAAGAAAGAAAAATGTTAGGAAGGTGTCGTGCCTGTGTCTTGGCAAACACGTCCCCGTTTTTACACCTCAAGCAGATGGTTTGCCTCCGTTGTTTTCTAAGGGTCATATGAGTGTGGAGGCAAGCTGAGTTATGACTGCAGGCTGGCGTTAGGGAAAAGAAAAGAGAAGAAAAGAAGAGAGAGAGAGAGAGAGAGAGAGAGAGAGAGAGAGAGAGAGAGAGAGAGAGAGAGAGAGAGAGAGAGAGAGAGAGAGAGAGAGAGAGAAATGGATTATTGGGGTACAAAAGATTAACAGACAGGTATTGTAGACTAGGCAAAGATGATAATGAACACACACACACACACACACACACACACACACACACACACACACGTATGAGCATATGCAGTTAAGTAAGAAATAGCAAAGATGTCATAAACAACTCTAGGATTATAAATGAGAGATAACGGGAGGGCTATTGTTGATGTGGGGTGGAGAGGGGAGGGGACAGATGAAGGTGATGGGGTGGTGTAGGTGGTGGGGAGGTGTAGCTGGGGGATGGTGTAGCTGGGGGGTTGTTTAGGTGGGGATGGTGTAGATGGGAGAGTGGTGAAACTGGAGGGTGTTGTAGCTGGGGGGTGGTGTAGCTGTGGGTGGTATAATTTGGGGGAGATGTAACTGAAAAGGCGTAGGTGGAGATAATGTAGCTGGGGTGGTGTACCTGGGGTGTAACTGAAGGTGTAGCCGGGGTGGTGGTGTAGGTGGCTTAGGTGGGTCTGGTAGCGGCTGAAACTATAGGTGGCTGATGGCGCTGGAACTGCTGTAGATGATGGTCAGTAACGAGAGAGAAAATGGCAACATAAAAGCAATATATTACAGTAATGGTGGGCGTAGTGGTGGGAGGAGGGGGATGGGGAAGCGAGGTCGTATTTCTCTTTGGTGTATGAGACTTCGTAGATCCCTTGTTAGTTATTTAGAGTGCACTTTCTTAATATTCATAATGTGTCGATTTTAACGAATCATATTAAAGAGAATGATAATATAAAATATGCATAATAAATAGAGTAAGACTTGCTAAGAAGCCTTCAGTGTCATCTAGAATACGGTTCATTTATTTCGTTGCAGATGAATGAGCTGGCCGAAGTAATGGATGTAAAGGGCAATGACAAGCTGAGTCGATATGTGCTTCGTCAAAAGTAATCGGATACCATTACTGTGCAAGAAATGGAACGCGTCATCCTCATCAGTATCTATCCGTCCATCTCTCTATCTATCTACCTGCGTATCTATTTATCCATCTGTCTATCTGTCTATTGCGAGACGACTTAATCCCGTAAGGGGAGGCCACAAGCAAATCGCTTTATGTCCCCTGTCCTCTTCGATATGGTACTAATACTCTAATCTTGCTATCACCAGGCGACTAGATTCAGCATAGGAGAGACTTTTCAAACTGGAAGGGATTAGATATGACCTTGATTAACTCCATCATTATAAGAGATCCCTCTTGAAAATGAACAATTTGCGTCATGGTGGCAAGATGAAATGAAAAAGACGTCATCGTTTGCAAAGGGTTAATCGACGCTTGGTAGTTCATGACTGGGTTGGCATTGAAAATGGACACTAAGATTAATTTAATATCCTGGTCATCATGGTCATCATGGGCATTTTTTCTCAGCAGAATCGGATAACATTACTTTACGTTAGCAAACCAGAAAAAAAAAAAAAACTACTTTATTCAGGGCAAGAGACTGAAGGTTGTGTATATCAGCATTTGACCCAATGGGATCTTTTAATTTCATTCTTCATATATTACTTTCAGAAGAATTTATTAAACTTAGGAAAGATGCCAAAACTGAAGGAATTACAGACAGCCAATGTTAAACCTATTCAGTACGAGAGATCTGTGCGAAGTTTAATAAAACAGTTTGAAGGTGGAAAGAAAAAGCTAAAATAGAAATCGCCGTGCTGAAGAGAATAAATTGAAGTCTGTTTATAACCAAATGACTGGATTCCCGATGTGGTGGCCACACACATATCCCCTCCATGTCAACTGTCTTCTACCTTAATGCTGCCCTCTCCCCAGCTTAAAGTCCCCATACTCATATACCTATCCACCCAGTTCTATTTCATCGTCGGCCTCTCCGTGCATAAAAAAACAGCGTTAAAAAAAAAAAAAATCAGACAGGAAAAATGATGGGGTGGATAAAATTAATGCTAAGCCAAATATTTTTGTTTAGTTCCCCGAAAAGATATGAGGCATGACAGTGAATGAAAAGATGAAGAGGAGCAGGAATGATTATGTACTTGAACACCCGATACGGTCTTGATCTTGATGTAATAACGAAGAGGGAAAATCCATATTTGTACTTAATTACAGTAACCCCTCATGACAACAACGCCATACATATATTGTTATCGCTATCTTCAGACGATTTTATTCAGCTTAGAGGAGACCTTTCGAACAGGACGGTCTAGATATTCCTTTCATTAAATATTTCACTGCAACATAAATTATCTTTCCAGCAGTGAATTAAATATGTGAAAGTACCAGGAATAAATCAAAGACGGGATGAAGGAGCTATGAAATATTCCTAGGCGTATCAGTTTGGCTGCACCATCTAGCATAATAATAATACACCCATGGCCGGTGCAAATCTAAAACAGTCTTATATATGGAAACAGAAACACATACACACAAGCCTAATACACAAATACACAAACACCCAAGTGCGGACATAAACTCAGAAACACAAAGAAACATAAATACACATCTATATACATACGCAAACCAACATTCAACAAACATACAAAATGACACACACACACACACACACACACACACACACACACTCGCTGGCGCAGTGGTAACGTTCTCGCTTGCCATCTGGTAGACGGGAGTTCGCGCCTCGCTCAGGTTGCGAAAAGTTTCACTGACAAAGTGGGTGGTTACTGTCCCCCTGGAGCAAGGGGACGGGTGTGTGGGTGTGTGAAGGTCACAGCCTTGCCCTTAGATCGGACTATATGAGCTCTCAGCTCCCTTCCGGGAGGGTAAAAAGCTGACGATCACGACCATCAAGTGATCCTGACCGACCCGGTGAATTACACACACACACACACATTCACTCACGCAAGCAATCAAGTACCGAGGCATTCTGAGACATATCGGCATGACAGTGGTAGCTACTAAATGATCAACCCACTGTTCTTCTCACACTGTTAACTATACCGGCAAAGTAATGGTGTGTTGGGGTGTGTGCGTGAGACGGTGATGTGCTGCTGCTCTGTGTGTGTGTGTGTGACATGAAATTTATACCCACCAATCTATTGAAGCAGTACACTGTTCTAAAGCAGACTAGTTTTTTATTGTGTTTAGTAACTTGTGATGAAAATAGGAGTGAAGACCATCGTTCTAGGGTGACGCACATTATGAAATTGCTTTGGTGTTGTTCTGAGAGGGATATATGTGGCTCTTGACCCTGGTCTGGGAAGTACTTATTTTTGCACTTATAATCGTAAGGGAGTTGCAACGATCACATAGACTTCACCGGGCTCAGTGGGTTTTGCTGAATTTTAGAAAATAAATCCCCTATCTACAGTATATAATCTGAGCTGAAGTGATTGGTGCGCATCCAATGGTAAACGATTTACTAACAGGGGGCAGGTAAAACCTCACGTTCGACGTAAACATTTCGATAAACAATAATGTGACAATGGAATATGGGCACGAATCATAACCAGCAGTAACTTTTACAAATATACAACTTCTTATAAAATAAACAATATTAATTGATATCAGATACAATCACCTCTATTTGTCGATCGCCCTCTTCAGCATCTGGGTCATCGCCCCTCTCACGTGCAAACTGCTTACAGTAGATACCACAAATTTAACACAGGTAGACACTTACTATACCCGTAAAACGGTGCATTCAAAGGTTTTAACTAAGCATTAATTTCTTTAGGCTACCATAATGAACATCCTGTCACGTTCATTTTCTATTACATATTACATATAGAAAACTTTGGTTAAAATCCATAACTCACTTTTTCCGACTGTATTTCATGTGCTTCCTCAAATTTACAAATCATTTTAGTAATTAAATAGTTAAAAAAAAGCACACCAGATTACACCAGAACACATACATGACTGACTAGATATTGTTCCATCTTTACGTGCCTCTTCGTCTTCTGGGGTGGCTTCATCTGTTAATGTGTCTCCATTTTCTGACCAATGCCGCATAATTTTAAAAATGCAGCATAGTGCCCCCTGGAGCACCCAGCCACCCCCACAAGGAATACAGCATAGTGCCCCCATGGACTCCTGGACACCCTCACAAGGAGCCCACGGAGAGCAGCAGCAGCACGCCGGGATTCAGTGCGACAACGGCCAAAGTCAGCCAGGGCCGCGCGCCCCTATGACCCGGAGCCCGCCCTCCGTCACCATAGCAGGAATACTGCACTACCTTTCGGGCGACTGCCGCGACTTTCACCAACCAGCTAAGGGATGGGGCTGCGTCTCCAGCTCCTGCCAGCACCCCAAAGGAGACGGCCTGTAGCTGCTCCCACCTTCCACAGGAGACGGCCTGTAGCTGCTCCCACCTTCCACAGGAGATGGCCTGTAGCTGCTCCAACCTTCCACAGGAGATGGCCTGTAGCTGCTCTGAAGGTGTCTTCCTCTTTGAGATGGCCTGTAGCCGCTCGCCCCTCTCTAAGAAAGTGACCAGTAGCCGTCCTGACGGTAATAAGGAGACGGCTTGAAGCCGCTCCCGCCTTCGCCAAGGGATGGCCTGTAGCCACTCTGAAAGTTTTCTTCCGGAGACGGCCTGTAGCCACTCCAAACCCCTCCTGCACTAGACGGCCTGTAGCCGCTCCCACTTTCGCCAGACGGCCTGTAGCTGCTCTGAAGGCATTCCCCCAGAGATGGCCTGTTGCCGCTCGCCCCTCGCTAAGGAGACAGCTTGTAGCTGCTCTGAGGATAATGAGGAGACAGCCTGTAGCCGCTCCCACCTTTGTCAGATGGCCTGTAGCCGCTACAAAGGTGTTCCCCTTGAGACGGCCTGTAGCCGCTCTACACCCCTTCTGCAGGAGTCGGCCTGTAGTCGCTCCCGCCTTCGTCAGACGGCCTGTAGCCGCTCCGAAGGTGTACCTGGGTCTGCTGGCAGACGTTCACCCTCTCAGGTCACGACCATTAGCCGCGCCCCTAGGAAGCCACGGCCAGTAGCTGGGCCCTATGGCAGGAAGTGGCCGAGAGCCACCCTGCTGCCTAAGCTTGACGCCTGCTCCCTGACCCCCAGCACAGAGGGCGTAGAGGAGTATTGGAGAGGCCCTATAGTCTCCCCTGGCCTCCGCTTCCTATGACCGGCTCTGGAGGAGACCCACCTGACTGACCCTGATGCAGACCGGTGCCGCAGCCCCCTCCTGTCGGCACTGCCCAGCCCTGGGGACCGCAGTCCTCGGGAACCCCAGACCCTCCCCAGAACGCCCGGGAGGGAAATCCCTACACCTTGACGACGGGAAACCTCCCCCTTCGTCGGGAGCCTGAACGATCGATTCAGGCAATTGTTTGGCCCCAGTCCTGAGGGCCGCACTCCTGTCCCTAGCCCTGAGAGTTCGGGCCCCTCCTCTGCCAATAGCCCCGGACAAGAGCAGACGCCCCTGCGTGTAATCCCGTGCCCCCTGAGCACGGAGACTCCTGGTGGTGCCCAGCCCCGTCAATAGTGGAGCTGCATGGCCCCTCAGCCGCACCCTTGGCGCCGGAAGAACTATAGTAACTGACTGTGTAATAATAGTGATCCCATAGTGACAAGGCGGAATAGTGAACTTACAGTAATAGACCAAAAGTTGGAAAGAGAGATAGACACTGAAAGGCTATACAGTGATAAGACCAATACCAGGGCCGTGGAGTAAGTGACGGTAATTGACCAAAAGTGACCCTATAGCAGAAAATAATAAAGTGAACATGCTACCATCAAACTCTGCCTAATAGTACCATAATCACAATTAGACCCCAGTGCCTTACACCCCCCCCTCTTGTGAGAAATAGCCCTAGCATCTCCGCGCGCGTAAAGACCCTGGACTATACTAAATTAGAACATTCCGCCTCGAATATTGCTTTCAATATATTTTCCCGACAGTATCCTGCGAGATACTATTCACCCTACCTAGTTGTAAGAGTTTATGATTACCCAGAATATCGTGTCTGTAACATCTGCTGTTTCCTTTGTCTGACTGAGTAATACACGTGTAAGGTTATTGCCTGAGTTTTTGTGTCCCGCTTCTCTCCTATTTGTCTAAGCCCCAGTCTCGAAAGAGGACCCCGCTACACGTTAGGTGCTTTAAGCGCGGGAAGCCGAACTTAAAACACCTAGCATTACAATTTTACTTATTTATTTTTTTACACAAACATGGCTGGCTGGTATACTCTAAGGGCATCCTGAATTCAGAAAGAAAAGGATGAAGAGGAAAAAAAAAAAAAAAAAAAAAAGCTTTCTTCAGCAGGAGCACAAGAAGATTTTCATACCTTATAAGCCTATTTATTTTTTCTTGTGAAGGGGAGACGTGTACTACTTTTTTCTCAATATGGATTCCAGATCAAGTGATATAACTAAATTTGAAAGTTCACGTGAGTCTGAAATGATACATATATTGAGAAAAATATACACTGTTTTGAAGGAAATTAAGGAACAACAAGAAAAATATCACATAGAAACAATTGAAGCAATATATAAACAAAATGTGAGTGAACCATATTCCCAGGTGTTAAAGGAAGGAAATCCCTCAGAAATGTTTAACAATTGTCATGATTTAGCAAATGACCAAATATTTCAGTCTCACAAGGATGAATGGCTCAAACAACTGAACATTCGAAAACAAGCATTTTATAACCACCTTAGATCTACTGGAATAGGTTCCATATATGAAGATTTCATTACACGACCAGAACCGGTAATCCCCAGAAAATTTAAAGAAAAGTCTATACCTGGACAAACAGAGTCTCAAACCAAAAGAATAAAAGATCTAGAAATAACAAAAGTAAAAACTGAAATCGAAAGATTAAAAGAACAAGCAGAGAAGCAGCTGCAAATCATGAATGCAGCAGAGGAGGAAATAAAGAAACTAGTCAGTAAATATGATTCTCCTGAAGTTAGACAGAAATTAATAGAAGACTGGTACAAGGATATAACTGCTTCTCCAAAAAGATTTGGGAGAAAAAGAAATTATTCTTTCTAAGTACCAGCTCTGACAATATGCCCAAACCTTCATCTACACATAGTAATCTCAGTTACAAAAGACCTAAGTCTTATACTAATAAAAGATTGAGCAATAATGATACAAGACATCCCTTAAAAGGTCAAAACAGAGACAGAGACAATTATGTTCCATGGTTGAAAGAATTGGGGAACCTTTTCTCTATACTGAATGTTGCCTCACAAGACCTATTACGTGAAAGAAATACTACTCAGAATTTTTTCAGGAGAAATCAGAATTGGAGGCAGCCTAGAAAGTAGACCCAAAGATAATAAATCTTTCAACTTACACACTGAGTGATAAAGAAAAATCCTTACTTACTAAGGGACTAAAATATTGTCCCACACCATATCAACTCAATTACGAGGAACTTAATAGTGATATTGATGAATTATGTCGAAAATTAAGATTAAAGGAATTTTTCCACGACAGTGTGTTAAATGATGAATCATTGGTAAAATCTAAATCTACATGGGAACCAAATACTGGTAGAAATTCCACCCTTGATGGCGCAATTGATTTCCTAAGACTGAGTCGATCTACTATCACCAGACAAAACAGTAAACATAAGTATAATTTAACACCTGGTGAACAAAAAGCTATAAAAGTCCTTAAGAACTGCACTGATGTTGTTATTAAAGAAGAAGGGTCAGCTGTTGTACTATCGGATACATCATTCTATGAACAAAAGGTGATGGATAGTTTAAAGGATCAGGATACATATGAAAAGATACCATAAAATATAGACCAAAAAACTATGAATAAAATAAAAAGGGTAATTAAAAATTATAAGGATAGACTAACTAAAGATGAAGTTAATTACTTAACCAACTTTGAATATAAGACAAGCCTATTTTACGGTTTACCAAAAGTTCACAAGTCCAAAATGATAATTGATCAAATTAATGTTTGTAGTACAGAAGTGATTTCCGTAACAAACCCTGTAGACTTTAAAATGAGACCAGTTATTGCGGGACCAGCTTGCCCTACCCACCGTCTCAGTCACTTCTTAGATATATTACTGCAACCTTTTCTGAAATACATACCTTCATATATCAAAAAGAATCTAGACTTTATAAACAAGATTCCTACTAAATTAGATGATAATGAAATTTTCGTAACTCTTGATGTGGTAAACCTATATAGCAATATTCGCCATGAACTTGGGTATGAAGCTATCACTTATTGGATTGATGAACACTATGATAATACAAATCGTATACCTGCAGACCTAAAAAAAGAAGGATGCAGTTTAATTTTGGAAAATAACTCATTCGAATTTAATGGGCAAAATTACTTACAAGTGTCAGGAACAGCAATGGGGACAAAATTTGCGCCAAATTATGCCAATCTTGTATTGGGTTACTTAGAAAACACCTTATATTCTCAGGTGTCAGCACATTTTGGTAAAACAATAGCAGATAAAATGAAAAAGAACTATAAGCGATACCTAGACGATATCTTTATGATTTGGGACGAGAGAGATGGACATTTCTCAACACTCATAAACATCATGAATAACCTGGACCCCAAACTAACATTTACATGTGACACAAGTGGAGACACTGTCACTTTCCTAGACATAAAACTCATTAAGCAAGATAAGAAATAATCACTGACATTCATTACAAGGAAACTGATACAAAACATTATCTAACATATAGTTCTAATCACCCCAGACACATAAAAAATAACATACCATTTAATTTAGCACGGAGGATATGCATAATAGTTTCAGAACCTGAGTTAAAAGAAATAAGATTAAGTGAACTGAAAGATTTTCTTCAACAACGTGGATATCCCAAAAGTATAATAAAAAATGGCATAGAAAGAGCAAAACAAATACCCATAGGCAACCTTCGGAGCTCCAGTAATAAACAGCCAGTGATACACACACAATACCATATATAACAACCTATAACCCAAATTATGATGATCACTTTAAAGAAGTCTCATGTACAAATAATGTTCTTCAAAAAGCACCTGAAACACAAGAAATATAAAAAGATGTCTCCTTAATTAAAGCAAAGCGGCAACCCAATAATCTAAAAAGAATTTAACAAGGGCTAGGTTTAATATATATCTAGTTTCAAAGTGAAGAAATGTGAAGACAAAAAATGTAAACTCTGCATGGAAATAACTGAAGGCAGTCAATTCACTTTTCCCAGTGTCAACTACACATTCCAAATTAACGAAAACATGGGATGCTCGACACAAAACTGCATTTACGTAATTCGCTGCGGTGGATGCAAAGAGATCTATATAGGCGAGACCTCAAATCTCAGGCTTCGTACTAACCTACATAGGGATCATATTAATCACGGTAAAGGTTTATATGTTAATACCCACATAGCTAAATGTGCAAAAAATGTTCTCCAAACTTCAATATTATGCCCTTCTATAAAGTAAAAAAGGATGATCCAATATTAAGAAAATCAAAGGAAAAATAATTCATAAGCAAATTTAAACCATTACTGAACAGAGATCTATGAGACACTGACCCAATTACTGCTTCAAAAAACAAACCTTTTTCCGAATTACGAAAATGGGGCAACTGAAGCTTCACACAACTCGAAATGAAACTAACAACAGTGGACAATTCATACCAAATATCAGTGGCTATCAATCACTTGTAGGAAGCACACCTCTTCCTGGGCCACTATTTTTAACTGAGGATTTATGAAAATAGAGAAATGCATTTTAATTAAACTTTGATTTTAGTTTACAATATACAGTTTTAGTACATGTCTCCTGTTTGTGTGCATGCTGTCGATATTCTAATAAAAGGCATCAGTGTGGAATCTAGGACAATAATGGAATTAGTGAGTGGAACAGGTCTGCTAACTAAAAGGTGTAAGTTCTAGCACACTGGTGTTAATACTGACCAGCAAGGAATGAGCTTCACACACACACACACACACACACACAGTTGAGACATCAGAGAAATGACGCGCTTATCACTTCGCCCCACGCTGGCCACCTTTGGCCACAGCTGGCCATACCTAAATAGTATCTTTAAATGAGTCAAGCCCCGTACTAGGTTAAACTAAATGTTGTTCTAATACAGCAGAGTAAGTTTAAGCAAAGTGTTGTCCAAATAACAGAATCCAGCCAATTAGTGCAGGAATGTGCTGATCAAGCTCCCAGCTGTTTCGATTACCACAGGCGAGTAAGGAGATGCATACTTGTAAATAATTTTTTTTTTTTCTCGGTAATACCACAAGATTACCACCATAATTAGGAAAGTGAATATTGAAGGAATAAAGAGAAAGGATAAAGGTAGAAAACAGAATGATGATTTCTATCAGGACCTGGTTGAAATGGAAACATACAACAAACTAGTAGAGAGGATGAACAGATTGGAAAAGGCAATTCATAGTGAAATGGATGAAATTAAGAAGCAATTGTGCATGCAGAAGGAGGAAAATAAAAAATTAGTAAAGGAATTAAACAATAAAGACACAACAACAGATGAGCTGTCAGTTGAGGTGGGTTCACTTAGAAGGAAGATTATAGTCTATTTGATTGACCTGTGCACCTGAGATATATGGAGCATGTAGGGTGTGTTTGTTTCGCGGATACTGATTGGCTGCCGATGATGTCATTGAAGTAAATGCATTCATGTATTGTAGGTCAACATGCGGACGTAGGTGTACATTGTGAGTGGATATTATGGTGCAACATGTGGACGTAGGTGTACAGTACAGTGTGGGTGGATGTAATGCAACATGCGGGCGTGGGTGTACGCCATGGGCGGATAATTTGCTTCAAACATCACTTGTCGTTTTATAAAACTTTATAATCGTTTAATTTTCTTTCGTAACAGTAAACTCTAAAAGCTAATTTTGTCCTCTTCAGCTTCGGAAATTATTCCATATTTAATCTGGCTGCTTGTATTGAAGGCAATTAAAAAATATAAATGTATGTGTGTTAAAATAAGAAGTGTAGATGGGAGGTGAGGCCTCTCACCATCCATTCACTGGATGTAGTTCTGCTCTCGGGTGTCTGCCCTCTCGTCTCCTCCATCCTTCTTTCCTTTCATCCTCTTCTGTCTTTCTTTCCTTCATTCTTTCCTCGTCCTTCTGCCTAAGGATGACTTTACATTCCCTCTTCTGTCCTTTCCTTCATTCTTTCCTCTTTCTTTTGCCTGTGAGTGACTCTTCACTGAGTGACAGGCCAAATGGTTTCTTGTACATTAGGAAATCATATATTACGTTGGGTGGTAACCATATAACCAAAATTAGCACCTGATGGTTTAGTGGGTAATTACGGAGCTCCAATCGGATTGAGCCGGTGCAGGCTTGTGTCTGGGGGGTGGTTGGGGTTTGTTGCTCATGTGGTGCCACTCAGGGATGAGTGAGGCTGATCACTCTCATCTTGGATGTTGGGGCAGACTTGCCTAGCCTCGGACTCCTGCGCTCCTTATGGGGCGATGTAGGATGTGATGATGAATGAATGTAGATTTATATTATCGACGGCCAACCAGGAGCCGCGATTTAAAAACACCCTACTCGCCCCATACATCTCAGCTGCACAGGTCAATCAAACAGGGTACAGTGAAATGGCAAGTACAGTCGTCAACCATGAAAGTAGTATGGAGAAGTTTAGAAATGATACAGAGACAAGTAGGCAAGCAAGCAGTCTGATAGACCAAAGCAGTGATAATGAAAAGAAGATAACCCAGGCGAATAAAATCATGCAAAATTACAAAGACGATGTGGAAAGTACGTATGCTGAAACGGTGGAAGTAAAGAAAGACTTAGAAACAGAAGTCGAAGAAAAAAGCATTAGAAAGGAAGTAAAAAAAAAAAAAAAAATTGGAAACAACTCAAAACTGGTCAAAGATTCAGTGGATATCAACAAATCTATGGTAATCACTAGTATAAATGAGGAAGAAATAAAAAAAAAAAAAAAATCGAGAGACTAAAAGATGGCAAATATAACGACAATACTGAAGGAAGTATCAGAAGATTTCTGTAATAAAAACATAGAGGAACACAAACGGCTAAGGAAATATGAGATAAGTAAGTCAAGGCCTCTGAAAGTAACCTTCCAGAGTGTGATCACTGTGGAGGAAATACTAAAAACTGCCAACAAACTCGTGGAAAAAAGAGGAACTTAAAAAAAATGTGGATAAAAAGATGCCTAACTACAAAGGAATTGGGAATACTAAAAGACAAGAGGGAGGAGGCAAAAACAGAGAATGAGGGAAGATTAGAGAAGAGTACATTTTTCTATGAAGTAATTGAATTGCAGTTTCCTTGAAAGCATTGATAAGAAACAGGGAAGTGAGCACGGATGTGAAAAGCTACTACATGACAGTATTTTCATACCAACTCTAACGCAGGGAAATGAAGCTTGGACCTCGTTGGAGGGACAGAAGTAAAGAGTGAGAATAGTGGAAGTGAGTTATTTGAGGGGAGCATGTGGAGTCACATGGAGAGACAGACTGACAAATGAGGAAGTGAAGGAGCGTTGTGGTGTGGATGTGGATGTGATAACAAGCGTTAAGAGAAACACAATGAGGTGTTTTGGCCATGTGGAGAGGATGGAGAGTGACAGACTGACGAGGAGAGTGTATGTGAGTGATGTGGAAGGGGGAGAGGGAGGGGGAGGCCAAGGATGAGACGGAGGGATGGAGTGGAGGGGCATATGAAGGAGGGTGTGTTGAGCTGGGAGCAGGGCAATGAAATGGCAGGGGACAGGGTGACATGGAGGCGATATTTTTGTGGCCACCCCTTACGGGATTAAGGCGTCTGGCAATAGACAGATAGACAGAAAACAGAAAGGCAGTTAGGTTTTAGAAATGGAAAATCATGAGTTGCTAATCTGTTAAACTAGTATGATATAGTTACAGAAACATTACAGAAAAGAGAAGGATGGGTGGACAATATCTATTTAAATTTCAAGAAAGCATTTGACAGAGTACTGCACCAAAGACTACTACGGAAACTGTACCATGAAGGAGGTATCCAAGGCAATCTGTACTGTTGGGTACAGGATTTTCTTAGAAAAAGGGAAATGAGAATAGTATTAAGGGGAAATAACTCGTCATGGAGGCAAGTGACTAGTGGGGTTCCACAGGGTTCAGTGGTGGCACCAATTATGTTTTTTGTATATATAAATGATATAGACAGTAACACTGGAAACGGAAGCTATCTAATTATGTTTGCGGATGATGCAAACACACAAAGGAAAATTACTAACAGATTCTAGCAAAGAGCTGAAATAAGCTTCATGAATGGAGCAGTATATGGCAAATGGAATCTAATGTGGACATGTGTCATGTAATTAAATTTGGTAAAAGTGACAAAAAACCAGAGTGGGATTATAAGTTAGGAAGATCAAACTGACACATAGCAGAGAGGGAGAAGGGCCTAGGGATGATTATTAACCCTTTAATACATACGCTGGCGTATCACCCGACACGTACCCGAGTTCACGTGATCACCGAGTGGGTTATTGTCTGAGACGGCTGGGCACCCAGATACCCTCCTTCCACGTGTTGCCCTAGTAGGGAGAAGTAGTGTTGCTCTGCTCTCTTCGAAGGAAATTTCCATATCGGCGCCCTTGGGTATATATATATATATATATATATGCCTCTTATACTTGTCAGATTTGGCTGGAGATGAGATGTTGAAATGAAAGTGCTATTACCGCAGTGATAGCCACCGGGAAAAACAGTGCATCGTTGATTAGAGTGTGATTTACTTTGGATCACTTAAAATGCAATAACTATTGATGGGTTCATGATCATGTAGTACGTTTTCTGAGAGAGAGAGAGAGAGAGAGAGAGAGAGAGAGAGAGAGAGAGAGAGAGAGAGAGAGAGAGAGAGAGAGAGAGAGAGAGATGCGCGAGATGTCGTGAGACAAGTCTCAGGAGACTCCACATATTTTGAGTTTCTCCTCTTCCAGTCTCACAACCACTATTGTCTCTGTATACTTGCTGTAAGCATAGTTGTAGTAACATAAACTCTTTAAATAGTACAAAGAACATCATTTACATAGATGCCAGAATTTATTCCAGACACCAAAAAGTAGCACAGAGATCGCACTACTGCTCTATACTGTATATAGACCAAACCTCCCCCGGGAAATTCTAAAAATTTTTTTTTAGAAGATACATTCGGGTAATTAGGAAAACATTGATAAATGTGTTAAAATATGCCCGCAAATGCTTTTATTTTCATTTCAGATTAATATTTATGCAAAACAGAAGTCTGTCAATGCGAGTTGGCTAGTTGAAGGTGAAACACTTCTGGTACCTATAGCGTTTTTGCTTTCCAAATCCCGATTATTTTATTAACAGTTATTTTAAAACAAAATTTTGACCGGATTTTCGATAATTAGGTGTGTATGAACCTCTCGTGCTACACGGTCATCAGGTAGCACTCATGACTGGAATGTCACACAGCCATATTGCAGAACTTCTGCCTATCAGAATTCTTTTATTCCCCGAACTGCATCTTTATGGAACTCGCTTCCCCTGAGTTGTTTCCTCCCAAACTTCAACCTACAGCTGTTCAAGTGCAACTGTTACAGATATTTTATGAATGGAAGACGCCAGTAATCTGGACTATTTTTTTTATTCGTTTGTTTTTCCTTCCTCTGTTCTGTTATAAAAAAAAAAATGAAAATGCCGATTCGGTAAATGACCGCCGATTCGGTATTTCGTCACACACACCACAAAGCCAGCCCGGAGACAGGGCGTGTGTGCTGGGCAATCCCCAGGCCCTGTCTTCCCTCTTACTATTTTTTAATCAGGCCATACCCCACTGACCGGGCTAATGTATGGCCCGGCCTGCACTCTAGGGGCAGGAAATCTGTAAACGAACGATAAACGGTATTTCGTCGCACCCGGCTAACTTGGTGTTCCTGATGTATTTCCTTCCGAGGATTTGAAATATAGATACTCTGATTTCGAATACCAGTTAAGGGAAATTATTGTGACTGCATTACACTACCCTATTTTCAACCGCTATGGTGATGGTATAGCAAAATGGATGCCACGAAAATGAAATTATTCTTAGCAATTATACCCTACCTGTGGTAGCAGCAAGACTATTCTGTCTTTTCTTCATTGTCTTTCCCTAACTTATAATAATTCTAATTAGCTACTTTATCCTCAGTTGATGCTATATTATTTTCAGCTGTAAGGAGGTATGACAGATTTTACCCTTTTCTCTTACACTAAGGCAGTAAAGAGGGCCAAAACATCTATCTATCTATTGCCAGACACCATAATCCCATAAGGGGTGGCCATTTGACTTTGAGTTATTTGTTTTATGGGGAGGGGCATGGTTTTGTAAATTCTTGAAATGCAAAGCACATACTTTTTGCTCTGTCTTTTAATGTTTTTTTTTTTGTTTTTTTTTTTTTAATCACTGTCCTGCTTAACTGAAAATGCTGAGTTTTGATCTCAGTCATTTGTTTATGAACCTCTGCATTTTAGTACCCTTACCAATCGTTTATGCACTGAGGATACTACGCTATGACACAAGCTGGCATTCTCCAAGGAGTTCCGACTCTCGGCAAATTTTCGAGGTTCTTTATACATCATGCGCTGATAGTCCTCTGGGCTGTGTTAAATCTTCCAGAGATTTTTCTTAATGGAAAGCTGGTCAGATACGGTGTAATAACTCCATGTCTTTGAGTAAAAGTTGTTTCCTTTTGTGCTTGTCGATCAAACTGAAATACTTCGTACCGGCCGTGGCAACACAGGGGGCCACTACACCCCTAGGAGGAGACTACGGAGCGGTATATGGTGCGAGCGCCATGTCCATTCAATACAGACATAAGTCCCCCCCAGGCCGCGCGCCCTATGTCGCGGAGGGTGCACTCTGGGGAATAGGGCGGTGCGCCCCTATTCCCCGGAGTAAACCAGCTGCATCCACCCCAGTCCAAGTGCACTACCTTTTGGGCGAGCTAGCCCTTGCCAGGATCAGGGTGAAGCTGAAGTACCAGCTCCAAGCAGCACCCCAGCGACGGCCGATAGCCACGCAACCCTAAAGACAGTCCATAGCCGCTCTAGTAATAAGGAAATGGCCCACAGCCACTCCAATAAAAAGGTGACTGCCGAAAGCCGCGCCCTTGTGACGGCCAATAGCCGCACAATAAAAAGGCAATGGCTTATAGCCATTCCCCAGAAGAGGAGACGGCCCATAGCCGCTCTGACAGGTGCTGCTCAACCCCCCCTGCAGAGCCCGTGATGGCCGAAAGCTGCACGTGGGCAGAGAACAGTATGCCCCCTCTCCTTCTGCAGTTGCCTCGGAGGGCACGACACCGGTGATGGCCCATAGCCACGCCAGTAGGAAGGAGATGGCCCAAAGCCACTCCTCATCTGCACGTCGCCCTCCATACAGGACTTTGGCGACAGCCAATAGCCGCACCCACAGTCAAGCGACGGCCTACTGCTGTGCTTCATATACGGTCCCATCAGGGAGTCGGGTCCCGGCGACGGCCGACAGCTGCACCGACAGTGAAGGGACGGCCTATAGCCGCCCTCCATCTGTTGCCCAAGGGAACTTGGCGACTGTCAATAGCTGCGCCGGGGAGGGACACCAAAGTCTCTTGCCCCCTGTGACTATGCAACGTGAGGGTGACCTGCGGTCAGTCCTGCCTGACGGCAGGAACGCAGGCCGCAAGTCCGTCCACCTAGACAGAGGCAACCTCCAGGAGGAGGACTTCTGGCCAGAGGACTGGTGGAGAGGCCTGGTATTATCCCCGGGGTTATTCTTCATCCAGTTGGCCCCCGAGGAGGACCCCCACCTGATGGACCCCTGCCGGGAGTGACGCAGCAGCCCTACCCTGATGGCGACACAATGGGAAGGAGACCGGAGTCGATGGGCCTTCGAGGGCGCCCCCAGGACTCCAGGGTGAGACCTCTCCACTCCCCGACGAAGGCAATGCCCTTTCTCCACCAGGTGCCTGAGGGAGCGCCTCCAGAACCTGTTCGGCTCCAGCCCTGAGGGCCGGACCCAAGTCTCCAGCCCTGGCAGTGAGGGGCGCTTCACTAAGCCCAGCCCGAGCCCTTGACGAGAGATGACGCCCCTGTGAGTTGTCCAATGGCTGTGGGATGGAGGGACTCCTGAAGGGACTCCACCCACTCCAGGCCAACCACTGTGAGTCCCCAGGCCTCCCCCCCTTCCCCTTTGCCTGATCAGTAATTGTGAATACATAGTTCCCATAGACAGCAAGTGAGAAGCAGAGACTGTGCAGTGTGCAAGTAATAGTAAAGTCTGGTGCAGTCATAAAGGACACTCGTGACAGTGCATATCCACCTTACACAGAACGAGAGGCAAAACTTGGTGTCATCATAACTCTGTGACAGTGTATATCTGCTCTGTGTAATTCCAGTGACTATATATATATGTGTCGTAGATCTAGAGAGAGGGGGGTGTGAGTTGGGAGCAGGGCAGTGAAATGGCGGGGGACAGGGCGACTTGGAGGCGATTTGTTTGTGGCCACCCCAAACGGGATTGAGGCGTCTGGCAATAGATAGAGATAGATAGATCTAGAAATAGAGTCAGTGCAAAACCTAGGACTCCTGAATTATCTCGTGCACAGCAAAACCCATATTTCACCCTCTCACTTTGAAACAAGCCTCACGTACAAGGACTGTGGAAACTGTGTATTGCCTCTTTACCCTGACTAAACCCATTGCCTATCTAGCATCCTGCACGATACTCAAAATCCATTACTCAGCCTGTGTATTAACTTTGTTTAGGATATCATGTGTATTGTCTGCCTGTTCCACACCAGAGAATTTGTCAATATAAGTGTAAGGCTGTTGCCCTGTGTTTTTGTGGCCTGGTCCTCTCGTACTGTGTCTAAGCTCTAGTTTAGAATGGAACCCAGCTGCATCCTAGGCATTCTTAGTGTTATGCTGGATGTTTTTAGGGCGACTTCTACTGAGCGGGGTCCTTTTTCGAGATCGGATCTAGAACATTTAACAGAGGAACAGGGCATAAAAACTCAGCAGGCCACCTTAACACATATATTGCCTTAATCCAAATTCCCTTACAATATACAGTACATACAATAGTATACAAGATGTGGAACGGGTATAGTGACAGGCTGATTAACAACAGTATATCACGACACATATACACTGTGATAACACCTGAGTCAGTATATAAGCGAATAATACATAGGGGTTGGTGACACAGTTCATAGTCCTATTTCCTCAGTCCTTATACATTATTCTGGTCTGTTGAACTTAGGTGTCGACACAGCACTTATATATTACTCTGGGTCTATTGGAGGCGTTAGTTAGGAGACACTTTCACTGCTGGCATTCAAGACCTCACTGTCTTTAGAACATACAGGCACTGTCACTTTCAGGTCTTTGTCACAACACTGAGATCATCCTGTGTCATCACTGGGGTTGCTGGTGTCTGGGCTTAGTCAAGGTGGCGCCCAGGGGTCAGAGGGAGACCCACAGGTAAGCCTCCCCGTAAGAGACATGGGACTGCTACTGGAGGCATCACGGCCTGGGCGTGTCTCTGGTCTGGGGTACAGGGAGGCCCTTTCTTGTTGGGGTCTCGACCTGGGGAGTGGCCCTTGGGGCTGGGGCCAAACAGCATCAGGAGCCGGGCTTGCTGCTTCTTACTCTGGGTGGAGGGCTGGCAGTGAGTGGGGCCAGGGCTGTCCCGCCCTGGGGTCCAGGGGATGTCTCTGGGAAGCCAGAGGGTGCGATCGCCTCTAGGCTGGGGCACTGTCAGGGGTTGGCTGCGGCACCTCGTCCGTGGGGCATCCGTCAGGGCCGGGCATTGTCCAAATGGGCTGAAGGGCATGGATCCCGCCTTCAGGTATCGGACCTTCGCCACCACTCCTCAAACAGCAGCACCTCTGGGGGACCACACCTGGAGGGAGAAACAGAAGTGCGTCCCGCATGGCCTCTGGATGGAGAATGGGCCGTGACAGGGACCTTCTCTGACGGGAGAACCCTCGGGACTGTGGACAAAGGGCATACAATGGCTGTCCCTTCCCTGGCATGTACAGTGGCGGTTGCTGTGGTTCCACAGGCCCTCGGGATAGCAGCAGAAGGACGTACAGTGGTCGTTCCTTCCCCGGTATGTACAGTGGCCGTTACCACAGTGCTGCTCCCAAAGGAGGAAGAGGCAGATGTGGGACGTACAGTGGCCGTTCCCTCCCCCAGCACGTACAGTGGCCATTGCCGCAGGTCTGCCTGCCCGACGGAAGTAGCTGAAGGATGTACAGTGGCTGTTCCCTCCCTGGTAGGTACAGTGGCCATTACCGTGGTGCTACTCCTGTAGGAGGAGGAGGTGGATGAGGGACTTACAGTGGCCGATCCCTCCCCGGCGCGTACAGAGGCTGTCACCGAGGTTCCACCTCTCCTACTTCTGCCTGTCGACGTACATACAGTGGCCGTCATGCTGAAGTGGGCTCCAGATGTGGCTGCAGCAGAAGGGCATACAGTGGCCATCCCTTCCCGGTAGGTACAGTGGCTGTTACGGCGGTGCTGCTTGGTACTGTATCTGGAGCAGTCCCACCCTGATCCTGGTGAAGGCTGGTCCAGCTGAGATGTAGGTGGTTGTTACTGCAATGTCATGATTGGGTGACTTTGAGGGGAAGAGGGACATAGGGCCAGGGCATTCCTGGGCCTGTCTCGCTCCGAGTCTGCATCGTGTTTACCTGGCCCACTGTGGTGTCCTGGGATGGAGGTGGGGCTGTAGCTCCATAGGGGGGAGGGGGGGTTGATGGCGGGAGCGCGCATTTCACTGCCGTTCACGTGGGAGAAGTCACAGCCCCGTGACGAGTTGGTATGTGCTTGTGGTGGCGGTCTGGTGTGTTGGTGTGAGGTGACGGAGGAGGGTGGTCCAATGTAGTGTAATTTGGTTGCGTTCTTGGTGTGGGTTGTAGGTGATGTGGAGAGTGGAGGTATGTGGAGTGTGGCGGGGGCAGTGGAGCAATTGTCTTGTCTTTCTGATTTTCATGCCAGGTACCTGTGCAGGGTGCCAGATGGTATGACATTCTTATCGCTGGTGGTGTCGAGTGATGCGGGTCCTCTGGCTGTGTAGAGGCATATCTTTGTGGTGTGTGTGAGATGTGCCCAGGTCTGGTGGTGGTAGTGGTAAGGATGGGGGTGGGGGGGTGAGGTGGTGGAGCCACGTGGTGGTTTTGAGTTGTGGTTTTGAGTGGTGGTATGGTGTGGTGGGTAGCAGTGGGTATAGCTGATGTGATCGTGGGGAGGGTGGTGGGAGCATAAGGGCATGTGAGTGAGGTTAGGAGGAGTGGATGTTGTTGCACGTGGGTGTAGGGTTGGTGGTGTGGGGGGTGGGGAGTGTGAGGGGCTGGTGGGGGTGCAGGGCGACGTGCTGGGGTGTGGTGTGGTGCAGCTGGGTGTTTCCGCTGGCATAGTGTGGGGTCGTGGGGACGTGTTGCCGGGGGTGTGGGTAGATGTGTTGGGTGGGGGTGGCGAGCCGCTGCTAGGTGAGGGATTGGGTGAGGTTGCCTTTGAATCATCCTGGTCGGGTGAGATGGTAAGGGGTTTGCTGAGTAAAAAAACCTGCAGTGGTGGTGTGGTGGCAGGTGGTGAGGCGTCTGGTGAGGTTACTGGAGATGAGTTGGAGGTCCATGGGGATGATGAGGTTAATGATGGTGCGGGGTGATGGATGGGAGGCAGTAAACAGGGGGAGATGGTTTTTGGGAGTAGGTTTGGGGAGGATGAGGTATGGGTTCTAGGAGGCCCGTTAAGAGGGAGGCAGGCTTTGTTGAGGGAGGACAGGATGGGGGGAGGCGATAGTAGTGGAGAATGTGGTGTGTGAGGTGGGAAGGTTAGGAATAGGGGAAGGTAAAACAGAAGAGATAGTGAGAGGAGAGCGAAAGGAAACATGACGTTTCCCCCTGTCGTAGACTAGGGGGGGGGGGATGTGAGGTGGCCCCCGTCATTACGGTGGGGTGTGGGGGCGGTGGTGGGCGCCTTCTGTGCCTTTTCCGTCACATTTTCTTTCCCTTAGGCTTGGGGCAATCGGCGTATGGTGGGGAGGCTTGTAGGTGCTCTTGTGTCATTTTGTTGTGCAGGGCAGCTTTTAGCTGCTCACGGATGTCGTGGATTGGGCATTCGTGGCAGCAAGGAGAAAATTCCCATGGGTTAATAACGATGATATTCGTGGGCAGTTGATTGATTTCGCCAATGTGTTGAGGGGTCGATTGGATGGCTAGAAGGCACCTCATTATTTGGATATCTTTATCCAGATCTCCCGTTGGGTCATGTATTATAATATGTTCTTTAATGAAACTGGGGAGGATCCTGTGGGGTATGTTAAATATAAGCTGTTTCCGGGTACGCAGCGGTGAATAGCCTCCTAGCCTGGATGAATGCGTCATCAAGGCTTCCGTTGTATGTGAGGGCGTCCAGTTGTGATAAGGCTACAACTTTGCCCAGGGATGGCGTAACTGCCTGTTTCACAATTTGTGCGAATTGGTCCCAATTTAATTCCAGGACGATCTTCGCTCTTATGATTGCTACTGCTTTGCCCAGGTGTGGCAGTGTGATGGCAATCTTCCCTCTGTCGTTTTCAAAGCCTATGTCCAATATGGGTTTCACCATAGCCAGGTATACATCGATGTCACATTGTTTGGGGTTGATTTTTGGCAAATGGATGTGGGGTTTGGCCGCCATTGTGCTAGATTTTCCTGTTTTGCTCCTCCATGTTCTGATCGGGTCAAGAACCACCGCTGGCCACCAGTGTTATGCTGGATGTTTTTAGGGTGACTTCTCGTCCCAAAGACACCAGTGACTGAGCGGGATCCTCTTTCGAGACCAGGACTAGAACACTTAAGAGAGGAAGAGGACATAAAAACTCAGCAGGCCACCTTAACACATATATTGCCTTAATCCAAATGCCCTTACAATATACATACAATAGTATACAAGATGTTGAACGGGCATAGTGAAACCCTGAGATCAAGAGCATGAGCCTGATGGAGGTGAGAGTAGAGAGAGGCGAAGAGAGGGGAAGGGCGTTAGGGGGGGGGGTTGCGAAGTAAGGCAAGGGCAGCTTGGGAATCGCTGATGATTAGACCTGGTAGGTGATGAGAGATAAGGATGTCAAGGGCAGAGTGTATAGCAGATAGCTCACACTGGGTACTGCTGGCCCAGTTGGGAAGGCGGTGGGAGGTGGAGAAGATGGTGGAAGCAGAGTTAGTAATGGCAATGCAAGCAGCTCCCGCCCGGCCATTAGCGAGGACAGAATCGTCAGTGTAGATGTGAATAGGAGGGGAAGGTTAGGTGCAGGCTACGGAGTTAAGGATTTCAGTGATGAAGAGCTGTGAGGGGATTGGTAAATGGTCAGAAGCAGTTGTAGAAAGTATGTAGTGCACAGCAGGAGTCGTACGTGTCCAGGTAGGGGGCAAAGTGTCAGTAGGGATGGAAGTGACAAGATCAGCACGGATGCTGGCAGGATCACGGCCAGAAAGCTGGAGAGGACAGTTGAGTGCTGAACAAATTCGTTTTAGCCGGGATGCCAGGCCTGGCACGTGAGTATGCCGGATCCGATCTCGGTGTGTGGAATCTGTGAGAATGTCAACCAGTCGGGAGGAAAAGGATGAAGCAGGAGATGGAAATGTGGTCAGACACTGTGTGGCAAAGCAGACTCCAAGCATATGAATGCGATCAGTGATGGTACACAGACTGAGTTCGTGGAGCATGTTAACTAGTCTGGCAGACCTGGGGCAGCGAAGAATGAGGCGCATCGCCCGATTTTGTACCACTTTAAGTGGTCGGAGCTGTGCTGGGGGGACAAGGGGGAGAGGGATAGCATGATAATCAAGAAGGAAGAGAATGTATAGCAGGTAAAATGATCAAGCTACGGGGAAGCTAACCCCATGCGATCACAAGTGAGCGTGGCAAGGAGTTCAAGTCTGTGGTGAAGGCGGGTGTAGATAGTGGAGACATACTGGGAGGGGTTAAAGAGGGAAGAGAGGGGAATTCCGAGATATGTATAATCCTGTTCTATCTCAAGATGAGAGCCGAGGAAGGTTATGGTTGTGCAAGCAAGCCTATGAGTGAGGGATCGTGTAAACAGTTTGGTTTTGGCAGTGTTGATAATCAACCAACAAGCAGATGCAGCCTGGCCGAACTTAACTAGGAGACTTTGAGGAGTGACAGGAGAAGGGGAGTGGATGCAGATATCATCAGCATAGGTTAGGATCAGAAAGGAATCAGGGACAGGACCTAAAAGACGGAGAAGTCTATTCATGAGAAGACTGAAGAAAAAAGGGCTAAGTACCCCACACTGAGGTGTGCCAAGATCGAAAAGTCGATAATCACTGACCGCCCCACAAAACAGACCACGAGAGTGACAATGGGACAGGTAGCTTTCCAACCAGGAGAACAGGTGGCCAGATAAATCCAGGTGGGCAAGTTCTTCAAGCATGATGTCACGGTTTGCGATGTCGAATGCAGCTTTGAGATCAGTGAAGGCTGTACAGAAGAATGTGAAGGCAATGTTGTGTGCTTCGGCCTGGGAGGAAACCAAAAAGATGGGGAGAGAGCTGGTCCTGAAGAAGATCGCGAAGCCTAGCTAAAAGAGCTCTCTCGATGACTTTGCAGATACAAGAGGTCAGGGAAATGGGACGGAAATCAGAGGAATTAGGCTTAGGGATGGGGATGATGGTGCTATGGGGTCCAGTCTGCAATGAGACAGGAGTGGAGGTTGTCAGTGGTGCGGTCAGCGTGGTACACGGCCGCTGCTCCCTTCACTTCCTCCTCACTGTATGTAGACGGAGATCCCTTACCCACTCCCCAGCCTGGCGAGCAGAGGTTTTCGTATGATTGACTTGCAGCACATAATGATCATAGAAGGTTTGTACTACAGTAACTAGGGAGGTGTAAAGTTCAGATGATGTGGTGAACGAATGACTGGCAAACCAGGTGGTTAGCATGTTCTAGAAAGTGGGTTGCAGTGGAATAGGGATATTGATCTTTTTTCTGACAGGGCGGTGCTGGGAGTATAGTATGGGAATGGAATATGTGGCAAGGATGGCATTGTGGTCGGAGATAAGAGTAGGGACAATGTCAACAGTGACAGCATGTTGTACCACGTGGCTACCAAGGACGAGATCGAGATAGCCTCCCCCAACATGAGTGGGATGAGGTGTGGGGAATGGATGCAGATGATGGTTATTGGCAAAGTCATGGAGACAATGACCAACAGGAGAAGGACGGGAAACGCCAAATGACGGATGAGAGGCATTAAAATCGCCCAGGTAAAAGATAGGTGAGAAGCAGCAGGTAGGTAAAGTGGTGGGGTCACCCCCAGTTGGACTGAGATAGACGTTACATATATAAAAAGAGGCATCGTTGACAGTGAGGCGAAATAAGTGAAAGAGGGAGGAGTGAGAAGAGGCAGATGATTTGGTAATGAGGGTGTGAAGAATAGTGACGAATGTATGTAACCAGGCCTTGGCCAGAATGGGTAAGATAGCAGTGGCATCCCCGAAGCCTGGGTTGGGGTCTGAGGCGACGAGAGTGAGAGAAAGCCTCCTGAAGGCAGATAACAGCAGGGTGTTGAGATGAAGCATAATGAGAGAGGTCAGCCAGGTGTCGGTGGATGCTCTGTATGTTCCACGATAACATTTTATATTGTCTATGTCTGGGAGCCATTAGGACAAGGGGGGAGACGGAGAATTGTCATGAGAAAGTTGGGGAACGGATGTCTGGGAAAGTGGGTGAGAGGAGGAGGAAAGTGGGTGGGGAGGCATGAGAGAGGGAGGTCCCATGTGTGCAGTTGCCGGGAGAGAGGGAGGTAGGGGGAGGAAGTGGGAGGGGAGAGGGTGGCAGAGAGGCAAGTATGTATGGGGGAAAGGAGTGGGTGAGGTAGTACAGACAGAGGAAGCTTGTGTGAGAGGGTGAGGCTGGGACACAGATGGAGGGACAAGGCTGGGTGGTGGTGAAATGGGAGGGTGGGAAGGAACGGACAACAGCAGCGGTGGTAGTTATGTAGGAGTTGATTTGTGGGAGCTGGGAGGTAGGCAGAGAAGGAATATTAAGGTGAGAGAGTACATACAATAGGAGACTGCGTAGTTCCTCGTACTGTTGTTGCAGTAGTTGAAGTTCATGGTCCGATGGGTGGGGCAGGGCGTGAGGGGGGAAGGGGGAGCAGCTTGTTGCAGGGCACGGGAAGAGGCAGGGGCTGAGGGGGAAGGGGGGAAAGGGGCATGATGTAGAACCAGCGGCGGGAGGGTGTATCGGCTGATGATCGGGAGCATGGGTGGCGGTGTGGGGAGGAGCAGGGGCAGGGTGGGCTGAGTGACGACTTGAGCAGTCCAGGTGCCAAGCAGTGACGCCCACACGCCCACACCAGGGGCACTGGAACTGCGGTGAATGTAGGAGACTAGGGTGAGCAGCCATGGGGTCAATGGGGTCTGGTGGCGTGGGTGGTAGGAGCAGTTCCAGAACTCAGATGAGTGGAGGGCAGGTGTACGGGGACTGCGAGAGTGAACGGTGGCGGAGTGCCTGACAGGGCAGGTTGTGGTTGAATGGGGTCCACTGCACAGACCACACCGTTCTGCAGACCGCCAGTAGCGTGAGCTGTGGCCGGACTCAGCGATAACACAAGGGCTGTGTTGGCGTGGCCTCTACGAAGGTACAGGGGGGAAGGAGTAGCTGATAGCGGTATTCGGGAGGGGGGGAGTCCTCTCCCTCCCATACAACAATGGCATGGTTGATGGGTTCTCCCAAAGAGTTGTACAGGAGACGTGCTCGCTTGACACCAGGTATGTTGTGTAGGACTGTAACAGAATAGTCAGTTGCCAGGCGTTTCAAGAGGTATTCCGGCAATTTCTTCCTTCTAATTAGGGCATCGTGGAGTACAAATTTGACCCCCCAAAGACCCTCAGTTGTTAGGGATTGGATGAGATCGGGATAATTCCTTTGGACATAGATGTTAGGAGGTGCGGAAGACATAAGGCGAACAGCTTCGGGGTGTTGAGTGATGAGGGGGTGAGTGGATGCACACTGGTGCCAGTCACCGCGGACAGCAGGTATGCATGTGGAGGGGGATGCCAGGCGCACATATTGGTCTCGTGGTATGATGGGAGGGAGCCGGGTCCGAGGAGGGGGGTATGGGGCCACAGGAAGGGTGCTGTGGTGCGGGCAGAGGCAGGGTCATCAGGGCTGGAGGAGTGTGAATTTGTGGCAGAGGGTCGTTCTGGGTGGTTGGTACTTGGCGCCTGGATGTTGAGGTCGGTGACCGCCAGTTCAGCACTCTCCCCTATTGGGAAGCGTGAGGCACTAGCATCATCATCATCATCATCATCACCACCACCATCATCATCACCACTAGCACTATCAAGCCTGATGCATTTAATTGTTCCAGTTGTAGGTTCGTTGGAAGCAGCAGGATCACCAACAGCCGAGGCTGAAGCGTGAGGGACGTTAGTATCTGGCGGGGAGTGTGTGCGACGGCGTACAACAGTCGTGGGGGACAGCACTGGGTGTAGTAGCAGTTTGTGTTGTGCTACTGGGGGGTCTGGCACCTCGTTTTGGTTTGGGTTTGCGCTTCCCTTTACCCATAACACTGACCTTGCCGGGTATTAATGTTATTAACACGGCACAACGAGTAGGAAGGATAGCCCAGAATGCCACAATAATGCCCGGGGCAGGGGACACACACATCTGAGCGTCACCAAGGCAGGGCTACGACTGGAAGGTTTTGCCTAAGCATTAATTTCTTTAGCTTACTATAGTGAACATCCTGCCGCGTCCATTTTCTGTTACAGATTACATATAGAACACTGGTTAAAATGCATAACTCACATTTTCCGACTATATTTCATGTGCTTTCTCAAATTTAGAAATCATTTTAGTAAGTAAATAGTTTTTAAAAAAAGCACATCAGATTGTACGAGAACACATATATGACTGACTAGTACTGCTTCATCTATGTGTGCCTCTTAGCCTCTAGGGGTGGCTTCATCTGTTAATGTGTATCTCCAATTTCTGATCATTGCCGCATCATTTTACCTATTTTTATTATTATTATTTTTTTTTTTACACTAACCAAGCTGGCTGACATATTTTAAGGCCATCCAGAATTAAGAAGAAAAGGCTGAAGAGAGAGAGAGAGAGAGAGAGAGAGAAAAAGAGCTTTCTTCAGTAGGACCATTATTTGCGTAGGGCCTCCACCCGGAAGCGGTGCGATGAAATACCGAATTGCCGTTTGTTCACCGAATCGGCACCATGATTTAGAAAATATTATCATTTTATGACCATATAGGTTCGTACACCGCTTATTATCGGAAATCCGGTCAAAACCCTGTGTTTCATTTAACTGTTAAAAAAAAAAAAAAAAAATCAGGATTCAGAGTAGGCGAGCTACAGTTAGCGGAAGTATTTCACCTTCAGCTCGCCACATCGAATTGACAGATTTCTATTATGCATAAATACTAATCTGAAATGAAAGTGAATGTATCTGAGGGCATATCTTAACACATTCATCAATATTTTGCTAATTATCCGTAAATATTTTCCAAAATAAAATTTTTAGAATTTCCGTGGGAGAGGTTTGGGCTATATTTAGAGCAGTTGTGCGATCTCTGTGCTATTTTTTGGTGTCTGGAATAAATTCTCGCATTTCATGTTCTTTGTATTATTTAAATAGTTTAGTAACTAAAACTGCGCTTACAGCAAGAGAGCACACTTATTGGTGGTTGTGAGACTGGAAGAGGAGAAACTCAAAGCCCAAAAACTAGGGTTTGCCCGCTGCCAAGAATGTCAAATCACTAACTGTATGTAACTGTATTGGCTGAACAAGGTGTGTGGCAAGACCCACCACCTGCTTTTGTTGTATAAGCATTCTGTACCTTTTGCAACAACAAATTTTTCAATTCAATTCAATTCAAAATTTGTCCTGTGGAGTCTCCTGACTTGTCACACAACTCCCCCCCCCCTCTCTCTCTCTCTCTCTCTCTCTCAGAAAATATGCTACATGATGATGAATCCATCAATATTTATTGCAATTTATTTGTTCCAAAGTAAATCACACTAATCAACGCTGCACTGTTTTTCCCGGTGGCTGTCATTGCGGTATTAGCACTTTCATTTCGACATTTACAGCTTGCTGTCAAACATCTCCAGCCAAATCTGACAAGCACAGGAGAACAGCACGATGCATTATATATATATCATCATCATCCGGACCTCCTTTCCCATCCTAAGGCAGGGTGAGGAGTAGCAATGTCCAGACAGCCCAAATTTGCCCAATCCAATGGGCCAAGCTTCATTTACTCACCATTTAAGCCCCCAGAATCCTGGCTCTATCGGATACGCCCAAAACATTCACCATGGTCTGTAGTTTCACATAAATGTATCCAAATGAGTCAGTCTGGACGCTGCCACGTTAAAAAGGGATTCCAAAATCCCTGATCATGCACTTCTCACAATATTCATCCAGCCAGCTCAATATTTTGTCAGTTCCCTAGCCTCACCGACTTCCAAACATCTCTTTCTCGCACACTCTTCCACCATATCTCTCCACCTTCTCCTTGGCCTACCTCGCCTCCTCCCTCCTTCAGATTCGCTCAGGTATACATTTTTCACCACTCTATTGTTATCCATTCTATCTCGACATGACCGTACCATCTCAGTATACTCTCTTCGATTCTGGTGTCCACCGACTTCCTCAGTCCACACCTTTCACGAATCACATTATTTCGTATCCTATCAACCCTCTGTACTTCACATACATTCCTCAGCAGTCCCATCTCCACTGCTCTTACACTTGACTTTTCATTTTCATGCCACACCATACTCTCACATCCATATGTTACAGTTGGCACTAAGACTCCTACATATAAGCTTCGTGCAGCTGGAACACTCAAGCCTTTGTTTCTTATCAAGACCTTCATTGCACCAGCTACTTTTCTTCCTTGTGTCAGCTACTTTCAACTTTTTTTTGCACATTTTCCTCTATTTTCTATCACTGTACCCAGGTATTTGAACTGTCGCACTAATTCCAATCTCTCTCCATTCACTGTAACATTGCACTGAGAGTCATCTTTTCTCTCGGAAACCATCACTTTACTCTTTACTACTTTTACTCTCAAGGCACGACGCTCAAAGACATCAGCATAACTCTGCACTAGCCTACCAAGTTCTTGCCCGGTACTTACAACCAGTATTGCATCATCAGCATGCAACAAATTTGAGATATTCCATCCATTACCATTCATTACTAACGACATCCCCCTCTCCATTACTCATGTTTTTACTTCTCTCATCTCCCCATCCATATATATATATATATATATATATATATATATATATATATATATATATATATAATATATATATATATATATATATATATATATAATATATTTTGAACAACCATGGGGACATCACACAACTTTGTCGCACTCCCACACCAATCGTGAACCATTCACTTAGATGCCCATTAACCATTAAACATGCTTCACTACCATGATAAAAACTCTTGACAGCACCTAGCAGCTTACCATCTACACCGTACATGTGCAAACTCCACAGGTCTTCACTGTCCACTTGTCGTATGCTTTTTTCCAGATCCATGAATGCCATAAACACCTTATGGTCCTTCTCACAAGCCTTCTCTGCTATCTGACTCATTGCAAATATTTGATCCACACATCCTCTGCCACTCCTAAAGCCACCCTGTTCATCACTCACTAGGACTTCTGATATCTCTCTTACTTTCTCTATAATAATTCTTCCATATACCTTCCCTACCACACCCAGCAAACTTATGCCACGATAATTCTTGCACTCACGTCGCTCACCTTTATTTTTGTACAGCGGTACAATCACAGCCTTTTTCCACTCTGCAGGCACAGTTTCACTTATCCATGCCTTCTTACATATCTCCAGCAAGCACTTCATTCCACCCTCTCCACTACACTTAAGCATCTCTGCATACACCTCATCAACCCCTGCAGCTGCTTTCCCATGTTTCAGCTGCTTCACAGGACTCTTCACCTGTGTGAGTGTCACATCTCCTGGCACTGCATTCCTTCTCTGCGCACTCCCAAAACCATTCATGTTTACAGTTGCTCTGCTCTCTCTATTCCCATTCATCAGGCTTCCAAAATATTCTTTCCATCTGGTCCTACTTCATCCCCATGGGTTAATACATCCTTCACACCATTACATTTCTTTCTGCTTTCACTTAAACATTTCAGCACCTTTTTCAAGAGTAACTTCCTATTTTTAGTGTAGTTCGCATTCATTTTTCTTCCTAGATCATCAATTTTACCTCCCTCTTTTTTCTCTTCACTAGTCTATTTACGTGCTTCTTGCTCTCAGTATATATTAAGTTCTTATTTCAACTGAACCCCTGTCCTGTAACCACTTTAGCCACTTCTTCCTCTTTTCCTCCACCGCTTTCTTAACCTCCTCATCCCACCATACCTATCTTCTTTGTTGTTACTCTTGCAACACCACAAATCGCTTTAGCATTCCTAAGCAATCTCTATATGCATTCCACAGGCTGTCCAGATCCATTTAATTCCAATTCACTGATTCTAACCCCTCCTTTACTTTGGTCCTGTAATCATCTCCCACTTCTTTGATCCTCAACTTCTCAACTTTCAGTCTTTCTCCCTGATTGTTCCTCTCTCTCCTGATCCACCGCACTCCTCTCAGTTTGATCTTGCATACTACAGTCATACGATCTGATAGACCTCCACATTGTCCTCTCACGGTCTTCGTATCAGCAGCCATACCCACCATCGACCTCTCTACGAGCACGATCCCCGTTCCCTCTATACCATTTATATACATGTGCATCTTTGTGTTTGAAATACGAGTTACAAATGTGCAACCTCCTTTCCTGACACATAACCTTTAGTCACATCCGATTATCATTTTCTTCTGGTACTCCATAACAATCCATTATGCCATCCTCAGGACCAATGCCTACTCTTCCATTCATATCCCCCATTATGATCACTTAATAGCTACTGGGCATTTCTCCCACTACTTCATCCAGCTCATCCCCAAACCTGTCTTTCTCTCTCTCACTCCTGGCCTCACACGGTGCATATGCTATAATTACTGCCACTTTCACCTTCTCAAACTTGAACTTGACATACATACACCTCGAGCTGACACATTTGTAGTCTCTCATTCCACTCTGCCATACCTCATTCATCAACACAGCAACTCCTTCCTTTCAACCCTGAAATATATATATATATATATATATATATATATATATATATATATATATATATATATATATATATATATATATATATATATATATATATATATATAGAGAGAGAGAGAGAGAGAGAGAGAGGTGAGTACATCTTTGGGAATTATAGGATCTAGGACAATAATCGAATCAGTGGGTGGAACAGGTCTGCTAACTAAAGGGTATAAGTTTTAGCACACTGGTGCTGATAATGACCAGCAAGGAATGCGCTTCACACACACACACACACACACACACACACACACACACACACACACACACAGTTGAGGCTTTAGGGAGACAATACGCTTAGCATCTTGCTCCGCTCTGGCCATCCTTGGCCACAAGTGACCATACCTAAATAGTATCTTTATATGAGTCAAGCTTTGTATTAGGTTGGACTAAATGGTGTTCTAATATAGCAGAGCAAGTTTAAGCAAAAGTGTTGTCCAAATAACAGAATACAGCCAATTAGTGCAGGAATGTGCTGATCAAGCTCCCAGCTGTTTTGACTACCACAGGCGAGTAAGGAGATGCATGCTTGTATGTAGATTCTTGTCCTCAGTAATAACGCAAGATGACCACCATATTTAGTAAAGCGAATATGAAGGGAATTAAGAATAGGGATAAAGGTAGAAAACAGAATTATAATTTCTACCAGGAACTGGTTGAAATTGAACCATACGACAAACTAGTAGAGAGGGTGAACAGATTGGAAAAGGCCTCCTATGCTTGTCAGATATGGCTAGAAATGTTTGACAGCAGGTTGTAAATGTCGAAATGAAAGTGCTATTACCGCAATGATAGCCACCGGGAAAAACAGTGCAGCGTTGATTAGAGTGTGATTTACTTTGGATCAAATCAGTTGCAATAAATATTGATGGGTTCATCATCATGTAGCATATTTTCTGAGAGAGAGAGAGAGAGAGAGAGAGAGAGAGAGAGAGAGAGAGAGAGAGAGAGAGAGAGAGAGAGAGAGAGAGAGAGAGAGAGAGAGAGAGAGAGAGAGAGAGAGGTGGCGTGAGGTGGAGCGAGACAAGTCTCTCGAGTCTCCACAGGACAAATTTTGAGTTTCTCCTCTTCCAGTCTCACAGCCACTATTGTCTCTATTTGCTGTAAGCATAGTTTTAGTAACATAAACTCTTTAAATAGTACAAAGAACATCAGTTACTTAGATGCCAGAAATTATTCCAGACACCAAAAAATAACACAGATCGCACTGCTGCTCTAAATATAGGCGGAACCTCCCCCCGGAAATTCAAAAAAAATTATTTTAGAAAATACATTTGGGTAATTAGCAAACTATTGATAAATGGGTTAAAATATGTCCGCAAATACATTTATTTTCATTTCAGATTAATATTTATGCAAAATAGGAATCTGTCAATGAGAGTTGGCGAGAAACACTTCCGCCAACTATAGCGCGATTACTCTCTAAATCCCGATTATTTTATTAACAGTTATTTTGAAACACAAAATTTTGACCGAATTTTCGATAATTAGGTGTGTATGAACCTTTATGGTTATAAAAATGATAATATATATTTTCCAATTGAAAATGCCGATTCGGTAAATGACCGCCAATCCGGTATTTCGATTACCCAGAGTTCCTGACGTATTTCCTTAATTCCTAGGATTTCAAATACAGAGGCTCCAGTTTCGAAGACCAGGGGATATTCTTGACTGCATTACGCTACCCAATTTTCAAATGCAATTGTGATGATATAACAACATGGATGCCGCAAAAATGAAATTATTCTTAGCAATGCTACCCTACCTGTGGTAGCAGCAAGACTATTCTACCTAGCTGTCTCTCCCTAACTTATATAATTATAGCTACTTTATCCCCAGTTAATGCTAAATTATTTTCAGGTGTAAGGAGGTATGACAGATTTTACCCTTTTCACTTACACTAGGCAGTAACGAGGGCCAGAACGTGAGTTTATAAACTCTTACAATGCAAAAGCACATACTTTCTGCTCTATCTTTTAAACTGTGGTAAGTTTTTTTTTCTTTTTTAATAAACCACTGTCCTGCTTGGCTGAAAATGCTGAGTTCTGAACAGAAACAAAGTCCCTTTCCCAGCTGACCTATCAAGCCTGGAAGACTTTGCCCTCCTCGCTCTCACAGAATACCACCTCAGTGAGGACATCAATACGCTGAAATACAGCTACAAAATTACAGTGTTTAAAGCGCACAGAAAAAAAAAAAAAAAATGGTCGCACGGGGGTGTCACAAAATATGTTAGAAATGACCTAGCGACGAACACCCATACCTTACTCTCTTACTCAAATGGTGAAGCAGAACTACTAAAATTACACATAAAAAAAACTAGCAATGATAGTGGTGAACATATACCGCCCCCCACTCTGCAGCAAACAAAGCTTTAGTGAGGTCCTAACAAAGTTGAATTCCACCATCGAAAACCTACCTCCCCCCTTAAATGACCTTATTATCATGGGAGACTTTAATCTTCCCATTATCAAATGGCCAGCAGGAACTATTGGGGGAGGAAGCCATGAGGTCCAACATCAGGCTAGAGCACTGCAACACCTCATAGAACAACTCTTCTTAAATCAAGAAATTACTATACCAGTCAGAGGAAACAACATCCTGGACCTCCCTTTAACAAACAATCAAGAACTAATACACGGGTACAGAGCCGAGAAAACAGATATTTCAGATCACAACCTCATTACAGTCACACTGAATAGAAAGAAAACAGCCAGGGAGACTCAGATACATGAAACTAATAAAGAAGGATTTAGAACCCTCAACTTTAATAGTAACAAGGTTGATTGGGAGGGACTGAAATCCTCTTTGGCCACAGTGAAATGGAAGCAAACATTACAAAACCAAGATCCAGACAGTATGATGGAAACCATATTTACAACAATATTCTACATCTCCAAAAGTCATATTCCACAAAAGACGAAGCAGGGACTTAGAAGAACGACCATACCCAGGGACAGAAGAATACTCATGAGGAAGAGGACTAAATTAAACAAGCAAATACAAAAAACCAACAGTGAGAGGAAAAAACAAGTAATAATGACCCAGTTGATGGAAATAGAAAAGTCTCCAAAACTCCCATGAAGAACAACGAATTAGAGAAGAAAACAAAGCAATCATGAACATCAAACAAAACCCCAGCTACTTTTTCAATTACACCAAGCGGTTCCTGAAGTCGTGCAGCCCAATCGGACCCTTGGTAACAACCGAAGGAGAAATGAAAGAAGATCCCAAAGAAGTATGTGGACTTCTAGCCGAACAATACCAGTCAGTGCTCAGTGAACCAGAGGAAACAAAGAAAATACTAGATCCAAGGACCTTTTTCTACAGCCCATCACAGACACCTGAAGACATCAGCATATTACACAACATCGAATTCACAAAACAGGACATCACCATGGCAATTGAGGAGCTCAAACCAAACTCAGCACCTGGCCCTGATGGCATACCAACCAATCTTCTAATCAGGTGCAAAGATGCTCTGACACATCCCTTGTATCTACTGTGGCACCATTCCCTAGACACAGGCATAGTACCTGCAGAAGCAAGGAAAGCCACGATAACTCCAATCCATAAAGGCAGAACCAAGGGATTAGCAAAAAACTACAGACCAGTTGCCCTAACCTCACATACGGTAAAAATCTTTGAAAAGGTTATGAGAAATAAAATTTATGCCTTCCTCAACAGAAGATCTCTCTTCAATGCTGGCCAACATGATTTCCGTAAAGGAAGATCCTGCTTGTCACAACTCCTCGCCCACCACGACAAACTCCTCCACCACTTAGGAGAGGGTGACAAGAGTAACACTGCCTTCCTCAATTTTGCTAAGGCATTTGACAAGGTTAACTATGGTATCCGTCTGCACAAGCTACGAGACCTAGGCATAACTGGAAAAATAGGAGTGTGGATTCACAACTTCCTCACAAGAAGATCCCAGACCGTTGTAGCAAATGGAGGCATATCAGCAGAACACAGAGTTGTGAGTAGTGTCCCACAAGGTTCTGTTCTGGGTCCCATACTGTTCCTAATAATGATAGGGGACATTGACAAAGAAGTTGCGCACTCCACACTTGCCTCTTTCGCTGACAACACCAACATATGCAAGAGCATCAGAGCTAGTGAAGATGTAGATCTTCTCCAAGAGGACCTCGACAAAGTCTACCGCTGGGCAGGGGAAAACAACATGACGCTCAATGACGGCAAGTTCCAACTGCTCAGAAGTGGTATCAACCAAGAGATCCTCAACAACACCTCTTTGTTCACAAGTGAAAATGAGGCAATTGACACAAGCTGCCATGCAAAATGCCTTGGGGTATACCTAAGTGATGATGCCACTTTCAAGCACCACATAGAGCAAACCATCAAGAAGTCCAGAAGAATCTCTAGGTGGGCTCTTAGAACCTTCTGTTCCTGGGAGGAGTGCATGCTGACTCTGTGGAGGGCACTTGTCCAACCTATCCTGGACTACTGCAGTCAGTTATGGTCCCCCACACAGGATTATGGACATTCAGGCCCTTGAGTACATACAGAAAGCATACACCAGGCAAATAAAGGGCATGAAAGAACTCTCCTGTTGGGACAGACTTAAAAAACTGGGGCTATATTCTCAGCAGCGATGGAGAGAAAGATACATCATCATCTACACATGGAAGGTCCTTGAAAAATTGGTACCTAACCCTTCCAACATCAGAGAGGTGGAACCACATTTTAACCAGAGGGCAGGTTGAAGGTGTGTAAGAAAAACCCCACCATCACAAGCACCAGCGAGGATCAAGACTCTCCTCTCATCCAGTCTGCTCTACAATGGTCCCAGAATCTTCAACTGCATGCCACGAAGAATTCGGGACCTAACTAACTGCTATGTAAAACACTTCAAAGCCTGACTGGACGAATTCCTGAGGACGGTACCTGATGAGCCACCAGTACTGGGATACACATCATTCTGCAGAGTGACTACAAATTCATTACCAGACCAAGTGGACCTGCAACACATGGATGCCGGGTTCGGAGGGAGTGTTGGAACACCATTGCTCTGAGGAATCTCCTCGCAACACCCACAAGTAAACAAGTAGACATTTGTTGATGAACCTCTGCATTTTAGTACTCTTACCAATCGTTGATGCACTGAGGATACTAGGCCATAACACAAGTTGGCATTCTCCAATGAGCTCCGACTCTTGGCAAATTTTCGAGGTTCTTTCTTTTTATACATTATGCACTGATAGTCCTCTGGGCTGTATTAAATCTTCCAGGGATTTTTCTTGATGGAAACTTGGTCAGATGCAGTGTAATAACTCCATGTCTTTGAGTTAAAGTTGTTTCCTTTTGTGATTGTTGATTGAACCATTTATAATTGAAATGCGTGAACTGCAGCATAGTGCCCCCGGAAACTCCCCGACACCCCCACCAGGACCCCACAGAGGAGCCGCAGCCGAACCGCGAGACTCAGTGCGACAACGGCACAAGTCAGCCCTGGCCATACGCCCCTATGATACGCAGCCGCCTCACCGTCGCCATAGCAGGAATCTGACACTACCTTTGGGGAGAGGTACCACCGGATCAGTTCAAGCAGCCCTTGACTCCGTCCACCAATGGGCCTTGCAGTGGGGATTTAAGTTTTCCGTACGTAAGTGTGCCGCTATAGTTTTCACTAATCGTAACGTACCTAATTTGTGCTTAACTTTGGATAATCAGGCGGTACCTTTTCAAAATTCTGTAAAATTTTTAGGAATACATTTTGATCGTAGAATGAATTTTAAACTTCACATTAATACTTTGCTTGCTCGTTGTGATAAACCGTTAAATGTCCTCAAGTACCTAGCGGGTACTACCTGGGGTGCCGACAGAAAATCTTTATTAATGGTGTATAAGTCCCTTATTCGATCGAAGCTAGACTATGGCGCACAGGTGTATGGCTCGGCATCCGATGCCACTCTGAAAGGATTGGATGTGTTGCAGAATAAATGTTTGCGAATGTGTCTTGGAGCTGTCCGGTGTACCCGTGTAGCTCGTATGGAAGTGGAGGCGAATGTGCCTCCTCCGTATTCGCCGTGACCACCTGGCCTTGTCCTATGGTGTAAGGACATTTAGGAAATGTAATATCGGCAATGTGGCCTGTACCCCCCTGCGTCAATACCACCACCTTCTGCGGGGGGTGCGTCGGCCACTTGCCGCTCGCCTCCACTTACTGACTCAGGAGCTTGATGTGGACCCCAGTGACTGTGACAAGTTGGTGCTTAAAAATATAGCGCCTTGGGAGCTACCCGGCTTTACAGTCGATGTCACATGGCCCCCAGCACCAAAGGCCAAGGCGCCGGAGGCGGAGGTCCACCACTTGTTTCGTAAGATCATTGTTCGTCACTTGGGGTCCCATCAATTGTACACCGATGGCTCCAAGTCGAGTGAATGTGTGGGTGCAAGTGTGTGGTCGACTGAATGTGCCCTCAGGTATCGGTTGCCGACTCATACATCTGTGTTTACTTCAGAACTTTTTGCTATTGACAAAGCCATAGACTATGCTCTCAATTCTAGACATGACTCATTTGTCATATTTTCAGATTCAAAATCAGCCCTTCAGGCAATTGCATCTTGTACTACGGACTCTCACGAGATCCAGGGCCGCATCGTTAATAAGTTGCATTCATGCAACAAGTCATTCACGCTGATCTGGGTGCCTGGTCATTGTCGTATCTACGGCAATGAGCAGGCTGACTTACTTGCAAAGTCGGCTGTAGAGCTCGAGGAGACTTGGGACGTTCCTCGTGATCTGCGGTCTAGTCTCTCTCTCGGAAAGAAATCAATAAATCTTCTGTGGCAAGGTCAGTGGACCAGACTAAATATTCCAACTTGTAAGCCGTACCTAGGCGACTGGGACACTGCCAACCGTCCCAGTCGCCTAGAAGAAAAAGTGTTGGCACGGTTACGGCTCAATGCCACCGTTTTAACCCACATAAAACCATATATGGAAAGACGCTTCCCACCGCACTGTGACATCTGTGATGCGGTGTTATCTATCAGTCATATCATCCTGCGCTGTCGGCGATTTATTCGTGAACGTGCTTCACTTATTAATTACTGCGGCGCAGCAGACGTCCCCTTCACCCTTTCCACCATCCTGGGTGATGGGGACATTGTTATGACTGATAAATTGATGTCTTTCTTGAGAGAGACCGGACTGATCAGAGTGATGTGACTTTTTTACTGTGTGGTTATGGTTTTTATCAACGGTAAATATGTATATATTGTAATATTAATTAGGGTTGACAGTTGACATATTTTAAATAGTTCCTCCTCCCACTGGATCTATTTCTAATATAGATGTCCCCTACATTGGTTAAGTTCTCTCGCCTGACAGTCACCAGCTGATGAGTGCAAGTGTGCAATATAGGAAGGTATTGGGCACTTGCAGTCGATGGTGGTCTGCTGGGCGAGGTTCTTCACTTTTTGTACAAATTATGTAAATACATTATATTATCTTGCTTAAGTTATTCTAATTAGGGCCGACAGCTGACGTATATGGAAATGTTCCTGACTCGTCTGGTTCCCTTTCATATATTGATGTCCCCTATATTAGGTTGTGCCTTGACTGACAGTCACCAGGTGATGAGTGCAGGTATGTCATGTAGAAAGGCATTACATATCTGCAGTCGATGGTGATCTCTTGGTGGAGGCTTTTTTTACCATTAGTGTAGGTCTAGTTATTTGTCTCTTAGGATTTAGTATAGGTTAGTGATTTGTCTGTTAGGTGGTTAGTTTTAGGGTCTTTAGATTAGGTATTTTTGATTATAAGTCATATAAGGTTAAAAATATTAAAAAATAAATAAAAATAATAAAAATAAAACTACAAAAAAAATAATAAAATAAAAATTATTATATATATATGTACGTGTGCATGAAAGTGTGTATGTTCATATGCATGGATGTGTATGTATGTAAGTATTTATATATATATGTTCGTATATATATGTGTATATATGTCAATATATATACATATATATATATATTGCCTTAATGACCAGGGGCTCCGGCCCCAATGGTCGATAGGCAAAAAAAAAAAAAAAAAAAAAAAAAAAAAAAAAAAAAAAAAAAAAAAAAAAAAAAAAGCCGGATCAGATCGGGGTGGAGCTGTCTATCCAGCTCCGATCAGTACCCCTCAGGAGTTAGCCTGTAGCCACTCCTGCCTTCAACAGGAATGTGCCTGTAGCCTCTCCGAAGGTGTCTTCCCCTTTGGGACAGCCAGTAGCCGCCCGCCCCTCGTAAAGGAATCGGTACACCACCGACCTGAGGGTAATCAGGAGATGGCCTGTAGTCGCTCCTGCCTTCGTCAGAAGGTGTCCTTCCAGGGATGGCTGGTAGCCTTCCTACACCCCCTCCTGCAGGAGTCGGCCTGTAGCTGCTCCCACCTTCGTCAGACAGCCGGTAGCCACTCCGAAGGCGTTGCCCCTGAGTCGGTCTGTAGTCGCTCTTCCCCCCTCCTACAGGAGTTGGCTTATAGCTGCTCCTCCCTCCGTCAGAAGGAGACGGCCTGTAGTCGCTCCCGCCTTCGTCAGATGGTTGGTAGCCGCTCCGAAGGTGTTGCCCTCGAGTCGGCCTGTAGCCGCTCCCCACCCCTCCTGCAGGAGTTGGCCTGTAGCCGCTCCCGCCTTCGTCAAACAGCCGGTAGCCACTCCAAAGGTGAGGGCCCCTGTTCCCAGCCCGGAAAGTACTGGCCCCTCCGCCACCTGCAGCCCCGGACGAGAGAAGACGCCCCTGCGAGTCGTCCCGTGCCCTCTCGGCACGACCTCCCCTGGCGGTGCCCCAGTCCCGGCAGAATTGTCGCCGGCGTGTCTCCCCGCCGCCCCCACCGTATAGTGACTCATGATAGTGTGATATTGCCCTAAGTTATAGTGTAACAGTGATGAAGTGACATAGTGCGCCCCGAATATCAGGTCAAGTGTTTACGAGAAGTTGGAATGGGAATGAAATATACTAAGGGGCGGAATAGTAATAAGTGCAGAGTCTGGTGAACCAAACTCATGGTGTGACGCCATTATATTAAATTAGTATGACACTCAAACCGTGAGATTCATATTAGTAAAATATCCAAATGCCCCTTGCTACCAGGAAATAGTAAAGAGAAAGTGTTATTAATACCCTCCACCTTATATTACTATAAACATAACTAGACTCTCAGTGCCTTACACCCTCCCTTTCTGAATCTCCTCTCGGCAATCCTCACGCACGTGAAAACCTAGAATCGGGTTATACTAAATTACCAAAACCCCCTTGCTATCAGAAAATTATAAGTCGAACTCTCTAACATTAACTCCCACTTTATACTACTATAAATATAATCGGACCTTCAGCGCGTCGCCCTTCCCCCCCCCCCAACCTTGTGAGACTCACCCCAACTTCCCCACGTGCACGGAGACCCTGTGTGCTAAGTAAACCTGTACACTACACCTAGAGAGTTATCATTAATGCCTGTTGAACTAGTATCCTGCGAGATACTGATTATCTAGTTGTAAGGATTATAATTCACCAAATACTGTGTTGTATTATCTGCTGTTTGTCTTGTGTCTGACTAAGGAATACACGTGTAAAGGTTATTGCCTGGAGTTTTTGTGTCCTGCTTCTTTCTTATTTGCACTAAGCCCCGGTCTTGATAGAGGACCCCGCTACACGTTAGGTGTTCTAGGACCGAGTAGTCGGGCCTTAAACACCAACCATTACAGTAATAGCCTAGGAACTTAATCCGCTTTCTGTCGTCGTCCATGGAAACAAGAGAAGCGGGAATACATGACTTTAAATTATTCGTTAATATTGTAACGGAAATTATTATACAAATGATAATGATTGATTTAATTGTTTATTGAAGCTCTTTTCTTTTCAGCCTTACTCTGCAAAAAAAAAAAAAAAAAAAAAATTATAGCTCGTTACCATAATGGGTTTCAACTCAGCAAATTATTCCTGACTCCCTGAGCGATAATTCTGAAGGTTTGAACTCGGTAAATTATTCCTGACTGTCCCTGAACGATAGTTCTGACATTTCAATAAGTTCCGTTTAGGATTTCCCATTATCGTAATTAACGAACTGCTTCCTACATTTTTAAAATATATTGGTACTCTAGCGTTATTATTATTATTATTTTTGTGCGTAACAATTGTACAGAAAGGTTTCATCTTGTAAAGATATAAGGAAGAGTAATATCCTCCTTGGTACGTGCATTATCGCTGACCGAAATCTTTTGGATAGCCTACTCTGCAGTCACTATAATATTCATAACAATGTAGTTCACTGGTTTGCAAAGTGATTTATTGATTACCCTTGATGAAAGGAGAATTGTAAGACAAGTCTCCCTTGCCAAAATTCCAGTTGGATGCGTTTTGGCTATGCCATTCGCTTACGCTCGCTGGCCGGGTGACCAGGCCTGCCTGACTGCTATCTCTTTCCCACTTTGAAGATTTTATGGTATCTTTTAAACTTTTTTGAAAAACAATCTCACAACGATTGATGAATTTCACTCAAAACTAGATTACAAATATTATAATATCTGCACATTGCAATTATTTTCACTTACCCACATGAATCTGCTGTTAAACCTGTTGGAAAGTGCGTGTGACTATCAAACCATGACGCATGTGCTAAGATGCCTGACTCAGTCCCTGAATTTAATATGTAACAAATATTTGGTTCACAAGTAATTTGCGTGTTACAACTGGACAGAATATCAACTGTTTTGACATTTGGATACAGTGTGGACCTTGGGTTCTTTGTTCTAGACCGGGCTAAAGCATGCAAACAAGGGATAGGGATCAAACACAGGCTGACTAGATTGACACGTATATTACCTTACAAACAGAGTACAACAGTGCATACACACAGGCACATGGACAATCCTACATGAAATATAACAAAATACAATATAACCTATGACACAGTTACACTACAGATAGCACAATACACACAGGTGGCCTGAGCACAATATAACATAAAATACCAAATGTTATGCTAGGTGTTTAAGGGGCGGCTACCCGTCCCTAGAACGCCTAGAGTGGAGCTGGGTTCCCTTTCTAGACCGGAGCTTAGACAAATAAGAGAGGGCCAGGGCATAAAAACACGGGGGCAACAACCTTACATGTATATTGACAAATTCAGTGTTGTGGAACAGGCAGTCTTACACAATCTTCATCATCATCATCATCATCAGGACCTCCTTTTCCACCCAAGGGCAGGGTGAGGAATAGCAGTGTCCAGACAGCATAAACTTGTCCAATCCAAATAGGCCCATTCTCTCATCATTCAAGCCCCCGGAATCCTGTTTCTACCGGATACGCCAAAAACATTCACCACATTCTGCAGCATCACACAAACATATCCGATGGATCAATCCGGACGCTGCCATGCTCACAACGGGTGCCAAAATCCCTGATCATGCACTTCTCCTCACAACATTCATCCAGCCAGCTCGATCTCTTGTCAGTTCCCTAGCCTCACCGACTTCCAAACCTCTCTTCCTCAAACATTCATCCACCATATCTCTCCACCTTCTCCTTGGCTACCTCGCCTCCTCCCTCCTTCAAATTCGCCCAGGTATACCTTTTTCAGAACTCTATTGTTATCCATTCTTTCCACATGACCATACACTCTCAGGACACTCTCTCCGATTCTGGTGTCTACCGACCTCCTCACTCCACACCTTTCACGAATCAAATTATTTCGTATCCTATCCATCCTCTGTACTCCACATACATTCCTAAGCAGTCCCATTTCCACTGCTTCTACTCTTGACTTTTCATTTTCATGTCACACCATAGTCTCACACCCATATGTTAGAGTCGGTACGAACACTCCCTCATGTAAGCCTCGTGCAGCTGCAACACTCAAGCCTCTGTTTTTTACCAAGGCCTTCATTGCACCAGCAACATTTCTTCCTTGTGTCACTCTACTTTCAACTTCTTTTGCACATTTTCCTCTCTTTTCTATCACTATACCCAAGTATTTGAACCCTCTCACTAATTCCAGTCTCTCTTCATTCACTGTGACATCACACTTTACTCTTTTCTACATTTACTCTCAAGGCACGATGCTCACAGACATCAGCAAAACTCTGCACTAGCCTACCAAGTTCTTGTCCGGTACTTGCAAGCAGTACTGCATCATCAGCATACAACAAATTTGAGATATTCCATTCATCACCATTCACTACCAACGCCATCCCTCTCTCCATTACTCGTGTTTATACTTCTCTCATCACCCCATCCATATATATATTGAACAACCATGGGGACATCACACAACCTTGTCGCACGTCCACACCGATCGTGAACCATTCACTTAGATGCCCATTAACCCTTACACATGCTTCGCTACCATCATTAAAAGTCTTGACAGCACCTAGCAGCTTACCATCTACACCATACATGCGCAAAACTTTCCACAATCCCTCTCTGTCTACTTTGTTGCATCCTTTTCCCAGATCCATGAATGCCATAAACACCTTGTGGTCCTTCTCACAAGCCTTCTCTACTATCCGTCTCACTGCAGATACTTATCCACACATCCTCTGCCACTCCTAAAGCCACCCTGTTCATCACTCGCTAGGACTTCTGATATCTCTCTTACTTTCTCTATAATAATTCTTCCATATACCTTCATTACCACACTTAATAAACTTATGCCACGATAATTCTTGCATTCACGTCGCTCACTTTAATTTTTGTACAAGGGTACAATCACAGCCTTTTTCCACTCTGCAGGCACAGTTTCACTCATCCATGCCTTCTTATATATCTTCAACAAGCACGTCATTCCACTCTCTCCACTACACTTAAGCATCTCTGCATACACCTCATCAACCCCAGCCGCTTTCCCATTTTTCAGCCGTTTCACAGCGCTCTTCACCTGTGTGAGTGTCACGTCTCCTGGCACTGCATTCCTTCTCTGCACACCCCCAAAACCAATCATGTTTACAGCCGCTCGGCTCTCCCTATTCCCATTCATCAGGCTTTCAAAATATTCTTTCCATCTGTTCCTTACTTCATCTCCGTGGGTTAGTAACCCACCACCTGCATCCTTCACATTATCACATTTCTTTCCGCTTTCACTTCTACATTTCAACACTTCTTTCTAGAATAACTTCCTATTTTCAGAGTAGTTCGCATTCATTTTTCTTCCCAGATCATCATTTACCTCCTTCTTTTTCCTCTTCACCAGTCTCTTTACGTGCTTCTTGCTCTCGGTATACTCATTTCTTATTTCAACTGAACCCCCGTCCTGTAACCACTTTAGCCACTTCTTCCTCTTTTCCTCCACCGCTCTCTTAACCACCTCATCCCACCATGCCGTACTCTTCTTTTTTGTTGATACTCTTGTCAAACCACACACCTCTTTAACATTGCTAACTATCTATCAATCTATCTATATACCTAGGCTGCTTCCCCCAAGGAAAGGGAGGTAGCCGAGACAGGACGACTCACTCTCCATTTACTCATCCATTCAAACACATTAATTCGCATCTTAGCCCCAAAGGGGAGAACGGACAGATCCTCACCGCATCACACCGCACAAGGGTCAACTGCGCAATGCAAGCAGTAACATCCACAGCAGGGCCCGACAGCAGAACTGGTTTACCCCTGCCACATCATAACAGACCCATCCCCTTACCCGCACCTGACCTGACTAGCTGATCAGACCAAATGCGGGAGAATATCCCCTCAAGGCTGCGTCATCACTTATTCATTCACAATTTCTCTCCATTTATTTCTGTCACGCACAGCCACTCTTCCTTGCTCAACGGACATCCCTCCTAACTAAGCAATCCCTATATGCATTCCACAAGCTGTCCAGATCTAATTCATTCCAGTTCACTGATTCTAACTCGTCCTCTACTTTGATTCTGTATTCATCTGCCACTACTTTGATCCTCAGCTTCTCAACTTTCAGTCTTTCACCCTGACTGCTTTTCTCTCTTGATCCACCTCACTCCTCTCAGTTTGATCTTGCATACCACAATCATATGATCTGACAGACCTCCACATCGTCCTCTCACAGCCCTCGTATCAGCAACCATTCCCATTATTGACCTCTCTACGAGCAAGTGATCAGTCAGGCTTCTTTCAACACAATCCCCGTTTCCTCTATACCATGTATATTTATGTGCGTCTTTGTGTTTGAAATATGAGTTACAAATGTGCAACCTCCTCTCGTGACACATATCCTTTAGTCTATTCCCTTTATCATTTTCTCCTGGTACTACATAACATCCCATTATGTCATCCTCAGGACCAATGTCTACTCTTCCTTTCATATCCCCCGACACGATCACTTTATAGCTCCTTGGCATTTCTCCCACTACTTCACCCAGCTCATCCCCAAACCTGTCTTTCTCACTCTTGTCCTCACATGGTGCATAAGCTAAAATCACTGCCACTTTCACCTTCTCAAACTTGAACTTGACATACATACACCTCAAGCTGACACATTTGTAGTCTCTCATTCCACTCTGCCACACCTCATTCATCAACAAAGCAACTCCTTCCTTACATCTTTCTCTCCCATTCATTCCCAATATTACACATTTCACACCCTCCCACTCCTCCACTTCACACCCTTTCATCTTCGTTTCACACAGTGCCATCACAGCATATCTCGTACTCTTGAACACATTCACCACTTCCACCCTCTTGCTCTCCTCATTCACTCCTCTCACATTCCACATGGCCACGCGAGTCTGCTCATTTGGTTGGGGCCCTGGGCAGGTATTGGGCCCACCGAGGCTCTCTCTAAATGACTGCCATGATTAAGTGATTTTGGATAGGGGAATCTGGGGGACACTTAACCCTGCCAGAAACTCCGGTTATATGGTTACGGCCCAATGGTTTCCTGGGTACAGGAAACCATTTGGCTTGTCACCCAGTGTAGAGCTCATATGACATCACTATACATTGAGTGAGTGGATGATGGGTTCCCCCACCTACTACCTATTCTTATCAGTAATATGCCAATGCTTATACATATTAAGTAATTAGATGGGTAGTAAACCAGCGTTTAGGCAAAAAAAAAAAAATGTTTGTACAAAACAATCTAGTGACTAACTTATGATCAATTTTTTTTTTTGGTAACTAAAAAAAAGGGGGAGGGAGGGGGATTTGAATGACTGGCATATTTTGGCTTACTACACCCCTTGTCACTGAATACAATTTTCTGTTAAAAGTATAGTATATACTACAATATTTGGAAATTACGAAGTAGCTTAAAAGAAAAAAAATAGTACTTTGCACTTACTCTCGTTTTCTGGCTATTCACAATTTTATTCAGCTGGAGATCCCTGCCTGACAAAGATTACTAAACAGCCTCATTCAACCCTATGTAGGGGGCAACCTTTAGCTCCTGCCAGATATTATTCAGCAAAAGGACATAAGCTTACATGTAAGCAGTTCATCCTTGCACCCTGGGACATGTCCTCAGACAAGCAAACTTCCCCCCACCCCTTTCTTGAAATTTATTATACTGCTGGTCTCCTGTCATCCCATTCACCGTTTGCTGCGTCACTGGGCAGTAAAGGGTGGTCTACACTGCCTATTTGGTCTCAAGAGATCTTCTGGTCTCCAGTATCACTATTTTTTTTGCAGAAAACTACCAAAACAAGCTACTACACAGTACTTTCACATACTGCCATGGAATGATAATGAAAGCTATGAAGATGTTCTTGGTATCTATTTGCAAATGAAGGAAATTAGTTTCCAATTAAGCTTATATATATATATATATATATATATATATATATATATATATATATATATATATATATATATATATATATATATATATATAATGTATAAAATATACTAGGCAAAAATCAATACATAGGCTGGCATTAGTGGGCAGAGTATCGCACAGGATACTAGATGCACAGGAGTCTAAGTCTGGTTCAGGAGGGCAAGGCACTAATTCACTGTCTTGGGTGAGGAGGCAATACCGTGAGGCTCGCACCGTTCTTACACTAAGTTTAGACTGGTCAGAAGGGGAAGGGAGGTTACTGACTCTGCACAAAGAGCGGGTAGGTTCTGACACTGTCACAGGCGCTGCATTGAGGGGCAATGTTTCATCCCAGTGTTCGTGTACATTGCACTGTCTGTATAATCACTGTTTGGTATCACTGTAACGCCTGTTCTTACACTCACTATTATGCATTCTTTTCTGGCCTCAATGTTCACTTACATTGCGTTACACTCACTATCGTGCCTCGCGTGCCCGCCTCACTATTCACTCATATTTTACTGTCTTTATATTCACTATTATATCATGGTGGGACAGAGGGGAAGGGAAGGTCCAAGGGCTCACAACTTTTGGCCTGGGGGTAGGCGGAGACCCTTTAGGAGTCCCTCTGTCCTGCGGCCACGGGACCACTCTCAGGGGCGTCGTTTCTCGGCTGGGGCTCGGGTTATGTGTGATGAAGGGTCCCTCACTATTGGGGCTGGGAACTGGAGTCTGGCCCTTAGGACTGGGGCCAAATAGGCACTGGAGGCGCTCCCTCAGGTGCCGGGTGGAGGATGGGCGTCGCCTTTGTCGGAGAGGGGAGAGGGCCCACCTGGGGGTCCTAGCGATGTCCTCAGGGGCTCGTCAGCTGTGGTCTCCTGCTGGTGGGGCCGCCTTCAGGGCTGGGCTGCAGCATCGTTCCCTGCCGGAGTCCGTCAGGTAGGCGTCCTCCTCCACCTGACGGAGGGAGAATAACCCTGAGGACAGTGCAGGGCCTCTCCACCAGTCCTCAAGGCAGAAATCTTCTCCTCCTCCTGGAGGTTGCCTCAGTCTTGGTGGACAGAAGGGCAATCTGTTTTCCTGCGGGAGGGCAGGACTGAGCAGAGATCACCTTCTTGCTACAGAGTCACAGGGGGGGCAAGGGACTTTGGTGTCTCTTCCCGGCATGGCTACAGGCCATCGCTGGGTTCCCTTGGGCAACAGACGAAGGGTGGCTACAGGCCGTCCCTTCACTGACAGCACGGCTATAGACCGTTGCCGGGGCCTGACTCCGTGATGGAAATGCAGACAAAGTGCGGCTACAGGCCGTTGCTTGCCTGTTGGTGTGGCTACAGGCCATCGCCAAAGTCTGGCAAGGAGGGCGACGTGTAGACGAGGAGTGGCTACAGGCCGTCTCCTGCCTACTGGCGCACTACAGGCCGTAGCTGGTGTCGTCCCTCAGGGGAAACTGCAGAAGGAGAGGGGACATACAGATCTCTCCCCGGCACTGCTACAGGCCATCTCTGTTTCTGCAGGGGGTGTTAGCAGCACTAGGCTGAGCGACTACAGGCCGTTTCCTATTTGGCAGCCTGGCTACAGGCCATGGCCTCCTTTGTGTGCAGCTACAGGTTGTCACTGGTGCCCGGTTACAGGCCGTGGCCCTTAAATCAGAGCGGCGACAGGCCGTCTCCTTTATTTCCGAGCAGCTACAGGCCATCTCTGGTATGGCGTGGCTACAGGCCGTCACTGGGGTGCTGCTTGGAACTGCTAGACCAGTTCCACCCTGATCCTGTCAGTGTTCAGCTTACGCGGGATGTAGTGTACTTTGACTAAGGTGGTGGCGGAGGGTGAACTCCAGGGAATAGGTGCGTGCAGCCAGGGTGAACTTATGTCCGTATTGCCCGGACACGTTCCATGCGCTGTCTAGACCTCTGTGTCCTCTTCCTAGGGGTGTTGTGGCGACCTGAGTTGCCACAGCCGGCATTTTACCATATATCACAATACAAGGCACATAGGGGCATGAACGTGATATAACACACTACACAGTATATCACAAGACAAGGCACATATCGGGTATGCTCATAATATATGTCAGACACTATATATCACAATACAACACACCTATGTGATGTATGGGTAATACAGAACAACACGTTATATATCACAATACACTGCTCATATAGGGTATGCTCACAATATATCCAAGACACCATATATTACAATACAATACATCTCTATGGCATGAACGTAATATAGTACGAGACATTGTATATTGCAATACAAGGCACGCACCCATCGGACATGGACACAATATGACACAAGGCTCTAGATATTACACGGCATAGAGCACACAGTCAGGCCAGGTATATATTACACAGAGGGGGGGGGAACACGCACGTGGCAACTCAGGGGGGGCCTGCTACACTTTGTTAAACTACCGGTAAAAATCCACAGTGCAGGGCTGTGACACTAAGGGGGGGGGATAACACACACGAGAATGCACTAAGGGGACACACAGGGTTGCAACACTGGGGAGAGGGGAGGGTTCTGCAGCGGGGTCTGTAGCACTAGGGATAGGGGGGGGAGAACTCTCATCATTTAGACCGACAGGAGTGGGCGCGTGGGCGCTTCCCAGGACTACCACACAAGTAACTGCAGGTGGCAGCCTGGTGTGTGAGGAGGGCCGTCCAGGGTGTGTTCCCGGCACGAGTCTGGGGCGGCATGATCAGGGGTCCAGGCTGAGTTGGAGGGTGGAGTGATGGGCAGCCCTTTCCTGGCGGGAGCCATGGGGGTGTGGTGGCCCTCTGGACTGGGGCCGAACAGGGCTAGGAGGCTCACAGTGCAGTGCCTGCCCTTGTCTGGGGTGGGAGTCCTGGGGATGGGTCTGGGATGGCCCGAGTCTGGGGCTGGCCACCGGGCACCCTTGGTGCTTCTGGAGTGGCAGCCTCGCCTGGAGGAGGCCGTAGGGGGCTGGTCGAGGCCGCTCGCCTGGGGAGAGGCTGCCAGCTGCTGAGGGCATCGAGACCTGGGCTGTAGCACACCTGCCGTGGTCCAGTGGCTGCGGCCTCACCTGGAGGAGGAGGCTGTCAGGGGTGAACTGCGGCCGCTCGCCTGTGGGGAGTCTGTCAGCTGCTGGGGGTGTCATGGACTGGGCAGCAGTGACAGGACTCCTGGCCACAAAGTGTTCCCATCCCAGGTACTTGCAGGTGAGGGCTCTGGTGGGGAGCAGTCTCCAGTCTCCGTGGGAGAGGGGAGGCAGGAGGGGCATCTCTCTCTGCCGCAGGAGGAGTGGGCGGAGCCAGAGATGGCACCTTTGAAGGGAGCCTCTGGAGTGAAGGAGGCATGACCAGTGGTCTGCCTCTCAGCCTGGCAGGCCTGACGGTCCCTGCCGGAGCTTCATGCCGAGGCAAGGGAAGGAGGTCCAGTGGACTCCCCTTCCACCTGACAGGTCCAGAGGACACTGCCCAGGCTCCCTCCCAGGGTGGTGGTGAAGGGAGATCCAGGGGACACTTCCTTAGGCTGACAGGTCTGGGGGATGCTGCTGGGGGACCACTCATCCCAGGGACAACAGGAGGGGAAGTCCTGGAGGGTCTTCTGGCTTCTGTGGCGGGTCCAGTGGACTCTGCCGCCCTCCTGCTGTCAACTGGGGGATGACCGGTGGTCTCTCCCCCTGTGGCAGATCCAATGGTCACCACCACAGGGCCTGCCGCCTTCCTGGGGAGTACAGGCGAAGATCATCACTGTGACGGTCCATGATGCCTGCTCCCACAGGTGGGTGGCAGAAAGAGGAGATCTGATGGACACTCCTACAGTCGACCTGATGGGTTCTACTATGCTGCTGCTCCTCTGGGGTATAGCAGAATCGAGTGCTGGATGCAACTCTCCCTCTTGCGAAGGCAGGTCCGGAGGACTCTGTCTGAGGGGATACTTGGGACTTTCGTACGTTAAGTCCCACCCTGATTCTTGCAAGTGCCCACTCCATCGGAGGGTAATGCACTCGAACTGCGTACTTCCTGGTGGTCCAGCTGCGTGGAAGAGGGGCGTCGGGTTACGGGAGAGACGTGTCGCTGTGGCACGGAGTGTTGATATACCTCCCCATTGCCTCCCCTTGGGGTGGGGGCTACCTCCCTGTGTTCTCCTCCTGGGGTGGTGGTGTCAGGCTTGCTCCGCCGGGCGGGCAGTTCACATACTATACTTTTAACAAAGTTGAATAAGCCAGTGATAAACACTAATTGGCTGCCCCTGTGGGCACGGCAAAAGTGATCATTCAAAACTCTATCATGCCCGTATGCAGAATATACACAACTTCATATTTCTGAACAATCTTCCTAGTTTTGTCTAAATCTCTTCCTGGGACATCCAGTTTATGGCTGATCCTCATCGTCCATATCTACTGTGCAGTAGTGTTTTAATAATATAATGGAGTGTTTTTTACGAAATGCCTGTGAGCTCATATGAAAGCTAGGAAAACAAGGTGATATCTAATGTAAGCTCTTGATACAATCTCTACATTAGAATGAATCGATTTCATGACTCCACGCCATCATCTGTTTGTTTTTTCTTTTTTCTTTTTCTTAGGAGAGGAGAAAGAAAATAAATCCTTGTAGTACGTTTATCCAAGGAATATTATCAATCCATCTTCCGAGACTTTCCAAGAGCCATAAACATCAAGTTTTAGTTGAGAAAGCTTTATATTGGCCTGAAATCATCATTTGATCGAAATGCACAAAGTGTAGCTATGTAGGATTCGGGTATCAAAGTAACTCCATGTTACTGCAGCTGAGCCATGAGTCTTCGGTAGCTTAAAGGACACAAAACTTCTTGTAATGCAGTAGTCTTACAGAGGGGAGATAATAAAAAAGAGTGGAGGCAGACATGTAAAAGAAATATCCCTTGCCAAAATTTATTCAATTCTCATATGAGAAAATCATCCTAACATGGGCTCACTGGCTGCAAGACCAGACCTGTTTGGCTGGTCCGTTTGAATTATTTATTGTACCCCTTTTTCTGTTGCAAATATTGTTATTCTGGATTCCTTCTGGTCTAGTGGGGTTCTTCTAAACAGGGAGGAACACTAAAGCAGGCTTCAGCACACCCTCAGGGTACAGGCAGACACAAAAACTGCAGATGGCAGGACAAAAGATCTATTATTGCACATGTAATGTGTTGTATAAAAGCCCTCGTTGCTTAGAGGCAAAGTGAGGATCCTCTCTTTGGCTCAGTGGTAATGTGCATGTGTATCAAAAGTGAGGGCCTGAGATTGAATCTTGGCCAGAACAGTGTGATTAATTTGCTAAGTTTCAGTTCGGTCATTATATTGGTGGCAGTGGTGGGATATGAGGCGAGGCTTTGAGGGCAATGATGTTGTTAGGTGACAACGTCCTAGTCCTTACATCCCGGGGATGAGCTGTTCGGTGAGGTCTGCAGCATCCCCAGTGGTGGCCTCTAGTGCTATGCTGAAGTGTGTTTGAAACTGACCAAATTAATCACCAACGGGGGAAAGGAGTGGTGTAATGGGGTGTATAAAAGCCTGTGTTGCTTAGAGGCAAAGCGGGGATCCTCTCTTTGGCTTGGGGGTAACATGCATTCGTATCAAGCGCGAGGGTCTGAGATCGAATCTCGGCCAGGACAGTGTAATTAATTTGTCCAGTTACAGTTCCGTCATTACACACAAACCTCGATATACCACCTTTCATCCAATATCGTGCGATTTATATACAAGAAATGGTCATTTAGGGTGAAGGGGAAATGGGAGGGGAGATCTGAAAGGGACATCCCAAATTAAACACTAACACCCATCACAAGGACCTCTCTAGAGAAGGATGGGGCCGGATTCTGTCTCTACGTCTTTAGGGGGTGTTGGGGTGTTGTGAATTATTTGAGGTAGGGTCGAGGGAGAGATAGACTATGACTCTGGCTCTGGCAAAGTGGAAACTCAATGTCTGGCTCTCTCTCTCTCTCTCTCTCTTAGCCTGGGGATAGAGCAGTGTGGTCTGTGCCCAGAGTGGGGCTAGCGGTGAAGTTAGATGTGACCCAAGATAGTCAGGACAGCAAGTTTATACAATATTATTGAGCCCAGAACTCCTTCTCTAGGATTAGGAGGGCACTCTTTACATATGAGAGAGGATGTGTTTGGTTGGGAGGAGGGATGTTGGGGAAACCTACCTGACTCTGGGGAATGTGTGGTCTGGAAACCATCTCTAGCAAACTCGGTTGTACCACATCTAGCAAGCACACTGGAACACTGGAACTTCTGCATTGCCAAGCTGCCTTTAGCATGATCAGCTAAAGGGACTTCCGGACACTGAGAGCGCTGGCTCTTTGTGTCCTTCTGGTGTGGACACTCGTATTTCAGCTACCCAGTGGTGGTCTCTGGTCGTAGTTGGTGCTGGGATTTTGGTATACTTTTCTGACTGAGCTGGAGTCCTGGGTCTTTTGAATATACCTCAAATCATTTAATAAATTATATAATCAGTTAGTTACAAAAGTCTGATGTGATGCATTAGTATACACAGAGCGAGGTTGTAAAAATACGTGTGGTGGTGGCAGTGTACAGTGCATCTGCCAAGGGGTTAGCCTTGCTCCCTAAATACAATATTGTTAGGTCCACATCCCACATTGCCACAGGCTCCAAAAACAGTGGTTCAGGATAAGAAGGATGTCACCCAGTGAAACTTTCTCCCTAGGGTCAGCCTTTTGGTGTACAATGGCAGATCCTTACACTAGATCAACTCAGGCATAATAACACAGGCGTCTCGTGTTCATTGTCTCTATTTTACCAAGTAATAGTGTCTGCTTCACAAGTCCAGAGCTACACCAACTTCACAAGGTCTAAAGTCAAATTAAACAAAACTCCTCTATTCTCTCCCCCATCCTTATTTACCCTTCCTTGCTTCTCCAACATTCTAGGACGTGCTGGTACCTGGTCATAGCAACAACAGTTTCCTACATTGGAGACATCCAAAATATTCCAGTTTCTTACATAACACTTTAAATTCTTTAGCAAACAAACTGAAATTAAATTACACAATTTAACATTCGCCTAAATAAAACATTATAAACAAAATAGAAAGAAATTAAAGAATTAATGCATAACTATACAAAGTATCTCCACTCACAACTGCAGGCTATCTGGCAACACTGACTCGTAACGGATGTACGAGAATTAATTAGCACGAGCAGGTCATACGCAAACGGAGGCTTAACTCCTTCAGTCCGATGGTGTTTGTTCTCATTTATTTTTTGAACTTTTCAGACGCCTTAGGATAGACTTTCCGAACTGGAGGGGTTAGATATAACATTCACAAATACACTTTCTCGTAGGAGGATCTCCTAAGTTGCATAAAGTCGATTGGTAGTGGCAAAATTAAACAGACAAAAATATGTCACTCAATAAAAGAGCCTATCTAACTGATTTGCTGGGTAGGTAGGTCATTAGTGTTGTATTCTTGTTTGTGCTTGTTAATTTCATGCACCAGAGAAAATTTTAAACAGTCGGAAGGTTTATATATGGAGAAAATGGAGAAAAGAAAGAAGTGGACAAGAGAGGTGAACGATGGGGAAAGAGGGGAATGGGAGTACGGAGTCAAAGTAGTAAATAGAGAAAAATGAGATAACGAGTGCAAGAGGAAGAACAGGAAAAGGGATGGAATGTAGCAGATAACTGAGTAAAGCGGAGAAGAGAAGAAGGAAGAGGAGGAGAAATGAAAGGGGACGGAGGCAAAGGCAGAAGTTTTGCAGATAAGGGAAAAGGGAGAGAGAGAGAGAGAGAGAGAGAGAGAGAGAGAGAGAGAGAGAGAGAGAGAGAGAAGAAGAAGAAGAAGAAGAAACAGCCAAAGGAAGGAGTCTGGCAAATAAAGGAAATGGGGAAGAGAAAAGGCAGAACAGAGAACGAGAGGTAATGAAATGGAAGGAGTCCTGCGTGAAAACAAGGAAAACAAGGTAAAAGAAGGTGGGTGAGAGAGAGCCAAAGTAAAAGAAGGAAGAGGAGGTATAATAAGAAACAAGGAAGAAGAGGGTAGAAGGGGAAAGAGCGGGAAACGAGGTAAAGAGTCTAGCAAATGAACGGACTGCCATTTTCCCTCGTACTTCTTCTGTCTGTCATCTGGTTCGCCTTCCCCCCCAAACCGCAATGTTCCGCTCCATTTTTCACTACAACCATCACCATCACTACAGTTAGTATGTCATCATTATCATAATCATCATCGTCTTCACCATCATTATCCTCGTTGTCGTCGTCATCGTCCTTATCATCTTTGTTATCATGAACATCAATATTGTCTCAGTCATCGCCAAACAACAAAATAGTTCAGTAATTACATGAAAGGACGCTCAAAAATCAGTAGCCTAAACTGCTGCATAACAATTGCTCTTTAAAACTAATAAAATCATAGTGTACACCATACCTTCAGTCACAGCCAACTCCATTTAGTGCATTATTATCAGTACCACCTTCAGTACAATATTGTCACCATCATCTGTTATATCACCATCATCCGTTATTCACCATCATCTTATACATCATGATCAACAACGTCATCACCACGGCATACGCATCACCAAATATATCTCTATCAGCCACTCCATCATCATCATCACGCACGGCACCACATTCATCACAAGAGTTATCATTACAGCCAACATCACTATTATTACTCTTCCCTTCATTTATAACGGAAGCTGACCAGTAAAATCATCATCATCCCTATAATTTCAGGCATGTCTCACCACAAGTAGGTTTAGAACATCACTAGAGAGAATAAGATCACCACAATACCCTTCAGTTTTTACACAAATAAGTTAATAACATCAGCCAAAAGTATCACCATCATCATCACAGTCAATAACATCACCACCATCACACAATCAGTATCATCACCACCATCACGCAATCAGTAACATCACCACCATCTCACAATCAGTAACATCATCACCATCACACAATCAGTAACATCACCTCCATCACACAGTAATATCACCATCATCACACAATCAGTAACATCACCACCATCACACAATCAGTAATATCACCACCATCACACAGTAACATCACCATCATCACACAATCAGTATCATCACCACCATCATACAATCAGTAACATCACCACCATCTCACAATCAGTAACATCACAACCATCACACAATCAGTAACATCACCACCATCACACAGTAACATCACCATCATCACAACCAGTAACATCACCACCATCACACAATCAGTAACATCACCACCATCACACAATCAGTATCATCACCATCATCACCAGACACTCTCATCTCCACAATCTCCCCAGCCATACAATTGCTCACATTCATTAACGCTATAATTCTGCCACCATCACCAAAATTTTCCCGCACTTACCACCACAGTCACGCCGATCACATCACTCAACTCAACCCTACTATTTCCCTTCCAACAGTACCTCAAGCACACCCACCCACGATCAGCCACCTCAGACAATATTTTTTGCTCACAGACAACATCACCGCCCCTCTCAGGGCAAGGCGCCTCTAACAACGGACTAACAGTTGCCTTTAGGAAGTACTTTGTTACACTCTTACAGCTACCAAACATCAATCCCGCCCACCTCACTGGAGCCACTACCACCACCAATAATATATCAGCGTAACCACAGACTCACCGTGGAGCGAAACACAGGGACGTAATCTTACTTCAGGAGGCTTTCTGGCACCTCTTTCTACTATTACAACTTGGTACTTGAGGCGTCGCAGCAACATTTTCTTAGCGATTTATTATGCATAGTACATTTTATTATCCAACTGTATGTTACTGATGTGAAGTATACCGATATTGGTAAAACAAAACCAGCATACAAGCCACTGTAAAGGTAAAATGTACAATGATAATCGCTCAGGAAGCACCAACAACAGGGCCCGTTAACACCACAAACACCACACTACTTCACTCTCGACAAAACCACTTAAGGGCAAACACTAACGAAACATTGCAAGTCAGTTTTCCAGTCATTACAAAACCACCTGAGCACGGGAGTAGACTATAGAATTAATACTCACTGCTTCTCTAACCTTTACGAAACTGCTAAAACACAACGATAACATTACAGAGGAATCGCTCTATGTTCTCTCAGTCCTTGCAAAACCATGAGTTGCACTTCAGAAACACTACTCACGGCTCCTCCAACCATTATATAACCACTTGAGCATTATATAATGACTTGAGCATTACAGTAACACTACAGAAAAACTACTCTTTGTTACCCCATCTTACAGGTTTTCCAACTTTTACGTAATCATTGATCACTACAGCATCATTACAGAAGCATTACAGTACAGCCTAGAAATCGTTAGATCTTGTCTTTTATCATATAGTAGTTTTCATGACTGTTTCTAGACTGTTTATTTATTTATTTATTTGCTGAAGCCAAATATGATGAGTGCCAAACGTAAAACTTTGAGCGTTTTTGTAAAAACGCAAAAATCCAAAATTACTGCCAGGAATCCTATGAAACGCTAAAGATGAATCTAAATGGTTATTAAAAGTTTAAAATATGTTATATTTTATATTTTTATTGAAAAAACAATCAGATAATATTACTAGAAATATGGCAATAATGATTAATCCATACATGAAAAAATTACGCAGCTTTATATCGTAATGGTATCATATGACGGGTTATGAGTGTTCAGAATCAAGAAATTAATTCTGACAAAATATAATGTCTATAATAGTATATTCACACAATAATTATTCAGAATCAAGAAACTAATTCTGACAAAATATAATGTTTATAATAATATATTCACACAATATTTATTCAGACGATTCGCCACTTTCATCATCGCCGTCCATGTTCAGTTTGAACGGGTTTTAACAGCTTGCTTGGCCCCTTCATTTCCAGAAGTCTGAGCACGGAAGTGTTATTTTTGTGCATGGACAGTGTGTCGTTTTGCAGCCACTTTTGCAGCCACAGTTGACGAGATTAAACACTTCATCTGGTGCAGCTAACTGTCCAGGCAGAACATACTTTGGTTGCAGTTCTTGTCCATTCATTTCCCAGCCATGCTGCACAGGGTCCAAGTCAGGCAGCGAAACCATGCCTGCTGATTTCCACAAAGCTGTTTGGAAATGAGTTTGCTCACAGTGTGGCTTAAATGCACCTTGGGTAGGTGGAAAGATGCTCAACTTTGGTGGTACATGTTGTTTACCAGCAAGTTTTCTCATGAAAAAATTAGCACTCATGTGGCCTAGTGATATCTCTGGCTCTTGCCCATATAACATGGCTACAGATTTCAAACAGGAGCTAGTGACGTCATCCGGTGATGCTGCAGCATCACCAAGAAGAAGCAGACCAGTGAACTTTTCAAGTGTTTTGAACACAGTTGCCTTGCCAGTACCAGCAAATGAAGACTGCATCACATCCAGTTAGGGCTTGAGCTCCAAAAAGGTTACGGATGACTGCAGCATGCTTATTGACCCCCTCATCGACATTGATGGTAGTGTACTTTCCAGAATATGACTCCATGGTTACCTCAACTGTAGTTGGCAAGCCGTTGGTTCGTGCATGCAGGTGATGTGCAAGGATAAGAAGCACATCAGTGTCATCAGATACAGCCCTAATTGGTGAAAAGCCTGCAGAAGCTTCGTGAATCATGTGATATGCCATGATGACATCTGTTTCCTCATGTATTATTGCTGTCTGCTGTGGACCAACCCCAACTTCTACTGGATGTGGATTAGGGCCAGTCACGATGATGCATTTTCCTTGTGGGACCTGGATGGAGCACAACTTTCTTTTTACAATCATATGGATGACATGTTCTTTGTTTGCACTTGCATTCAACACTATGGTGATTCTTCTGTCAGCCTGAACACGCAACTCTATCCTTTCTGTCATGAGGTTCGACAGCATGACTTTGTATTCAGCTTACAGTATCTGTCAAACATCACATGAAGGACTGATGCTGTCTCAGTATATCGCATGATTCTGGACAATGCAATGCTGATGAACGTTGAAAGCTTTGCAAGTAATGCTGGCCAAGGAAATGTCCATAACAAAGCACTGCCTTCTAGGGTTACCGCTATTGAATGTTGAAAGTGCCGTATTCCACATACCATCTGAAGTTTATTCTTGAGTGCAGGCTTGCTGCTTGTCCTCATTTCACCATTCTCCTTAAAGAGAGAAGTTGGGTGTGGAGCCAATTCATGGGAGAATAGTCTATGGAAATGGTCTCTGTTGATGGTGCCATTATTGCAATGACGCATGCATAGATATTTTCGGTATCAACAATGATGTGACTTTGGCCAACCTTAGTAGTACGTGTCGTTGCATTTCTTTTCAACCTGTTGTGGAAGCCTGATGGCCATTGGCACTCATATTCTAACCACTGGGCTGTTCCAATTTCGAGGCAACAGTGAACATTAACTGTAGGATCATAACAGCTCGCCCAGAAAATATATCAAAAAGACCAACGACTGTTTATCATTGTCAAATATTTCAATGCACGTTGAAGGAGCACCATGTATCTTCATTCTATTAGTTACATCTGCCGAGATGCGTGTCAGTTGCTCCTCCTTGTGGGAGTTGACAACATGTTGAGCTTCTCCATCTTTCATTGTTTCCAGGTCATTCAACAGCTGTGCACATGTGCTGTGAGCTAGTGCCCAAATGGCTAGAGTGGATTCATTCAAAGTAGATCCTATGATGCCAGATGGTCCTTTGCCATATCGCATGTAGGTGGTCTCAGTGAAGAAATCTGACCATATAACATTCCATAGGTCATCTTGGTGATGCATGACATGCTCTCCAGACATAAACCTCTACGGAAGTTTGGGATCAAGACGTTGCATAGACCGTAAATAATTGAGCCCATAGCGCGCATAACTGACCTGACGCAAAAAAATATGGGAGCATCTTTTCAAATGCAAACAAATGGAGTGGCCAATCACCTTCCCTCTCTGCTCGAACAAATGTCATCAAGATGAATACAGGTTTGATGAGGCTGTCCACCCATTGTTTGGTTGTGTTACTCTGCTGTCTTTTTGCATCAAGGTGTTCACTGAGCTCCATTATTGTGTGAAGTTCCTGACTGACCAGTACTGGACGTAAAAGTCCCTTTACAACAAGGCGCAGTGCTCTTACATTTTGGGGGAACTTCTTGCCAGAAAGCAGTTTAGGCACTCCATCAAATGTAGATTTCAGAATGGCTTCAAGGCCACTTCCTGCCATTAGTACACCCACAGCACCTACAAAGCTCATTAGCACGTGCATACCGCCAAGCCTTAGGACAAATTTACTGAAAATGTTGCGGTCCACCCAGGTTATGCTAACAGGCACCTGATAGAGCTGTTGGTCAGTGGTGAATATGGTCCATATTTGTCCAGTTAATGATGTGAGATGTTGACTTAACCACAGCAGTTTTCATAGTGTCTGGTTCGGATGATGTCATGTCCAAGAAGGGTGCATAAGCAATGCTTGTTTTTTGGCCAGGTTGTTGACCTCTTTCCCTAACACTTTTTTGTATTGAAACCGCTATATTCTGGGCACAGACCTATTATGTAACAATAACAAGTAATAATGAAGTGTAAAATTAAATTAATTTTACAGAAGTCCATACAAATTTGTCAATCATGGCAGAGTTCTTGCTCTAGATAGATATAAAAGGAGATAGCCAATGCTTTTTACCATGTTTTAATATACCTGCTTTAAAAAGATGTCTACAAAAACGCTTAACTTTTATCGGCTGGCACTCATCACATTTGAAATCAGCAGGTCGAAATTGTCTAAAACCAGTGTAAAAAAAAAAAAAAAAAAAAACCTGTGTCCAAGCGCAAGGTTCACCCGGACTATTACCCACTGCTTCCCCAGCCTCTCTGAAGCCACAACAACTCTTCAGTAGCATTTTACAGTAACACTCTCCTCACGACAGTTCACCACAAACTTCTCCCCATAGTACTACAAAAGCACGCACGCACGCACGCACGCACACACACACACACACACACACACACACACACACACACACACACACACACACACACACACAGCAATTTTCTATCAATTCAGGGTACACACAAGAGTACCAGAACCGTATTATCAACACGCTAAGAGCACCTCTACACCACAACGTACCAGATGTATCTTGATTTCATGGTGCCGCGAATGTTACTGTTCAGAGAGATGAATCACACCCACCACCACCACCATCATCAGTTAAAAAGATGGAGCGAAGTAGGATCTACACAAAGAAAGGAAGCATGGAAATGGGAGAACCTTCTATAACACGGCCATTGGAATTGGACACACGCCCATTCACACGCCATTTTAACTTACGAAATTCTGGTTCCACCTCAGTCATAATCATCAAGCATGCAAGCACTGCAACTTGGGACCTGGAGATAACCACCACCCCCATGTCTTATTCTGGGGGAAGATTAGCATATTCGAGGTGATGAGAAGCAGAGACTGGATCTTTGCAAATGGCCTACAATGCATTCCCTTAAGTCACGCCCTTACACCTGCCCCTTCTTTCCCTGCTATTTACACATACCCTTTCCTGCCTACGCCCTCTCCTGGCTACATCCTCCTCTGCCTACACCCTCTTCTGCCTACACCCTCTCCTGCCTACATCCTCTCTTGCTTTCATCTTCTCCTGCCTGGAATCACGGCTGCCTAACCTTCTCCTGCATACATCCACTCCAACCTACACCCCCTTCTGCTACACCCTCTCCTGCCTACACCCTCTCCTGCCATAGCTTCTTCTTCCTACATCCTCTCCTGTCTACACCCTCTCCTGCCTACCCCCTCTCATGGCTAAACCCTCTCCTGCCTAAATCCTCTTCTACCTATACCCTTTCGGTTTTATACCCTTTCCTGCCGTGACCTTCTCCTCTCTTTCCTTGTGCCTAACTACACCCTTTCCTGCCCACACGCTCTCTTTCCTGCACCATCTGACCATAGAGTCTCCTTCCCACATAGTCTCTTGCCTACCCTACCACCTCTTCTACCCACACCCTCTCTACCCACACTTTTTCCATCCTGCCTGTCCCTTTGCCTGCCACTTAATTGTATCTTTCATTTAGGTTTTGTTAAGTGAGAGTCGGATTGGCATTTCGTATTTTCGTGTATATTAGAGACATGTATTTTGAATGATGAGAAAAAGTTGAAGGAAACAGCGACAAAGGTAACATAAGGTTTGATTATGATACATTTATTGGACTGATATGAACAAATTGCAGGAAACGACGGCAGGAGTAGCAAAAGGCTGGAATTTGATATATCTGAAAGGCATACTTGTGCTGTGTCAAGGATGAATGTTTAAGGATTATTCATATAAAATTATTCGCTAGTAGGTATTCAGTTTCTTACTACCATTTTGCTTGTGACACTTGAACTGGATAATGAACATATAGGCATCCCCCGAGGAGTAAGGAGAATGTACTTGAATATTATCATATAGGACTATGTAAGCTTAGAATTGTGGCTACATTTAAGTGGGAAATGTAAGTCATTGATAGCTGACACTTGAAAAACGTATCTTTCAGCAATTCTTCTAGCATCTCCACCGACATAAGTATTCTTTTATTTTTTTTTGGTTCTGCATCAGCTCACATGGCAAAACTGAGAGGATTTTTTTTTATTTTTTTTATTTCTCTCTCTCTCTCTCTCTCTCTCTCTTTTTTTTTTTTTCTTTACTCTGCATTGGTCCATCTGTAAATCCTTGCAAACAAGTTCTGATATAAGACCCTTATTCTTATTGAAATCTGGTCTATATAATATTGCAAAAGAATCCATACCAGCTAATATATATATATATATATATATATATATATATATATATATATTGTACTGTACAAATTTTGCCTCCTCCCCGCCTTCCAGTACTTCTAGAACAATGATTTTCCGTTTTTAACCAAGGAAAGCAATTACGTCTTAAAACTGAAATACTGCATTAAGCACGTCAACCAGTTAAGCATCATTCCTGCCAAATATTGTCGATGTGAGGATCCAGCAAGATTAATGTATTGTTACTTTAATGAGGTAATTACTGGATCCTTGTGTGTCTGTGGAGAATGGCTATAATTCAAAGCTCGTGTACAGAGTGAAAGCTGAACTGTGATGGTAAGTAATATGCTGAGAAATTTTCCTTCATACTTTGACCATGTACTCATCGACCTTATTATACAGAGTGGTCGAAATTTCCCGCCTCACAGGAAATAAACATATGAGCTAAATTTCAGCTAAGTGGCGTCTCTCTCTCTCTCTCTCTTAGTTTTCTTCTTTTTCTAGTAATCTCTTTTTTATTATTTACATTTTAGATCTGTTGAAAACTCACACGAATATAGTTATGACACGTAAGTGGTCAAGTGACAATTTACGCCACGTCTTCGTCAAAGGAAAGTATTGAGTAAGTTTGGGATAAAAAAAAAAAAAAATGCCCACATATTTTTCAGAAGGTGGAGGCGTCCACCAGTTCAACTCACTGGATGTAGTGCCTCTTTCAGGTAACTGCACTGAGTGAAAAAGCAAATTTCTTTTGTAGCTTAGGAAGCCATTTATTAGGGTGACTGGTAGCCACTGAACCAGATGCCCGCCTGGTGGTCTAATGGGTTTAGGTACTTCAGTCGGGAAAGAGTTTATTTCCGATAAGGAGCTGGGTTTACAGCTCACAAACTACAGTTAAGATATCCATTCTAAGTAACGCTGCCGTGGGTCCATACTCCCAGAAGATATAATAATAGATAATATTCCAGGTATGTTAACATAGGTTATGTACAATTCTCGTATTGTAAAGTTATGTAACTTATACTGACCGTAACTAAATATAAACCATTTTGCCAAATAATTTTCACAGAATCACTGTGACTAAATTTTTTTCCTTGCTTAACACAAAACAATATACAATACAGAATCTATCTAAATTAGGTGTACTATTCATGTTGAGTTTGTATGAATGTAAGAAAACTCCAGTCCTTGGCAAACATTTTTAATGAAACTTTGCACGCTCAGTCATACGGGGTCCGATAGCAGACATTCAGGGTTTGGGACAGATGATGTCTTCTGAGAAAGTATTTTAGTGGCCACTTGGTGGGGCATCGTTATGGATAACGTGGGTGGTAGGGTGTGTTGAGTTTCAGATTCATTGATTGGTGTGTGTGTGTGTGTGTGTGTGTGTGTGTGTGAGAGAGAGAGAGAGAGAGAGAGAGAGAGAGAGAGAGAGAGAGAGAGAGAGAGAGAGAGAGAGAGAGAGAGAGAGACCTGCTGAGGGAATGTTCGATCACTTTTGTGCTCCTAAGACGGCTTCATTTGCAGCCACTTTCCCGGCAGGGTAAGTACTTTTACGACCGCAGCGAGCGAAGACCCTTGTAATCTCCATGAGGCAACATATCTGAACCACTGTGTATATCATATTAGTCTATTTGCTTTCATCTGACGGAACTAGGCCACTCCCACAGCAAAAATACTTTGTTGTGGTTACATGAATTTCGACAAGCTTTAGTTCTGAGGTGGTATTGAGGCTCTCTGGTTACTAGTTAAACGATCACCCAATCCGACCCAGTTTGGACATAACCAAACTGGAACGGACTTGAGATCTTTGTATGGTTAGAGTAAAAGTCCTGTAGGCTTTTTGCTCTGACTTGGCCTGAAACTATCATCTGTCCACTTTGAATGTTGACTAGTACCAATAGATTTGCGTTAGAGTATGATCTATTTCTCTGTCTGTCTGTCTATAGCCAGACGCCATAATCTAGTAAGGGCTGGCCGTTTGCCTTTGCGTTAGTTGTTTTACGGGGAGGGGCACTAACCCTTCGCCAACCCACTTGTTGGCACGTTGAGAACACGTATGGGTTAGTTATATGGTTACCACCCAGCGCTGTAAGTGGTTTCCTGGCGTACATGAAACTATCATGCTTGTCACTCAATGTAAAGCTACCTGAAAAGGATAGAAGAGTAATATAAAGTGACAGGAAAGATGGGAGAAATAGGTAGAGAGGAGGGCAGACACAAAAAAATAAAGGTGAAGGAAGAAGTAGGCAGCACTACATCAAGTGAGTGGATGATGGTCGCCACCACCTACCATCATTAGGTGCTGTAGAAAGGATGTATAACTACAGTGCTGCCTTTTTCTGCCACAGCCATGTAAAATGTGCTTTAAAAGGATGAAAGTCTGTGCAAAATTAGTATGCCAGCAGTACTCGTATAATTCCTCTCGCTCCTCGTGTACACTTAAACCATCCTCTAATACGCGCATTGTCTCTTTTCCGGGAAATAAAAAGCCGAGAGCGTGAAAAAACGATTATAAAAAAGAAAGTCAAGCGTCTCCATCCTCAGGGGTAATTTTATCGTCTGAAACTAATACTTACGACCCGGAGATGTGCCGCAACTTTTTATGAGCCCCAGTGACTCCTATTTTGGCGACCCGGATTAGAGTTTTTACGTGAGAGAATTTTTTTTTAGCAAGTAGGGCTGAGCAAAAAGTAGAGCGTGAAGGATCAAAATATCCCTCACGTCTCGGCAGTAATGTGTTTCTTCTCGCGCTGGTGTGGGTTATAAGCGATCATTATTATTTTTTCCGGTTTCTCATCATTAACCTTACACACCACACGTTTTACGGTCACTAAGCGTCAAAAGTCAAGGTGAGGGGTGGGGCTACTCTGCACGGTCACGAGTGGCGTAGTGAGCTTTCTAGTAGATTTTCCTATGCTGCGTATTGACACGTGTAGTTTCTTGATGTTATTCCTCTTTTTCTGATATGGACATATATTGCCAGGGTAACTGACACTTGATTTTAAACCCCTTTAGTCCCATGACGTGCTTCATGTTCTTGCCGCAACTACAGGGGCGGCCAAATATTGTGCTTGTCCCTAAACTGCGTAATTCCCTTCCTCCCACCCTTCCTCTCTCCCTCACTCATTGTGTTACTGCACTTTCTTGGAGAACGGCATGCAAGCCCTATGGGAAAAGTGTTGGGAAAATGTAAATTGGCACCTTCTCCTAGGCCAGGTTTCAGGCAGGGTGGAACCCCGGAGAGCCAGCCTCTCCCCGTGAGGGGAGGCTCTCGCTGTTCTCGGCCTAAGTCGTTCTACATGGCCAAAGTTTTTAATCGAACATGAAATTTTGCATACTGATATATGTTCACCCCTACCAAGTTTTGAAAAGGATGGAACCACCGAGGGTTGCCCCTTACAGGGAAGGAGATGGCCGCGTGGGGTCCTTGAAGAGCCGTTATGCACATCCATAATTTTTAACCCGGGAACAAGAAATTTTTCGTATTGGTAGGTGTGTACCCTGGCCAACGTCTTATTCGGGGTGAGACCACCTATGACAACTCGCCACGGGCGGGGTGTTGGGAAGTGGGCGGCTTCCATGGAGGCAGTGCCATAGTTTTCTTCCTAAGAGAATGAAGTTTTGCTTAATTACAGATTTTTGCTGAGGGTACGTTTTTAGTAGGGTGACACCCCCCAAAACCCACCCCCCACGGGGAAGTGAGGACCTTGGACAGTCTTTATACACCGTCATGATTTTTAACCTGGGAACACGAAATTTTGCATACTGGTAGACGTTCACCCCGGCGACGTTTTAGGAAGAATGGGGAACTGCCCCCGGGTGGGACAACGGCATAGTTTTTACGTAGGCGCAGGAATTTTGCACAGTAGTAGGCCTTCACCCGGACAAGAGTTTCTATTTTTTGAAGATGGGACTCCAGGGGTTCGCCTCTCCAACTTCTACGTAAATATTATTATTCCCTTCCTCTTACAATTTTCCAGGGGTGGGTGCGGCCATCAATATTGTCCTTCGTCTTGTATCATCAATATTTCCAGACAATTATTTTTAGCTTGGTGGACACTTTCGGAACAGCAGGAATTAGATACAACCTTCGGTAGCCGTTTTACTGCAAAAAGTCTGATGTAAGTGGTATAAGGTTGTCTGTAGCGCAAGAATATATAAAATCATATTATTAGATGGAAGGGGTTAGTGTCCCACTGGAGAAGTTAAATGGTAAAGAAAGAGTTGCTAGAAAGCCTAATACTCGTAAGCCGATAGAAATATGGTCCTCAGTTCTTGACACCATCCGATGACTCCGTTCAACTCAGGAAGGACATCACGTAGAAGGGGTTAATTTGAACATTGTTTTCTATACATACCACGCACACACGAGTAAATTTACATCAAATGCACTTTTTACTTTACATAGTGCATTTTGATGTTACTTAAAACTCCCTTACAGCGACGTAGGTTGTATTAGTAATATGCAAGAATATGTTAACGTACTAGATACAGCAATAAGCTGGTCAGGAAGAGGTGCCAGGGCGCCTCCATGGCCGATGAGAGTAAATGTCATAGCTCTTGTTACCGCTAGGTGATTTTAATGAATTCCGGAAGGATATCCAGCAGTGAAGAAGATAATATTAACATCGCTTGCATCTATACCACACACGAGAATATCAACTTGCAGTATGCAAAATCAAGCTGGTACGAAACAGATATTAGGGGAGCCTTTCAATCCAAGAGAATCTAGTAGACTTGAGAGACTCCGGAGCTCTTCATCCTTGGCGAACTATTTTTGCATATTACATATTGACACTCTATTCTGTGTTACTTATAACTTTTTTACATTGACACAATTTGTCAAAAACACATACCCGATACAAGATTATGATCATATCATGTGCAAAACCAAGCTGATAGAAATGATGTGCTAAACTGACCCTCCTTAACTTATTCTCCTAAAATCCGTATGTCTAAAGCTAAAGTCACGTAGGGGAAGGATAGCTCGTAATTTTTTACGGGCTTTTGTACAGGACATATTGAAAAGAACGTGTCTGGTCTCTCTGCGTCATTGCTGTCTGCGCTTTGTAACGTGGGGTGATGGAATATTAAATTATCATAGTCAATTCTTTAATGTCCGTAAAAAATCTGGAGGCTGAGTTCCTTTCTGCATTCTTGCTTTAGGGCCGTATCTAAAGTGGACTAGGAAGGTGCGTAGTACCATTTTCTTAGCGACCTATTATACTTATTACACTTTGTGTATCACATTAATATATATATATATATATATATATATATATATATATATATATATATATATATATATATATATATATATATTAATGTGATTGACATACATCGTCTAACTGACAGTTGAAATTGGCCTTGGTGACATGTATAAGGAGAAAAATTTCTAATATGCAAAATAAATCGCTGAGGAAGAGGTGCTGCGATGTTTTCCATGCCACCTGCAATATAGTCTAAATTTATGCGTACGGACCTCAGTGCCATATTCCCGTGGATTAAGAAACTATCTAACTCCTCTTCCTTTGTGGCCTGCGTTGTAGTGAGGATGCATGATGGAAGGGGCGTGTTAATAACGGAAGGGTGTATCAGTAACAGCAGGTGAATTGACAACTGCAGGGTGTAGTATTGACTGAAGGGTGTATTAATAAAAACAGGGTGTATTAATAACAGCATGGTGTATTAGTAAAGGAAGGATGTGCTAATAACATCGTGTATTAATTACTGAAGGTTCATTAACAAGATTGTATTAATAGTAACACGATGTATTAACTACATTAGGGTGCATTTATGACAGCAGGGTGTGTTACTAATAATAGGGCGTATTCATAACTGGAGGGTGTATAAACAGAAGCAGGGTTTATCATTAACAACAGGGTGTATTGATAACAACAAAGTGCTTAATATACGAAATCGATTGGCGGTGGCAAGAATAAAGCCACTAGCCGTAGCAAGAAGAAAATCCTCTGGCAGTATCAAAATCCCACGCCAGTATCAAGAATAATCCTTTGGTAATCCTATGGCAGTAGCAGGGTTGAGGTAAACTAAACACCATCGCACTAAAGAGGATGAAAATTAGTTGAGAGAGAGAGAGAGAGAGAGAGAGAGAGAGAGAGAGAGAGAGAGAGAGAGAGAGAGAGAGAGAGAGAGAGAGAGAGAGAGAGAGAGAGAGAGAGAGAAATGATGGAGGTGGTGTGGAATATATTAAATGCTTGTATGTATCCACCCGTATTCTAAGTGCCTTTATACACTTCTCTCTTTACAATTTACTCTTCAAACTGCACATTAACATCGAGCTTTTTATGTTCCTCATGAAAACCACGTCAGTATTGCGCCGAAATAAATGGCATACAAGATGGTGTTAAGTTGTAATATGCAGAAGAAGAAGAAGAAGAAGAAGAAGGAGGAGGAGGAGGAGGAGGAGGAGGAGGAGGAGGAGGAGGAGAAGATGATGACCTTAAGGAAGAAGTGGCACGAATCCACCCTTGCTTCTCTGAATACGACGGTCTAATGGCTGCATAAATACAACAGCAGGGAGAATCGAACCCCTTGTCATAATTTTTTCTTGTCTTTTCAGGCGGTTTCATTCAGATTAGTATGCACCTATTGTCGTAAAGGGATTTGGGAAGGCTATAATTTAACGCTCTAGTTTCAACATTTCTTCTCTTCTTACACAATCGTTTAGAGACAGAGTATACTGAACAGGCGACCAAATTACCTTCGTTTCTCCATGAAGCAAGAGGAGCCGGATAAAGCTATGGGCAAATGGTTGTGTGGAGTGCGGTGGAAATCTAGTGGACGATGGGCATGGGACAGGAAATCATGCCCTTTATAAATGGGAGTTGTGGTAGTGGTTTGAATGTAGTGAAGGTTTATTGCAAAATGTCCTTAAAAAAAAAGAAGTGTCTGTGTAAAAAAAAGCGTGTGTGGGAATGAAGAAATTGGTGGGATAAGCAGGAGTTATGGTGGACGATGGGGAGGGGCTTTGAGGGTATATTTTGAGAAAGTGGGTGCTGTAGGGTTAATGATTTGAGTGATGTGAAGTTTGTGTGTGTGTGTGTGTGTGTGTGTGTGTGTGTGTGTGTGTGTGTGTGTGTTTCAAAGTTTTCTGTAACAAAATAGGCTCCAGTTTTTCATATCAGGCATAGACAAAAATATATCATCATAACGAAGGAATAAGATTATTGGAAACCTCACCCTGACTTGGCAATACATTCACATACATAAAGGTAAAGATAAAGGTGAGAGCAGACGCAATGAGGGGCTTAGCCGCAGTGCTCATCTCCGTAACATAGGTCTTTGAGCCTGTGGTGGGTTATTCTCCCAATTTCCTGAGATACAAGGCCATTACCACTGCGTCATCCAGGTTACCAGTTACCTTCCCTAGGTGTTATCCCAGGTACTTATTTTGCCTATCTACCCACAAGGGATGGATGGACACCTGAATCAAGTGACCCCAGCTGCCCGTTCCATGATTCGAACTTCGGCGCTAACAGGTCGGCCACATCCCAGTCAGCTAAACTAACCACTCAGCCACATACTCTTATGCTACCTCAGTTTCACTCCATAATGAACAAGAAAATGCCTACCATTAAGAGGTAGTAGGTGTCAGGCAGAAATATTTATTCTTGTGACGTTCTACTCCACAACTTTACCTACCGAGAAAAAATCGTGTGCGTGTGGGAAAGATTTTTTTCTTTTTTTTTTTTCGTTAAGGGGTGTATCACTGCAGCTCTCTACATCAAGCAGAGAGAGAGAGAGAGAGAGAGAGAGAGAGAGAGAGATTCAGCGACCTATATTTTAGCCAAGCACGAATATTCCGTCACGGTCTTACTGGCGGCTCGAGCGTGACGGAAGAGAATAAAGAGGTCGATTAGCTTTTTTTTTTCTTTTTTTTAACCTCTTAAGACTAATGATTTAACTCGAGTCCTTCTCGTTTTCTTCATCTCTTCAGTCTGAGGATTTATTTATCGTTTTTTTGTCCCTTTAACTCAGCGATTTGGTTTTCGGCATCTTAATCCCTTCAACTTTGGGATTTATTTTCAATATATTAATTCCTTCAGGCTGAGGATTTATCTCTAGTTTTTTAATCCCTTAAGCGTGAGGATTTATTTCTTGTTTTCTTCATCCCAACTACCAAACATTTATTTTTCACATCCTTAATCCTTACAACATTGGGATTTTGTAAAACACTTTAACTAAAGGATTTATTTTCATTTTCTTCATCCTTTGAGCCTGATTATTTTTTTCAAGTTTTCTTAATCCCTTCGACTCAAAGATAACTTTTTTCTTAGTCCCTTTTTGACTGAAGATTAATTTTTCATTTTCACATCTCTTGAGCCACAGGATTTTTATTTTTATTTTCGCTTTCTTCATCCCTTCATCCCTGGGATTTATTTCTCGTTTCCTTAACCCCTTCAGTCCAAGGACTAATTATTTCTTAACTTTTCAGCTTCAGGACTCATTATTCACTTGCTTAACTCCTTTCGGCTGAAGAATTGTTTTTAAAAATCTTATTTTTGCTAGACGATTTTCTTTTACTTGGGATATATATATTTTTAAACTGGGGAGAATAATAATAGCCTTCATTTACCCCTTCATTAAAAGAAGCAGCCCCTAAGCTGAATATAATCGTCTGTAGCTAACTAGAATAAAATAAAAACTATCATTGCAGTGAAGGGTTAGAGGATGATCAGGCAACACATTAGCGACGCCACCAAACGACGTGATAAACTGTATACTCATTGTTTTTTATGCATAATATTTTCAAGGCGAGGGAAGGCCGAAGTAAGTACGGAAGGAAGGAAGGAAGGAAAAGAGATTGGATGAAAAGAAGTTGCAAAGGGGAAGAAGAAAGTACGGTAAGAGGAAAGAAGGATGTAAGGAAGGAAGGGGGAAGGAAGGAAGGCATGTAGGAAGGAACGCCATTGGATGTGCGGGATGTAAGTGATTGCCACCTAATGAACCCTTTCAACATGAGGAAACACACACACACACACACACACACACACACACACACACACACACACACACACACACACACACACCAACGATATCATTCTGACTGAAAGAAAGACGCATTAGTAGTAGGACTTGAGGAATGACAAGCTGTAAACAACATTGAGAACATAGGCAGGCTGTTGTTGCTGTTGTTGTTCTTGTTGCAGATTAACTTCTGTCTTCCTGGCCAAGCGGACCCGTCGACCGCAGGTAAGGAACTTCAAAGGCACCACTGTATGTTCTTATCCCACCTTTTTGTGTGATGGGATAGAGAAAATGAATTTTTCCATAACTCCCAGACCAGGCAATATAAAGTTATCAAACACTGTAGAGGGATAGAGAGAGAGAACATCTACTGTAGGATAAGGTAATGTAATTCTGATAATTCTGATACTTGTTTCTTTGTGCTAGTTAATGACGCACGAGAACTTGGGCTCGGGGCTGTCGATGCAAAGCGTTGTTCAGTATGCCTTCGCCCACCAGGCCTTGTGCACTGGCTCGCCATACAGCCTCCACGACATTGTCCAGTGTGGGTTGAAAAGAGACTAAAAATAAACTAAGTCGATCCCATATGACCTTTGACCCCTTGGCCTAGCTGACCTAATCAGTTCATCGTTCCTTCATACTATGTCACTGACAAAATGTTGGTCGAAATCCGTCGATTGTTCAGGAGATATCGCGCCCACACCTTTATGACCTTGACCTTTGACTCTTTGACTTAACTGACCTAATCAGGTCATCATCTCTTAATTACTGACAAAAGTTAAGTGGAAATCCGTCAATGGGTTCAGATGATGTCGCGCCCACAAGAATGTTTTAAGGAAGCATGGAGCATGGATCCTCGCACGCCCACAAGGACAGACCAGTCACTTAATGCCTTTTCCGCTATAAGTGGACGGAGGCACGAAAAGGTAGTGAGATTGGTGGTGAATAACATCCAGCCATAAGAATGAACTCTAAAGATCGTATTCTCGTCGATTTAAGAGGCTTTTAAAAAGATCTTCCTCAGCGATTTATGGGGAATACTGTCGCTTAGTATTAACCCTTTTGCTACTTATGCTGTTCCAATACTGGCATAGATTACAAACTATAGGCTTATGCAAAAATATAACAGTAAGAAAGAGGCACTATACTTTTCTCATCCTATCTTGGCCTAGAATATCCCCACCTCCATCTTTAATGCTGAGTTGTATCAAGAGGTTAGCACTAGAAAATGGTGCTATAATCACAAAGATGAGCTGTGGGAAGGATGCAAAGCTGCAGGGTTGACTTTTTCTTCCATTCAGCAAAGTAATACAAGTTGAGAAAGGACGAAAATTTGGCCAAGTAAAGGTGAAAAGAGATTAGGGAGCATATACTCGTACATTGTGCCAGCCATGTTAATTTCTGTGAAGTTTATTACCACTGCCACTTGCAATGACCACGAAACATTAACCTGCATAATTATTTTATTAGTTCTTCACGCGCACGAAGAATGTTTATAATAGCAGTGAAAAGCCCACCCTTTTCATTATAAACTTAGTGATTTCATAGTGCTTCAAGAGAAAGTAGTGGCAGCCACACTCCCTCTTCCTCTCTAGGTAGATCTTTAGGTACAGGTCGAGTTTCTGTGCCGTATTCTCATTGATATAGACTTTGTAACACCCCATCCACAGCGATTTACTATGGCTGATGCACCTAAATACCTGTTATTGTTGCAAATCCCAAATATATTCATAATGAAGATATGAACAACATGCAAGAGGACATGAATTATAATCTGCAATACAAGTAGTTAAAAGGAATTTCCTATGAAAGCTCCGACACCATCTAGAATATTTTTTGAGTACTGGATAGCACGCTTCAACAAAGATCGCATTAACCGCGATCCTATCACCAGTACCGAGTTCACTGCCTTGTTTTAGCGTTAAGATTAAGTTTTGTTTCTGTGTAAATTGGCAGCAGTGACATGGAAGGAGCAGGGGGAGAATTAACCGGAATAATGGAAGTGTGTCTTGGGGAGACTGAGAAGCGGGCGGGCGTGAGAAAGAAAAGGATGAGAGAGAGAGAGAGAGAGAGAGAGAGAGAGAGAGAGAGAGAGAGAGAGAGAGAGAGAGAGAGAGAGAGAGAGAGAGAGAGAGAACCACACCCATTATACTGTATCAAATACTGTATTTTTCGGGGTGGAGTAGCAAGGGTGTGTACGAATTATAACCCTTACTTAACAAAAATTACACACATAGTATCCGTGCTCACTATGCATACACACGGGTAGACTCAGGCACCACCGCCTTGTACATCAATTTTTGCCATAATTTGTGTGATTTTGTGCTATTAATAGATTGTTATGTGGATATCGGGTACGTTTTTAATTCTTTCGTACCGTCATGCACTCTCCTGTTCCCCTGCGTTGTAAGGACGTGGAAGTTCTTATTTCAAGTAAGGGATGCGATCTGAAGCATTACAACTTTCTCCTGGGTGTGTAAATGGTACTGAGGAAAAGAGAAATGAAACTGACAGGTAGATAGAAACTTTAACCCATTCAGTCTAAGGACGATTTGCTACCTGTAGATAGTTTTATTCGGCTTAGGGAAGACTTCAAAATGTAGGGATGAGATGCAGTCTCCATTGACCCCATTCATTCCAAAGTTGAAGTGGTAGGTGGTGGCGACCATCATCCACTCACTTTATGTAGTGATGCTTATTTCTTCCTTCACATTTTTCATTCTTTGTCTGCTCTTTCTGTCTTTCTACTTTCCCCTTTCCTTCTTGTCATTATTATTGTTGCCTGAATAGTCTAATGGTTTTCCTGACAACGGATGGAATCCATATAACCAGATCACAGGGTGAAGAACCGAGTGAAGAACCAAACCTCCACACTTTTCCCCGAGCTTTACAGCATGGCTCCGTCCCGTCCAATGAACTAATGTTCCCTTAGGGAACATTAGTTCATTGGACGGGACGGCCCTGCACGGGCTGTTGCTTGACTGTAGTTGATTGGTCTGCACAGCCAGACAGACTGGGGTTGATCAACAATAACAACCACAACAACCATCCCAAGGCTGAGTAAAATCGTCTGCTAGTAGCGAGAATAAAATAGAAATAGAGCCATCGGACTAAGAGAGAGAGAGAGAGAGAGAGAGAGAGAGAGAGAGAGAGAGAGAGAGAGACTGTCACGAGAGCTAAGAGAAAGGTGGGAATATGAGAACAATCAGTAACGTCATACGGTAGAAATAATTGCTACTTGTGCACACACGTATCTTCATTATTTAGTTATTTCTGCTCTGATCATCTCTAATCATCATCATCACCATCATCGTTATTATCATAACCACCATCATCGTTATTAGTTCAAACATCGTCATCTGTGCCACTCTCATCGTCAGCTGAAGCATCATCACCACCATCATTAATCACCATCATCTATCTATCACCATCATTAATTTCCCTAATACCTTCATCATTATCATCATCATCATCATCATTTCCCTAGCACTTCTATCACCAACACCAGAATCACTACCCTACCACACCTACCACTATGGCCACCACCACAACCACTACCATCGCCACAGTGCCATTACCATCTCCAATACTACCACCGATACTACCACTCCCAGTACCATCGACCATCATAATACTGACTGTCATCATCCTATTAGCGTAACGTATAACATTTTTCTAAAACGGATCTCTCTCTCTCTCTCTCTCTCTCTCCACATTGCCATGAACCACACTGCCACCTCACAATTACTGCAATCAGGCTGTCTCATTTGTCTTCATACTGCCGTTTCCTTGGTAATTGGATGCCTTTGCGGTTGAACATGACAGGCTTCTTACTTTTCTTTGCCACTGAAAGAATAGTGTTGTGTTACTTGGGTGGAGAGAGAGAGAGAGAGAGAGAGAGAGAGAGAGAGAGAGAGAGAGAGAGAGAGAGAGAGAGAGAGAGAGAGATGAAAGTGACATTAACGGCTAAAAAATGCAGTGATGAGGAGAGGCATGGAGAATGTAGGCGCGGCATCAGCAGAAGCAGAACTTTGTATGCGCTGCGATGATGATGATGATGATGATGATGTGTTAGCGTACGAAGACAAGTGTGTGTGTGTGTGTGTGTGTGTGTGTGTGTGTGTGTGTGTGTGTGTGTGTGTGTGTGTAATTCACCGGGTCGGTCAGAATCACTTGATGGTCGTGATCGTCAGCTTTTACCCTCCCGGAAGGGAGCTGAGAGCTCATATAGTCCAATCTAAGGGCAAGGCTGTGACCTTCACACAAGCACACACCCGTCCCCTTGCTCAAGGGGGACAGTAACCACCCACTTCGTCAGTGAAACTTTTCGCAACCTGAGCGAGGCGCGAACTCCCGTCCACCAGTTGGCAAGCGAGAACGTTACCACTGCACCAGCGAGCGGTGTGTGTGTGTGTGTGTGTGTGTGTGTGTGTGTGTGTGTGTGTGTGTGTGTGTGTGTGTGTGTGTGTGTGTGTGTGTGTGTGTGTGTGTGTGTGTGTGTGTGTGTGTGTGTGTGTGTGTGTGTGTGTGTGTGTGTGTGTGTGTGTGTGTGTGTGTGTGTGTGTGAGTGAAGGAAGGGACCCAAGCATTGTCCTCATAATTCCCTGATAAATCGTATCACCGAATCCTTATGCATGGACATTATTTTCCTACAGTCGCCTGGCATTTTAGTTGGCGTTAGTTTTGGGATCTGTAAATAAAATATGAAAAATGATATAAGAATGAATGATGTATCAAACGACAGAGAAATGAATCGGTAGATGAGGATGTAAATAGACAGACAGATAAATAGCAAGATAGACAGATAAATAAATAGATGGACAGACAAACGGACTGACAGGTAGAGGTAGATAAATATGTAGACAGATAGAGATAGACAGACCGATAGGTAGACTATCCCATTTCTTTGATTGTGCAATTCTGGGATTTTTCCGGACTAACCCAGGACAGTTTTAATTAGGAGGCGTAACCACACACGGTAGAAGGCTTAACAATATCGTGAGCAAAAAATCTGTTCTTTATTTTTCTCCTTTGTCCAACTCCGGTCATAAGCTTAACAGTCGAAGCAGTTCAGAGCTCCTACATGTTACACACCTTCACATGTCATCACTTCGTCAGGAATACCCACCTTTCATACTCGTTAGGGCCGTCGCATAGAAGACTGGTTCACTGATATTACAGGGGGTATTTTTTTTTTTGACGTGGCGGTGGGTCTATGGAAGATTAGTAAAAGCTGTCTTAACGAAATTCAAGTCAATAAACTGCTCCCTGTCCTAGCCTGGAATCGAACTCGCGTCACTTCAGACAGCAGACGACCTCTTTAACCACTGAGACATCTTTATATTCAGAGTTGCGGTCAATAGTCCTTTTCACGCTCTTGAAGTCGGGTCAGAATCTAGTGAGACCTGGCTAAAATCTATGCATCATTCACTCTTCCTCACCCAATCAGGAGAGTAGGGTACCTGGGCCAGGGTGTTCAGTCCAGACATTTACAGTAAGAGTGACCAGTCGCTCTTCCCTGAGTGGCCTCAAGTGAGAAATAAACCCCAACCACTTCCTCGAATGTAAACCCTTATGGAGTATATTCTCTCTGAGCGCCGTAGCCCACAAGACCACCAGGCGTCCATAAGTAATCAACATTATTCAGGCGTGTTAGATGCACGTGAAGTAAGGGACACGGACCACTACATACAATACTCAGATTTGGAGAAGGCATACTGCAGGACTCCAAGGCAGGTGTAAAAACGCGATGAATTAATCATGAATGCAATTACATGTTTATACTGTAGTTCATCCGCGTTACCTTAAATGATTTTATGAGCATGGGAAAGATTTTTATTGGCCACGGGGGTTTTGTCAAGGCTTGATTTAACCCCGGCAGGTCGAAAACTATCCCCAAGCTGAATAAAACCGTCTGGAACGAGCGTGATTAAGCTGAAAATAAGTCCACTCTTTGTCTGTCTGTCTGTCTGTCTGTCTGTCTGTCTCTCTCTCTCTCTCTCTCTCTCTCTTTCTTTCTCTCTCTCTCTCTCTCTCTCTCTCTCTCTCTCTCTCTCTCCGTTACTTCCAGGCTCTAAACGTGGAAAAGAATTATTGACAACAAGGGTACTAGTTTTTTTTTTTTTTTTTTGAGTAATGACCTAGATTTAACATCCTTTTTCCTAAGCCCCAGCAGTCCTCTTGGTGCGCCGTCACCACTTCCGCGCTAACACCCACCGTCCACAGTTAATACATGCTGGGACAGTCTCATTCAGGACTGGCGTATGCGTTAGCGGAGACATTTTTATAACATATGGAGTGGCGTTGTGGAAGATCAATAAAGTCAGTTATAATGGCCTTCAGATCATCAGCTTCTCTTCCCCAGCGTGACATCGAACTCGCTATCTTTCAAACCACTTCTCCAGCCCTGTGACCACCACCACCTCCTCGAGCAATACGACCAAAAGACAAGCCAGCGAGGAGTCACATTTAGCACGTCACGAGAAGCACAGTCTAGTCAGCACTCAGCAGCAGTAGCATCAGATCGCCCTTGATGTGTGTCGGAAAGGAGAGCTTCGTTGGATTGGCTTCGTTTCAGTGATTGAGATGTATATTTTTTTTACGATTTTTCACGGAGATTCACATTTTTTCGTTCTGCTTTTCCGGGATTCGTGAACTGGGGCGAGGGTGCTGGGTTGATGATTTGGAGGAGAGAGAGAGAGAGAGAGAGAGAGAGAGAGAGAGAGAGAGAGATTTTATATTTCCATGAGGTGATTGTGTTGATCATAAACCTACTTCAGTCGTGCTGCGGATTATCAGGCAACAAGAAGATGAAGGAGGAGGAGGAGGAGGAGGAGGAGAAGGAGGAGGAGGAGGAGGAGGAGGAGAAGGAGAAGAAAAAGAAGGTCCTCCCAGAGTTAAAGAAAATCAGTGGGTGATGGCAAGAACAGACTGTAAAATACGTCATCTTCTCAAAATCCATAATGCAGACTGCTTCCTAATAATTTACCACGAGAGACTTCCACTTCCCCTCCCCGAAAAAAGTAAAAAATCGCCGATGAGCGGTTGGAAATTGATGGGAAAATTATTGCCATCGCAGTGAAAGAATTAACGTGTTTATTCCAATGACGTGTTTTACTTGTTTTTTCTTACTATTTCCGTACGATTTTATTCAGCTCAGGAATGACCTTTATCTGTCAAGAGGTCAAAGGAAGTCACTGTATATTTAAACCCTCCAGTCAAGACAGCATTGCCTAAGCTGAAACAAACCGTCTGATGACAACAAGAATGAAATACACGAGTTGTCATAGGAGTGAAGGAAGTAAGCGAGACTTGAAGTGTTTTTTTTTTTTTTCTTTTTTTTCTGAGTTTTATGTTTTCAGTACAATGGCCTCTACAATGATTACACAAAGGACTGTTCTATGCAGCTGAAGATGACTGACATTAATTGTTGTAGCTTCAGGCTCATCTGGACGCGAACCTGGACTGCTAGCTATGGTTCCTCGTCTGCAGTCCGTCATCCTCCTTCGGTGGATAGGGAGGAGCTGAGGGTTGTTTGTATAATTAGGTAGTGGAGAAGCCCTGTTACCAATATATCGATGCCACCACATGAAGGCGTCCCTCTTCAGTACCTATCTTGTAGTATAAGGGGTTACTGAACGCTATCTCTATACCCGCCAGTTCAGAAATTATCTATTCTAAACGATATCGTCCCGTAAGCAGAAAAATAATGAATAAAAAAATTGGCCCTTACCGGGAGTTAACATCTGCAGATTACAGTTTTAGATTATTACTCGCTTTTACGTCAAAGCTGTATGATTCTGACAGTGGAGGAAGTAGTATCCCGTCCTTCCCACTCTCCATCCCTCTTCACTGTTTCCTTACCTTGCCACCCTCTTTCTCCCTTCCCCTTTCACATTCTCCTTACCTTGCCTCCCTTGGTCCCTTCCCTTTTCACATTCTCCTTACTTCGTTCCCTATTCCCTCCCTTCTTATATTCTTGTTACCTAACCTCTCTCTCTCTCTCTCTCTCTCTCTTTCATTCTCCTTACCTCACCTCCCTCTCTTCCTCTTCCCTCTTCACATTCTCCTTGCCTCACCTCCCTTTCTCCCCCTTCTCTCTTAACTCCTTATCTCTCTCTCCTCTCTCCCTCCCTCTCTTCACATTCTCCTTACTTCGATTCCATCTCCCTCTCCCTCTTACCTTGCTATAAGCAGTATTTCCTCTTATGTTCCGTCTCCATTTAGACACGGCGAGGGTCCAAGTCGAGTCAAAACTATTATAACCTTTAAATAAGCAACTTTTGTGGCGATAATTCTTCCGCATGAGCCACCAACAGCACGGTGAAAGCAGAACACAGCTGCACATCGTAGAAAAAGGACTGAAGTATATTGATTTCATTTGGAGAGGAGACTATCTTCTGATGGCTGAGTTACTAAAGGTGTTACTCATGTATGGTGGGCAATGATGATAGTTCTCCTTCATTATTGTTACTTTAAATTGTTTCCAGGTCTAGCCAGGGTCGTCCATAGTCGTAGGAGCAATGTGATTATGATGATGATGATGGTGATGATAATGATGATCTGGAAGCATCACAATAAAAAAGATGATCACTATATCATCTGAACAGTTTCCATCATCATCATCATCATCATCATCACCATCGTCATCATCATCGTCCCAATCTGATACGAGTACATGGGATGGGAGTGATTCAGGAGCAGGAGAGCATAAAGTAGGGGAACCACCAACAGAATGTCCAGTGTATGAACCACTAATTATTCAAGGAATCTATACTCTCGGCTTTATCTCACCTCCAGCGTTTCCCACCTTCCCGACAAGCCAAGTAATATTTAACTCTCATTCTGATGACGTATGAAGATGGATGGATGGATGATGACGAAATTTATTTATTTTTTGTGGCCACCAAGAGCATTGTCTTTAACTTATAAAAAGCCTCTCTTTCCAAAGGTGTCACTGACGGGTACATTATTTTAACCTACGTAGCTACATATAACTCTTTTAACTCTGAGCTGAAAAAAAATCAAAAGATAGAAGAAAAAAACAGAAGATACGTGATAAAGAGCCCTATAGAAAACACGCAATTGATATAAAGGGCTTACAAGAACCATTGTCAACATCAATGTGCAGTACTACAAATTAGAGCATCTTTCAGAAAAGGGGCTGGTCGATCACACTTCCCTCATGTACTCAGTCTGGTTCCTCTTTGGCTAAAAATTTTCCGTCTAAAAAAGCAGTTTCAAGACAGTAATACATTGTTCTGTAACAAAAAAAAAAAAAAAAAAAAAAATGCATTGATCACGTTTTCTTTTGATACTGCAAGATTTTTTTAAACTTCCTACCAGCTACGATTTTGGAACATGATTCAGGGGAAGAAATGTAGAAAAATCGTAAAAGACAGCACGCAGATGGACTAAAAGATCTGAATGGTCACATGCATCTCCCGTGAAGTCGGTGGGAAAAATGAGGAAGAAATCAGCACAGGCATTACGCGGAAAAAAACATAAAAATAAAATTGGTGCGGAGACGGATGAGGGAAAAAACTAACCACACGCATCTGTCGAAAAAAAAAAATCTATCGACAATAAATCCTTCTTGGCCTTGATTTTCCAATTTTCCGGTCGAAAGTTCTGGTGGGTTAACGAGTTTCTAATAGACGAGGTGGGCCGAGAGTCGTCCACCCGTCAGTGCTTTCAGTTCTTCTCCTCCTCGGCCCATTTATGTCGGGTGTCGATAGGCCGTCACCCGGAACCTGACGTGGATGGATGTGAGGACACCGAAGAAGGTGAGTCGTCCGCTATGGGTCGCAAAAGACGAAGATGAACGCGTTGCTATACCAAAATGTGCAGAAAAAATGAGAGAACTTGTTGTCGAATTACTTATCTATAACTCTGCCTATCTCTTTATTTCTTATCATTTATCTGCATTTATCTGCCTTTCCATAAACTCTCAGTACCTGTCTATCTATGGCAATTTATGTCTATAGCTGTCTTTCTATATAAATAACCCCTCTCATATTCCAGCATCTTACTCTTTTGCCCACCCCAGTATTAGCGGTAGGGTTGCATATTAACGTTGTATGGCTCCCATGCTCACTCTCAGCTGAACAAAATCGTCTGGCTTTGGGTGGGATGCAGTACTAAAGTTGTCCTGTCCATGGGAGGGATACTACTATAAGAAGACGATAACATTTAGTCTTTATCAACCGCTTCAGTACTAGAGGTTTGGCTGAAAGTAAATAAAAACGTCTGTTGGTAGCGAGAATAAAATGTAAACAAGCGCCTTCTTCGACGACGTGACCAGCTATGCTCCAAGAAACCGACGAATGGGAGGTAAAGAAGTGCACGTGATGAGCAATGGAGTACGTGGGATGATCTGGAAATGTTGATGCAGAAGAGGTACCCTGTAATAATAGGTGTTGTAGGGTTAGTTGTTTATGTGTTGCAGTTTTTTTTTCTACTTATCCTCTGAGAATGAAAATGCGACAGAGGTGTTAAAGAAATGGGCGGGTGGGACAGGGAATTGGGTGGGTGAACTGAAACTGTTGCGGGGGTGGGAAGGGGTCATGGGAGTATGCCTTGTGAGTATTGGTGCTCTAGGTATATTGGGCGGAGTGTAGTGAAGATTATTTTATTTTCAGACTTTTCTCCAACAACAGCAACAACAAGGTAAGTTGGTGTTTCATGTATAAATACGTCATCGGCTTGAAGGGTTTGATATGTGATGTGCAAAGCCTCTCAGGATTTAAGTAGCAGATCTTATTTATTACAACCTGCGAAAGATTTCCTACTTAATTTCTACAGGTGGACATATTAAACCTGAGATAGATTATTATAACACGTTTTTCCTAACCTGACATAAAATTCTTACCCCATTTCATCTCACATGATGGCCGAGTGTAGTCAGATTAGGGTTGATCCAACGAGCCTCATTCATACCTCGTAACTAATACCCATCGAGTTTTGTGGAACCACGATCTAGTATTAAATTTGTGGTAGTGGCTCAGTTCCATCAGATTAAAACAAACCAAGCATATTAAAAATGATTTAGAAAAAACGAAAAAGAATAAAAAGCACCACTGATCTCATATCTCACACACTATACAAACTATTTCTGATACATAGTCGCATCCTCTTCTTTTGATTTTATGGACTCACTAAACTACTTGTTTGAGTTCTTTGAGAGGAGCATCTGGAGTCACATGGAGAGACAGACTGACAAATGAGGAAGTGAAGGAGCGTTGTGCTGTGGATGTGGATGTGATAAGAAGCGTTAGGAGAAACACACTGAGGTGGTTTGGCCATGTGAAGAGGATGGAGAGTGAGAAACTGACGAGGAGAGTGTATGTGAGTGAGGTGGAGAGGGGGGGAGAGGGAGAGGCAGACCAAGGATGAGATGGAGGGATGGAGTAGAGAGGTATATGAGAGAGGGGGTGTGTGAGCTGAGAGCAGGGCAGTAAAATGGAGGGGGACAGGGTGACATGGAGGCGATTTGTTTTTCGCCACCCCTTATGGGATTGAGGCGCCTGGCAACAGATACATAGGTAGACTAAACTACTTCCGCCGGCACACAAGACAAGGTTCTGAGATTGTACAGAAAAGTGTGAAACTGCGCCACAAGATCGTCGCCATTAACAGCGTAATTGGGCCACCTACAGCTGAAGTGGACTTGGATTTCCGGGTTTCCTCCTCACTGTTTACTCGAAAGCGTCTCTTATCGTGTTTTGTTATATTTGCAGGCCCTTAAAAATCCCACCAAGAAAATTATTATTATCTCTTTAGCACCACTAGCACCTCCAAGGCCATATGAATGTGAATCCGGTGGGCTGCAGGCTGAAACTACCCCATAAGGAGCGTAGGGGACTTGGGCTAGGCTGCTTAGTATCGACATTGCAAACTAGCGCACCTCAAGCATATTGCAAGATCATAGCTTCAGAGAAGAAAAAGCAAACAAAAATCGGTTCTGATATATATTGAAATTGAATAAATTGTATGATCAGGTCGGTATGGTTGTAAGTGCTGCAGCTCGGCTCTTCCAGCTTAATAAACTTGTTTGGATGTAACAAAAATTGGATAAGAAAAACTCCTTAGTACTGAAAGGGGTTTACTTCCTAAGCAACTGCTCTGGACCTAAGCACTTTATTCTTGCTAACGCCAGGCGATTTTATTTACCACAGGGGAGCCTTTTGTCGTCCGAGGGTTAAGTACTGTCTCCGTTATCACCCAAAGGACTATTTCCTACTTAGGCATTTTTTCTCTGGCTATCAGCAGACGATTTTACTAGGCCAGCCTCCCATCGTTCAAGGCGTTATGTACAATATAGATGGCTAGGGAAGAGGCACTGAGTCTCTTAAACACACACACACACACACACACACACACACACACACACACACACACACACACACACACACACACACGCAAACACTCGCGCGCGCACACGCACGCACAACTACAGCCCACACTAACACGACTTAACATTTGCCACAAAACGCACTGTCCTACTCTATACTGCAGATCCATAAAACTGTACGGTGGAACGCACGACGCACTTACTCCCAAGAGTTCTGCTAATACGGCCGTAACACCAAACTCAGACGACAATAACAAGGCATTCGGAGATCCAAACACACCAATATAGACGCGTGAATATCCGCGTTTGGTTTTATTCCTCCTAAAACACATGACATTACAACCATTACCACCAAAAAGAGCTGTCAGTGGCTGGTCGCTTTCTCTGCCGAATAGAATATTAAGGCAGGGTTCTTGCATCGTTACAGGGCTGTTGTCTGACCCAAGGAGACCAAGACTTCATATAAGCAGGTCATCGTTTATTTCCGGAAGTAGGTCGTTGACGGGAGACAAGACAGTGACCTCCCATTACCAGGTCGTTGTCTGACCCCAGGAGACCAAGACAACACCAGGTCGTCCCCGGTAGATGGGTCATTCACGGGAGATCAAGGAAGTAATTTTGCATCATCAGGTCGTTGCTTTTCCCCGGGAGACCAAGACAGAGACCTTGCACCAGCAGGTTGTTCTCTAGAGACCACAGCAAAGAATATGATAGGTCGATTCCAGGGGACAAAAAAGAAAATCCCATATCACCAGGTCGTTGTGTATTCTTGTTAGATTTCCAAGCCAAAGAAGGATGCTAGGTACTTGTAAACTTCATCACCATGGTTAATAGGAAACGGAACGACTACGATATCTCTTATTCTAAACCAGATGCAGCAGTCCGTTATCGTTGTCCTGGCTCTTCCTATCATAGGTTATGTATGAGAATGGTTTCCAGATTTATCAGTCTTGGTTTCATAGCCTCATTTTCCCAGTCCGTCTCCTTAGTCCTAATTCCCGAGTCCATATCTTTTAGTCTAAATTTCTTAATTCAGATTTTGTAGTAAAAAATTGGAAGCAAAAATTTCGTATTCTGGTTTTCTCAGTCAAGATTTCTCAGACCATATTTCCAAATTCAGAGTTCCCAGCTTAGATTCTTTAGTTCATGTTCTTCAACCCAAAGAAAAAGAAAGACGTACCGTGGAAAGAAAACTGGCAACTCAATGAAGGTGGCTCTGGTATTGCCATCCATTAAGGAGGTAACTCTTTAACTTCTTCAGCCTCATGAAGTCTTTCTACACCCGCTTTCGTTGTATGAGGGATTTGTGCGTTTTGTACGGTTTATTATTTTTTTCCGCCTGTTTGTTTGTTTGCAGTGTTATGGAAAAACTACACCAAATCTGGAACAGTGCTTGAAGACCATCACAGAAAGAAATGCTTAAATCTTGCCCGAAAAAGGTCATCGGCCCGGGTCAGGGTCAATTATTATAACAAATATAATCTGACTTTGAGGCTGAGAGTTAGGAAAGAATAATGCTACTCAGTTTTTAGACCAATCGATCAAATGCAAAGGTCACACGACAAGGGTGAAGTGATTATCCTTTAAAAGTCAGCTTATACATTTTTTATTCAGTTTGGACTAAAATGGTGGAAGCGTTGAGGGTCAGGTAAAGTAACTATAATAGTTTTTTAGATTAAGTGGTCAAAGGTCAAGGTCAAAAGGAAGGATCAATGTTTGGGTCGATGATATAGAACAGGCGTTGTACTCTATGCTTCTTCTTTTTCATTCTGTCGTAGTTAGAGGCAGTCTAATCTACATAACTTACGAGACCTCCCTTGTAGTGCAGGGATTAATAACTGCTGTATCAAACTCATCCAGTTCCATAAATATATCCAGTGCTAAATAAAGTCGTTCGAAGATAACAGTCTTAGTAGAGAAGAAGCTAACCTTTTACTGTGCGGAGTTGTTTCTGTAATGGAAAAAATAAAGGGTTAAAAAAAACGTAATGCCTAAATTCTACCATTGCTGCCGAAGATTTATGTATATTAGTTTTTGACACTTTCCGCAGAATTTCTCTTAGCAGGGTATATATTCCCCAGAATAATGAAAAAAAGAGAGAAAAAAAAATGTTTCCGTGTGTCTTCTCTACCTTGCTGCAGAATGTGTTCAGTAAAGTGGCGTGCGGACCAACCACATTAAATGCTAACATTGGGTGGTAAAGAGGGATGCCTTCACTCGGTGGTACTGACTTAGCCAGGTGCATTCACTGCCCAGTTCTGCAAACCCCCCTTAACTCCTTCCCAATCCTCCGAGAAGAGGATGGTGGTCTGAAGGAAGAGGGCGGCCTAAACCTTTAGTCAACCTGGTTCACGTTTCAGGTGAGTTTGGGGCAACAGCGGCAACAGTAACAATAACAATGAGAGCAGCAGCAGCAGCAAAAGCAGCAGCAGCTGCAACAACAACAGCAGCAGCTCAGCAACAACAGCAACAACAGCTCACCACCACCACCAACAACAGCTTATCAACAACAGCAACAATAACCTCAACAGCAACAATAACCTCAACAGCAACAATAACCTCAACAGCAACAATAACCTCAACAACAACAACAACAACAACAACAACAACAAGCAATACTCACACCTAGTCCATGATTTACTTTTCGAAATTAGGGGCATCCATATACCTGCACCCTCTCAGTATTAAAAAAGCTTTATCATGACCCTTCCAGTTAGGCGTTTTCATTTTAATCCAACGACCAGACGATTAAGTTCATCTTAGTGAGACCTCTGGAAGTGAAAGTGTCAGAAACAGTCTCCAATAATAAATCTTTCCATAAGATGACGCATTATTCTTTTATGTAGTTACTAGACCCAGACGAGTGTCGTCATGCATCACTTATGTTCTCCTCCAAGTAAGGGTACTTGTTGTAAAGTAAACAGTTCTTTAGACGAGATTCATTACATCTAGTATAGATTTATAATTACTCTTATAATGTAGGGGTTTGCTGGTTACTGCTGGTTTGACTTAGCTGATAAAACACCCGCATGTCAGATTATTTGAGAGGGGCATGTGGCAAGACAAAGAAACAAATGAGGAAGTGAAGGAGAGTGGTGATGGTGAAGTGGGTGTCACTGGAAGCGGTAAGATAAATACTTTGAGGAGAGGTAATAATGTTGGGAGGATGGAGAATGAAAAACTGTCCAGAAGAGTGTAGGCTATGTCACATGGGGATAGGAGGAGGGGAAGACTAAGGACTTGATGGAGAGACTTAGTAATGTATGAGAGAGGTGTGATTTGGATGGAGGGCAGCCAAATGGCAGAGGAAATGCGACATGGAGACGATTTGTTTGTGGCCACAATTTACGGGATTGAGGCGTCTGCCTATAGATACATGGATCTGCCTATAGACAGATGGACGGGTAATTAGACAGACTGCAGATGACTGCTGTGTTTACCTTACACGACAATAGACAGGAATGTGGTGCGTAAACGTAAATTGCGTGTGTGTGGAGAGAGAGAGAGAGAGAGAGAGAGAGAGAGAGAGAGAGAGAGAGAGAGAGAGAGAGAGAGAGAGAGAGAGAGAGAGAGAGAGAGAGAGAGAGAGAGAGAGAGAGAGAGAGAGAGATCCAATATTATTTAGGCAGGGTACGGATTGAGTCTTTGATCTCACGTAAGAGATTCATAATGAAGCAGTTTTAAAAAGGAGTGATATTATTTTTTCTTTTTAAACGAGAATATTAGATATGTAGACATGGTGACCGAAGACTTGAATATAACTCACCAAATATTGTTAAATTACACTATCCTAATTTACTTTTTCCTTTTAATATTTCTTCGTGTCCTTCGATTCGTTGCAGTCGACACGCACACACATACACTTGAAGCAGTGAACGCACTCCACCCACTTACCTTATTTTCCGGTCTGCCACTTCCAACCAGCCAGTCAGTGCGTGTAGCAGTCTACGTGTCCGCAGTTGTATACCTTACATCGTCAATAGCGATACAGCTTATTTATATATGATACTACCGAAACCCATTATTCAATCTTTTTTTTCGGTCAGAGTATCGAAGAAGAGTTTTCATACACTCTCATAATAAGTCAACCTGTAATTTACGATATAGGCTTCCTCAGCCTAGGACGCCATTCGTAGTTTATTCTTGTTTCTCCTAGCAGTTTCACTCAAAATAGGAGACATATTTCGAACTGGAGAAGGTTAGATAAGGTCTTCATTCCCCCTCCCCCTCCCCCGCTACTTGGGTGCTCAGTTAAGCTGAATAAAACGTGTTGGTGGTAACAAGAATACAAGAAGAAGAAGCACTCAGAGAATGCAACTTCCGTCCTCCCCAGCTAGTTACAGGTCGAACATTAGACATTGCCCTGTTACCCTCACCGTAGTTCAATTACTTAAAAAATTGAACAATTTTATTCTTTCTTGATCCTTAACATTTCCACCAAGTTTGGTCCAAATCGGATCAAAACTGCCTGAGTGACTTTGTCCTGTGAACTTGACTAGAACCTTTTCCTGTAAGGTACATCCTGAACCCTGCCATTAAGTTTGAATCAGAGAGACACTTTAATTTCATGTTGCCATGTGATGTCCTTTGTCCTGCTGTTCATTCCCCCAAAAAAAGAAATAAAATGCTCATCGTCTTGCCTGATCTTCAGCACTTCTACCACGTATAATCTAAATTAGATAAAAGCGGTTATATAATAGCTGTTTTGTTGACACAGGCACACTGGGACGAACTTTGACCTTACCCTATGACCTTGGCCTTTGAGTGAGTGTTCTCAAGCCAAGCCACTTCGTCCTTGCATTACCTTTTACTCTTTTCGCATATTTTGTCTAGATTGAATAAAAGTGCTCTAGCTGATCTTATAATATTCTATCATACTTTGATATAGTTCTGTGACCTTGACTTTTGACCTGTTGTTCTAAAACAACAACAGCTAAGCTCTTTGGAGGATCTCAACTTCACCACAAAATTTAGTTAAAATCGACAATAACTAAATTATTTTGGTCACACACACCACACCACACCACACCACACCACACCACACCACAACACAACACAACACAACACACACACACACACACACACACACACACACACACACACACACACACACACACACACACACACACACACACACACACACACACACATACACAAATCAAAGCAAAAAACCCGCCTTTGCTTCGCGAATGCAAGAGTAATGAAAACGACGACCTCGTGGCGAAGGGATTTTTATTACGAAAGAGAGAGAGAGAGAGAGAGAGAGAGAGAGAGAGAGAGAGAGAGAGAGAGAGAGAGAGAGAGAGAGAGAGAGAGAGAGAGATGGCTTATAAATGGGCTGACATAGAAACTTACTGTCAATCCTCTGTACTGATTGAGACTTATTTTCGCATAAAGAAGAAGAAAAGGATAGTCCAGAGTCCTGCGGGGCCTCTCGTTCTTCCCGCAAAAGCAACTCAGAATTAGGGCAGAGGACTGATGGCAAGTTAGTGTGTGAATCCGGCGCATCCTTTCACAGTGATTCTAGCATCAGTGATCACACCCAGGTCTGCGGATGTTGTTTAAGGCCGAGAATCCGGTCAGTTAAATTCCCACCCACCACACCTTCCCTCTGATCACGGGCTTGAGGAATTAAATTATGTCAACGTTTAGAGCCACGTCAACAACACAGTAAATCACATCATCTGCCCAACCTGTTATAAGCACCTTCATACGCCTCAGTTATTCTGCTGGGCTCGACAACAGTCTGTTCTCATTTTGGTTAGGGTTTCATGGTATTTCTTTCCCGGCAATTGTGTGTGTGTGTGTGTGTGTGTGTGTGTGTGTGTGTGTGTGTGTGTGTGTGTGTGTGTGTGTGTGTGTGTGTTATACTGGCTTGGAGAATCAGATTACGACTTCATTCATATTTATCCCCTCAAGGACACTGCAAATCATCATGTCCATCCAACCTGTTCTAAATCCATCAATGTTCCTGCTTAGTCTTCGTGATGTGCTCGACAATGCAAGACTGTGAGTGCATCGATGGTGGCAACAATTTGGTGATAGACTCAAAAACTGTTATTAGTTAGGAAAAAACAGCTCCAGTTTCTGCAAAATAACAATTAACCTCTGTAAGTGTCGGATTCCGAGTGTTTTGTTCTGGTTGACGGTGTTCTGGCTGACGCTACACGATATTCAGCTAAGGGACCCCTCTGGCTCCATAGGTTAAATAGATAATGAGTCAGTTACTCGTTTTAGCCTTGGGAAAACCACCTAAGTACTTTATATCAACTAACACCATCTGATTTCACAAAAATGAGGGACACCTATAGCCTTCAAAGGCTCAAAGGGCTAACTTATGACGTACGCCAATAACAGATGCATATGTTTTATGTCTGTATATCATACACTGTGCTACCAAAAAATGATTTTTTTTTTTTCATAAAGAGTATATAAACTAGTGATCTCATAAGGCTCTTTATTTATCTGCTACTGTTCATGAAATCTTGTCCATGCCGTCCCCCAAATTTGTCGCTACAGCTCACTCCGTCTCGCATTAACTCTCAACCCTCAGAATCTGTCTTCAGTTTTCTCATACACGCGTCTCTAGTTTCCTTTCACCTTCCTTACACTTTTCTTCCAACAACTGTTATTATTTCTCACTTCCTCCTTCACCTCTCTCCTACTTCCTCTCACATTTTTTTTAACTGCTTTTCCTTACTTCTCCCCCTCTACACCCCCCTAATTTTTCTCACGTACAGCACATTTCTCACGTCTCTTCTTCTACTTCCACCTTCTTATCTCCATCACAGTCCTTCCTCCACGTTCATTATCTTTCTATCTCCTATCTCCCTCTCCCTCATCCTATTATTTCCATCTCTCATCTCTTCCGTCCCTTTTATTCAGGCTTTCATCTTCCTTTCCCCCTCTTTCACCCACCCATTTCTTCTTCCTACTAAGTAACGACATCACAGAAAACACATACAAAAAATTTTCCTGAAGTGTGATGTGCTTGTTACCCATCGAGCCACATGAATCACTGACCCATGGAGCAAGGGACATCAAATCCACTTCATTCTTTTAGTCTTATGATTTTTAAGAATTCAGTTAAGATGCACTTCTCAGACTTGGCGAAGGGAGGAGGGTGAGTGACATTTAACCTTAATAAACACCTTCAATTCAGGAGACCTTTCCTAAGCGTAACATAATACTGAAGTCCGATAGCAAAAACAATAACCTGATAATGACGTCACCTGGAATGAAGGGGGTTACGCTCCTGAGTTATCGTATATAGCTGGTTTACACAAGCATGATGGGGTGCGTCGCCTTCACGTGGTAATATAGCTGGTCGGCTACACTGCTCAGTTATACAAACCGTCCCTGAACTCCCCCCTTGTCAACCTCGAAATGACGATCATAGACAGCAACAAACGGACAGCTTCAGCCTGCAGTCCATCGGGCTTTTATTTCATATGGACCTGGGGCTATAATTATTGCTATCACTACCATGCAAGCATCAGCAGGACATGAAAAAATAATATCCATTGTTTATTTCCGCATCTAATCCTCTACTGCACCATCATGAGTGTAGAGGCCCGATGGTATCTTCTTGGTCCAGACATTTAAGGCACCAGTGACCAGTCGTAACCCTTGAGCGATATTACGTGAGCAATTTACTCCAACACCATCGTAGGAAAACCCTTTTAGGTTACATCCAGCTGAGGTACCTGAACCTGCTAATCACTATGCTTCCGGCTAGGTGGTTATTACCTAAAGTAGTAAATAGTTTTCAGGACAATAACAACAGTAAAGAAACCTTTGGCTTATCACTCAGTGAAAGTCATCTGTGGGTAGCACTACATCAAGTGGGTGGACGGCGGGCGTCAAAATCCACCACAGTGAATTACACTCACACGGCAGAATAAAGCCTATTGTAAGGATATAGTTGTTTCTGCCCGACTGGCCAAAACTGTTGGTATACCCTCATAAACGTAGGTTTCTTATATTGTTCTTAAACTGGAACTATTGCGGCACTGTAAAGTTATGACATGTAAGTCGGACATCGTTGCCTTTGACGCCAACCACGCAAATAACGAGTCAGGTTGTCTACAATGGGTTAGTGGGTGACATACGCACCAGTGACAAAGGCAGTCCCAAATTCTCTTTGATAAAGGGATTTTACCCCTACTTCCTTCTGATCTTCCAGATAGAAAAGGGCGTCATTGCACTTACCTCATGACAGGCAGTGTTCGTCCAAAGGTAACTGCTGAACGTGAAGATGGCGGGGAAAGAGTGAGACTATGGCAGAGAATTATAAGGACAGAGATCAATTTTGGGGGGTCATTAAGACGAGGATGGAATTTCATGAAAGGCTGGGAGATGGTGATGGTGGTAGGAGTTTTGTTGGTGAGGTGCGGTGACTGTGAAGGAGAAGGGAGGATGTGGTGGTGATATATATATATATATATATTTATATATATATATATATATATATATATATATATATATATATATATATATAGAGAGAGAGAGAGAGAGAGAGAGAGAGAGAGAGAGAGAGAGAGAGAGAAGAGGACAAGAGAGGAGAGTGGAGAGGAGGGAAGGGGAAGGGAGGGGAGACAGACAGATAGACAAATGTACTGCAATTCATTTTAACTAGATTTTCGTCCATTTACAGCTCACTTCCTGTAGCTCAGTTGCAGAATGAGACAATACTACGGCTCTACATCCTTTCCACATCAGCTCTTCTTGATTAGCTCTGTATTCTAGAGTTGATTTATTGTTCTAACTCAGCGTTCAAGATAGAGTGTGTGCATTTTTACGCCTAGTTCAAGTGAACAACGTGTAGTATTTGAGAGAGAGGTGTAGTATAGTGTTTTTACTCTAATTTGACTAAAACTGCCGTCTGTCTGTCTTGAATGTTGAGTTATAACAAATGATTAACACAAGATAATGATGCTAGTCCTGAAAAAGTGCTATGGAAAGGATGTAGAGCCATAGCATTGTCATTTTTTCCCAACAGAACTGCGTGAAATAAGCTGCAAAAGGAAAAAAATCTGTGCCAAGTAAAGATAAAAAGGATGTTGCAGGAGACAGAGCCGTAACAGTGATAGAGATAGATATTCTTGTTGTAATGATGAAGACGTATGTGGTGACGATGTGATGATGAGATGCAGTGACCGTGAAGGGAGGGTGTGTGGTGGTGATTTGGAGGGAGATGTAGTTGTGATGGACAAAGAGGTTTAGAAACGAAAGGGAAAGGCGTGATGACGATGTGGTGGTGAGGTGCAGGGACTACGGAAGGAGTGCGTGTGGTGGTGATTTTATGATGAAGAGAGACGTAGTGGTGGACAGGGAGGTGTAGAAAAGAAAGAGGGAGGTGGGATGATGATATGATGAGATGCAATGGCTATGAAGATGGAGTACGTGGTGGTGATTTTATGATGGAGAGAGACGTAGCAGTGATGATGAAAGAGGTGAAGAAACGAAAGCGAGGTGTAATGAGGATGTAATGATGAAGTCCAATCGCTATGAAGTAAGAGTGTGTGGTTGTGATGAGGAGAGATGGAGCAGTGATGGAGAAGAGGTGTAGAGAAGAGATATGTTGACGATTCTGTGATGAGGTGCAAAAGATATGAAGGGGGAAGCTGCAGTGGTGATCTTGTGGTGGGGAGAGGTTCGGTAGTCATGGAGAAAGAGGCGCAAAAGCGAAGATGATGTGGGGTTATGATGTGGTGAAAAAGAAAAGTGTGGTGATGACCTAGTGATGGAGAGAAGTTTAATAGCAAGGGGGATATTTGTATTATTAGTAGCTGAGATGATGATGTGATGATGAAGTAGAAACTGGTTGTGATATGAAGGGGTGTAGAGATGATCTAGTAATGGAGAAGGGTGTGGTGGTGATTACATGAGATGTGCTTGTCATGTATTAGTAGATAATGGTGAAGTAGTATGCTAGTGGAGAGAGGTGTAATAATGTGAGGAGTGTGGTGATGATGTAGTGGCGGGTGGGGAAGGGTAATGTGGTGATGAGAGTGGTGGATTCGTGTGATAATGGTGACAAGTTAGTGGTAATGTGTAAAGCTGTGGTGATGAGATAATTTTGGTGATGGAAAGAGGTTGATGACGTTGTGGTGACGAAGGGTAATGTGAGGAGGAAGAGTGTAAACATGTGATAATGGGAATCATTTAGTGGTAATGGAAGGTGGTGTGGAGTGAGGAGTAATGCAGATATGATGACGGATATGAGTGTAGTAGTAATGTTATTGTAGCAGGGGTGGCGATGAAAGATGATCTAGGAGTGTGATGGCTAAGAGGAAAGAGGAAGATGATGATGATGACGATGATAATGATGATGATGATGAATGTTTTGGCGAAAGCTTTGGTGGTGGAGAAGACGACGAGGAGAGGAGAAGGTGAAGATTGTGTTTGTGAAGGCTTTGGATGATAGGGAGTGACGATGCCAGAGAAAGCGAGTTTGTCAGTGGAAAGTGTTTGTAATTGTGGCCATGATGTCATACGGTTGTGGTGACGCTGGCAGATGAGGGAACGGTGTTGGTGGATGTTGAAAGGAATTAATGATACACTAGAGCAATGGAAGATGACGACGTGAGAATGTGAAGATAAAAGCCTAAGGGATGATGGCGGTTGTGACGAAGTGTGGCACAGGATTTAAAGAGTTTGGAAATGGTGGTGTGGTGGAGGTGGTTAATGGAGAAAAGGCGATGGTGGATATCAGATGACTGTAATAACTAGAGTAATGGAAAATAACGATGTGAAAATGTGAAGATAAAGGTTAAGAGTTGGCAAGGTGTGACGCAGGATTCTTGGGGTTTTGATGATGGTGATGGTGGTGATATTGACAAACGGAAAAATAACTGGTGCGGGATATCTAAAGGAAGTAATCGAAGGCTGGAAGAATGATAGGGGATACATTGAGGATAATAAGTGTGACGAGGTGTGAAACAGGAACCACAGAATTTTGGTACGAGTTGTGTTGTGGACTGACGAGGAAAAGTTGACTGCGGATGGAAACTTATGGTAACCTGGAGTAATGATGGATGACGATTTAAGGATGGGATGATAAGATATAAGGGCATGACAATAGTTGAGGCGAAGTGTGACATATGACAGAGAACTGTGGAAATGGTGATAGCGATGTTGGAAGACAGAGGAAAGGTGATGGTGGAAAGTAAAGGGAGGTGATAGTATACTGGGACGAAGATGGATAATGATGTAAGAATAGGGATTAAGGGGACAATAATAGCTGTTGTGAGGTGTGACACAGATGATGAACATAGCACTAACTGTAAAGGTGGTGGGGAGCAGGTAGAAGGCAGCTCATAGGTGCTGCTGAAGATGGAAAGAAGCTAATGGTCGTGATATACCTGGTCCTAAAAGATAAACAAAGGAAGGGTACTGATTGCTGCAAGAAATATCCTGAAAATGATGGGAAAAAATGAAACTGGAATGAAGAAATCGAACCCAAGACGGTGGAAGAAAAACCCGTTCAATGGATATGAGATACAAGGGTAAGATTGCAAGGTGGAAGAGAACAGGCGAAAGGGAAGATGAATGAGTCCAAGGGCATAGGAAGAATTCGGAACAGGAAGAAGGAAGTGAATTGGAACTGTAAAGGAAAAAGATGCAGATGTGAGGAACGCAAATTAGGCCAAGCGAAAGTATCTAAGGGTAAAAAATTAAGAAGCGTTTAAAAAAAAAAAAAGTCAAGCTAAGTGAGAGAGAGAGAGAGAGAGAGAGAGAGAGAGAGAGAGAGAGAGAGAGAGAGAGAGAGAGAGAGAGAGAGAGAGAGAGAGAGAGAGGCTGCAGGTGTGTGTGTGTGACTGCGATGAGGACGAGGTCACCAGCTTCTCTCGTAAATCGTGGAAGATCACTCGGAAAAAATGCCACTTCAAACTCCCCCTTCCTCCCCGGGTTCGAGAAGAGGGGCGACTGACTGCCTCTACGCCCTGCACAGTCATCATCCCGCTAGCTGAGTTTACGTGAAGTTCTTTCTAGGGGGGCCGCCCATTCTCGACAGCGTGGGTCCTTCTATGGCTACAGGACCCTTTTTAGCACGACCATCATGCCTTCAGAGCTGCAGGTGTGGGTCGGCAGTGGATTTTAGGAGCCATTAGCTCATTTCTTTGGTTGGATTTTTTGAAGATGACGTGAGAATATTTTTTTTCTTTTCCTTAACTCACCTCCACCGGTGCGTTACTGCGAGCACAGGGAAGCATTGTGGGACTCGGTGGGGAAGGACCAGGACCAATCAGGTAGCGGCTCACGCACTGTCGAGAACCGTGTGTGTGTGTGTGTGTGTGTGTGTGTGTATGGATGGTGACTTGCAAGGGCTGGGAGACACGGAGTAGGGAGAGCAAGAGCCAGTCTGCCTGGCGCAGCACCGGGAGCAGGTCTGCGAGAGGGACGGACAGGAGGAGAGGAGAACGGACGTGAGGAAAAAAAACAACCACAAGCGAGAAGTTTAACAAGGGCAGACGGGGGGAAAGACAAGGCCGGACGGTAGGAAAGACAAGGACGGACGGTAGGAAAGACAAGGACGGACGGTAGGAAAGACAAGGAACGGCGGTAGGAAAAATAAGGACAGACGAGAAGAAAGGCAGAACGGACGGCAGGAAGGACGAGGACTAACGGAAGAATAGACAAGGACGGGCGAGAGGGAGCCACTAGTACCACGTCCTCACACCAGCATCTGTCCTAGGCAAGGTTGGTAATGATTTCGGAATTGCGCTGTGACATGGTGAGGCGCAACTCTGTCCTGACTAGACCAGTAGGTAGTAAAATTCTTCCTTCGTTAACCACCTTTATTCTACATTTATGGTCTGAAATGAACTTCTTCAATCCGAGGACATCTTTTATATATTCTTGTTACCGTTAGACAATAATTATATTTTGCTTAGGAGATGCTATTTGAACTGTGGATAGGGGATTAGATAAAGCTTTCATTAACCCCTTAACTACTAGGGGACCCTTTATTAGCTGAATATATCTTTAAGTATCAAAAATATAATATAAGACATCACCTTAACGAAAAGGTAAAAATTGAAGCTCGTTTTCCAGTTTCCTGTGTTAAGTACGGCAAGCAGTTAACCGGAGGGGCATTATAATGTCATTAGTTTCTCTCTCATTATTTCACGATAGTATCAGCGTGCACAAATATTTTAATTTACTTCACTGAATTTTTTATGTAAGCATGTGTGTGTGTGTGAGTGTGTGTGTGTGTGTGTGTGTGTGTGTGTGTGTGTGTGTGTGTGTGTGTGTGTGTGTGTGTGTGTGTGTGTGTGTGTGTGTGTGTGTGTGTGTGTGTGTGTGTGTGTGTTTCATACAGTTCGTCATAGCTTCAATTGCTACAAGCTGTTTTTAGTTTAGTGACTGACACCCATCAGAGGTATATTGTTATGCAGTAATTTTCTGTTGCGCATATATTTAACAGACTCATACATACACTTGCACTACGTGAATTCTGCACCAATAATTACTTGGCTTCTTCTATTCTCAGCTACGTGTCTTCATTAATAACTTGGCTTCTGTTCTCAGCTATGGTTCTTTACAATTGTTCTCTCATCAATCACCCCATAATCTTGTTCCAACTCGTTAGTCAGTTGTGCCTGTATTCCCACAACGCTGCTCTTTTGGAGAGTTACATTAGTTTTTGCATACACAGTGTCGGTCAGTATTAGAATGAAATATTTATCCCATTTTGCTGTGATGGGTTTCCATGAGCTGATTAAAATCACTCGACGTTTAAGTGAAATGAAACACAAAGCTCTTTTCTGTCTAAAACTCAGTCGAGATAGTTTTCTGACCTTCTTGGAGAGGAAGGCTTCTCCGAGTGAGTACAATCATATGTCGTCATCCAGGATAAAATACAAAATTCATATAGTAGCAGTAGTAGTAGTAGAAGTAGTAGTAGTAATCCTAGTCACATCTGAAGGGGAACCCAATGGACTGCAGTTTGAAGCTGTACTACTCCTGTAGCCTACTATCTTCCTTTCAAGGGATAGGGAAGGAGTAAAGGGATGTTTGTATAGCTTGGAAGTAAGTATGAAAGAGTGTTAGTTTATCATTTTTCCATGCAAGCACTGGATCTGTCATGTCATGTGTCATTGCCAGCCAAACGATACAGAAGCTGCAGGGTTGGAATGCGTTAGTTTTGTATTTTGTACGTCAACACTCTCCATAAGCTTATCGTGAAGAAACCCGAGTAGGATAATTGTTCAATTAACATCACCCCATCTCTTAAGGCTGGGATGATGATGACTCTACTGATGTTATGAAAAAAATATAAGATAATGGTATTTCTGAGAGATAATTCTTCGTTATATTTTTGTGCTGTAAAAAGTGACTATAAAACTGATGATGGCATAAGCTGAAAATGTAGGCATTCAAGTCTGGTACCATAGGAAAAAATAGAGAACACTAAAGTGGCTGTACCGTACTGAAAACTCCTTACCTAACTGTATGAGACTTGGAACTTTTGTCTTGTCGAAATTCTCCTTTAGTCTCATAAAATTCTGCCTTCCAAGATAAAAACGAGGTGATTAGCCTGTAGCAGGTATTAGTTACACATGATCACTAACCTTTGGCTGCTGTTATTGCTCTTAGATTAACTAAGTGGCGTCGTGATAACTTGAAAAGCCAAATACGTCCATACAAGCGCAAGGCTTACTCGAGAAAGTTTAAATTATTTCGTTCTCAGCTGAGTTCGTGTTGTGTTAGCTTGAATGAGTCTAAATGCATGCATGTCAGAGAAGATTTTAAGTTTCGTCATGCAACCATGAACTCCCAACCATGTAATCTGGGTCGATAGCGTGGTGAGAGTAAATGGAAGAAGGGATCGCAGGAGGGTAAAGGAAGGAAAAGAGAAAGGGAGAGAGGCAGGGGAGGCGGGAGGAATATTATGGGATGAACAACGGGAGAAAAGGGGGGAGGAGGTTAGTGAGAGGACTGGAAGAGAAGGCAAAGTGGTGAAAAAGAGGGAAAGAAGATAAACACATGAAAGATGGAGTAAGGAAAAAGGGAGGAAAAAGGGTACAAAAAGGGAGGAAGAGAGGTAAAGGGTGAAAGAAGGGAGGGTGTGTAAATGGAGTGCTGTAATTACGTGTTGTTGGAGCCAGAAAATTGAGACTAAATTCTGGTGCACACTTCACGAGCACCATCACCCATCACAGACACAGTAGCAATCGCGGTAATGACTGCAGTTTGGGGACTGAAGGGAGACGGGAGTGAGGGTAGTAGAGAGGGGAAAATGAGGAAGGGGAGCATGAGGGAGGGGAGGGGTGGAGGAATTTGGGGAGAGAAGCAGGGAGGAAGTAAGGGTGAGCAGTGGGAAGAAGGGTAGGTGGTGTGAGAAGGATAAGGAAGGAGAGCAATGAAGAGAGAGAGGAAGGGATAATTAGGGGATGAAGAGGTGGGGATTAGTCATGGAGGTGAGACACATGAGTAGGAAGGGGGCCGAGAGTAAGGGGTTGAGTGGCAGAAATGTTAGGGAATAAATGAAAGGTTTGCGGGAAAGGTAAGAGAGGGAGAAGGGGAATGACTGGTGGGAAAGGAAATGAGTTAGTGTGGGAGAAAAGAGAGGAATGGGAGAGGCGGACTATAGGGCGAGGGAATGTAGGAAGAAACTGAGGGAGAAGGTAGGGGAGGAGAGGCAGGAAAGGGAGAGTGACAATTTTAATACATATAAACATACATACATTCATTACACACAATTACATCCACACACCCACTCCCCCCCATATATACAAACATACGTACATATTTTATATATATATATATATATATATATATATATATATATATATATATATATATATATATATATATATATATATTGTATATATTCCGCTGAACGTCAGAGTTGCTGGGGGTGGAGTTTTACCGGAAACATAGTCTTCCACCTATCTGCTCATTGTCAGAATCTCATAGGTTAGAACTCTGCGGTTTCTCCAATCATTGTCAGTTGAAAATGCCAAGTTCCGTCAGTTCCACTAGACCAGGCTTCTGAATGGGATATCTGTCTATCTATATGCAGTTAGATAGATGTGTGTGTGTGTTTATGTATGAGAGAGAGAGAGAGAGAGAGAGAGAGAGAGAGAGAGAGAGAGAGAGAGAGAGAGAGAGAGAGAGAGAGAGAGAGAGAGAGAGAGAGAGAGAGAGAGAGAGAGAGAGAGAGAGAGAGAGAGAGAGAGAGAGAGAGAGAGAGAGAGAGAGAGAGAGCGGTATAGATGTAATAAAGGATGGGAGCTGGAAGGGAACGGGAGATGAGCGAGGTTAGCGAGGAGCCTGGAGAATGGTGTGAGGGTGCAGAGGAGGCAGGCAAGGATGGTATGGGATGGAGTTGAAGAATGATTTTATAGCAGTATCCAGGAGAGAGGACTGAGTGGAACTGTAAAAGACTGAGGGAGAAGAAAGAGGGAGTGATGGTACATGTGTAAGAGAGAATGGCAGAAACCAAAGAGGGACATTGTATTTGGGATTGTGTTTACGATCCGATATAGGTCAAAGACTATCTCTGGATCTCCCTAACCTGTGTTTTGTCGGATGTAGGACGATAAATAATATAGTTATACTGACATTGGCCATTTGAGTTCTAACGTCATACAAACTGAATTCCACAAATATAGGAAAGAAATTATGCATTAAGCTCATATTTGTATATAATACTGTGCAACTGTGCATTTCACCTATATAATATGCTTTCTTTTATGTTGCAGAACCGAAGACCTATAATAGTAGAGAAAAAAGACTGACTAAAATGATGGCATCGGACCTCACCTTCTGCATATTGTTGGCATCGGCATCCTGGACCAAGGCATTTCAGATGCAAGTTGAATCTACCAACTCAACCAACTCCCTTTTGTCAGACTCAGTCCGAAGGATCCTGCGGGATCTGAACACTGATCAGTCGTCTTTAAGAGCTTCACTTTTTTCGATGCTGCTAAAGAGCCTCCCGGATGCAGATCATATCAGTAACAGTCTGACGGACACGTTAGGTTTGCACCAAGATTTCGTTCAACCACTTTCGAAGATCATTGCAGGGCTGCAGAATTTAGATGATTCTTTTAAGTTACAGACTAGTGGAGAAAACATGCTATACAACAGTATTGACAAAGTCGACTGGGATATCAGAAACAATGATAATCATAACGAAGAGCTCCAGGAATCAGTAAAGAAAATTTTGACTAATGCATTCGGTGAAGTCCCCACCCTAGATTTTCCTATCATTTCTGACACTGTAAACCAGAAAGCTACTAACGATTCAGAATTATTAACATCTACGTCCAGCAGCGTGTGGATGTTGATCAAGTCGACGTGGCAGAGAGTCCTAGCTTACATTGAGGACGAAAACTCCCTGGAAACCTTCATGCAGCTCACGCCCGTCAGGATCATCGACGGCATCATCAGCCTTGGCGACGACCTAAACCTTATGAACATACTGGCGAAAAAGCTTGACAAAGACTTCGCAGAGTTCATCATTCGGGAGATTAACCCTTACATCGGACCCTTCAGGAGCTTTGACTCTTTCTACAACTTTACCAAAGAAAATGGTTTTAACGGCATCATAGACTACTTCAGTTCCTCAAACTTCGCTTACACTGTCGCCGCCATGTCGCGCTTCATCTCTGCCTATTTTGATGACACTTTTTCTGACGACGTTGCAGATGAGTACATCGGCTTCATCTCCTTTAACAACACTGATCTCTACAACTTCTATAAGTCTATCCTGAGGAGTCAAAGGAGCCGGGAGGGTGAGGGAGGGAGAGTCAAGAGAGAAGAGTTCAACAAGGTAGCTGGCAACTTTAAATTCAATGGATATGATTTTCAGCCACAGAGCACCAAGGGAAAATCAAATCGAGATTTAGCCAGAGACAATAGCTACGGTGGAGGTCACAGTGGCAGTGGCTATGGCGGTGGTGGTTATGGGGATGCCCACAGTGGTGGATATGGCAGTAGCTATGGCGGTGGTGGATACGGCAGCAGCTATGGTGGCGGTGGTGGGCACGGAGGCTATGGTGGCATGATGATTGACCCTGCAGTAATTCTCAGTTCCATTGGAATTGGAGCTCTGTTGGGATTTCTGTTATTCCGACTCATCCGTGGAACCCGTAGAGGTCGCCGTGACATTGGAGACGGTTCATTGTCTCTGTGGGACTCGGACCTACCAGACCAAGTGCTGCCGTGGGGCTCCAGCGTCCAGCGCATGAAGCGTGACGTGCATGACGACACTCAAGGCTTCAGCCTCCCGCCGTCCCTCAGGGGAGACGTCTGGTCCTCCGACCCCCTAGTCGCCGACAACTTATTGGACGACCACCTGCAAGAAGACGACATCGCCCACCACCTCAACCACCTGTGGCACCTCTACAGAGACACTAACGAGACTTCCTGCGTCCAGTCTCACCTGTGTGATGTCATGGCCAACACCACAGCACAACATCTCACTGGCAAGCACTCCAGCCTTGCCCTACTCATGTGAGTATGCTTCAGTTTTATCTTAAACTCTATAAACCAGCGTGAGGTAATGTGTGTGTGTGTGTGTGTGTGTGTGTGTGTGTGTGTGTGTGTGTGTGTGTGTGTGTGAACAGAAGAATCCAGTTTTAATTCTATCTGAACCAAAGTTGGTGGGAAAGTTGAGGGTCAGGTAAGAATGAAGCGATTCGGTTAAAAAATAAGAAGTCAAAAGTCAGAGTGACAGGGTAAGGTTACCTCAGTTTGTTGTGAAAAATTTGATAATGTTTGTGTGATGATTGTTTTATGTTCCTTTGCGTGTTGTCTCTTTGTCATGTATTGCTAGCGGTGTTGTGTATGTATTGTCAGAGGGCGCAGGATGTAATGGTGTATCTATTATATCAAGGTACTCAGTGACAAGGAGGATTTAGTTTCAGAGTGTAAGTGAGCTGTAGGAGTGGTTTCAGTGCAGCCACTGGTGATCCGTGGGGCGTTGTTCTGCATGGTTTGCAAGGTGTTGTACTGAGTATTAGACAGGATGGGAGCTCATGCCGGGGAGACATAGAACATCACTTATCTAATATAATTTTTGTAAAGTTAAGAGAATGTTTCTTGTTGCCCATAGTCTGGCTTTGTAGTTGCCTTGAGTGCAGTGAGTCTGGGGGTGCATTGCCTGTTGATATCTTGTACTGTTCTTGGTCCTTGAAAGTGAGTCCACTGTCGTATGTCGCTCGAAGGATCATAGCTGAAAGAGTGTGTGGCACACATGCAATGTTAAGTGTGGTGTGAGGGGAAGTACCTATCTTTATGTTTACTGCTGGTGATGAGTGGTGGTGGTGGACTTGGCTTGGGCGATCGTCAGTTTGTTGTCCTCGAACTAAGTCTGTAGTGTACTGAGGTAGTCCAATTGCAAGGTGCAAGCTGTGTCTGCCGCGTTGCGTGTGGTTGTTATGGTGATGTCATCTACATATGAAGCATTGCTTGTGGGTAGCTGGGAATGTGGGAAAATGCATGTATAGGCTGAAGAGTGTGGTTGAGAGAACGGAGCCCTGCGAAACTCCTTTTGGGAAATTTCCTGTTGATGATGGCTTGCCTTGGAATGTATCATGTGCTTGTTTACCAGACAGATAGTTGGCAAGCCAAGGTTTGTATTGTTATCTATGCTTGTGTTATGTGTCTTTGAGGATGACACTGGAAGCTTTACTAAAGTCTGATGTTATGTGAAGTGAGCGTTTTGCAGGTGTCGCGGTGTAGATGCTGTCCGATGCTTGTTGTGTGAGATTAGTCAGTAAGTTGTTTGTAGAGGTTAGTGTCTAAATCCCTGTTGTGAAGGACCAAGGGGGACGTGGGGTGTAACTGCTGAAAATGAGAAGTTCAGTTATTCTGGATGGTGTACTAAGTAATGTTATGGGTGTGTAAGAAAAAGTGTTTTCCTAGTTTCGTTTATGTATCCTGATATTCATTCCACTGCTTGAAATACCGTGTGATAACTATTATTTTTATTTTGTGCAGGGCATCGGTGGGCAATCTGCTGGGTGTGGCGGGTTCGGGACAGTTGGTGGATGACGTCACCCAGACCTTGGTGGTAGGGCGCCCGTATACCTGTTCTAACCTCACCCCGTGTCATCTCATATAGAAATAAATCACTGATAGACTCTCGAGAAACATTAGGGAAGTTTCTAACAAAGTCATCAAATTCATGTATCTCAAAAAACCTTCGGCAAGTAGGTGAACACAGTGGAAGAGGGACTTGGTGCCACTCGAGCTGATTACCACACCAAGGAAACTGATCACACACACACACACACACACACACACAGTCAGCAAAGTATTAATTCTGTTAAGAAAGAAGAGTCGGAGTAAGAGAATGTGTATCGGCGTTTTCTCCCTGAAAAAAAAAAAAAAAAACTATAGTGATGCATATTATGTAAAAAAATAAAAAATTAAAAAAATTCTCTTTTCAATCTGATATTTCACAAATTTACAGTTTAAGAAAATACTAAGTTTCTGATTATAGATAAGATTACATTTCCACTTTCAAGTAGTCGGCATCAGTCATCCATATTTCGTTTTCACCTCATCGTTTTTCACATCACATGCTGAATTATTTATTGCAGTGATCACATTCATATGAAGCAGGCTGGTACTGTCTTTAATAATCTTCCTCATCCACACATCACTCATCAAATGACTACCGTAGTGATGCATTTGGTTACTTTTATTGAATCAAATGCTGTAGTGTGTAGAAAAAAAAAAGCACCGTGCATTTTGCTAGAAACCTATTTTCCTATGACGCATCTACTCTACAAAGAAACGTACAGACATGTAACGTTCAGCGACGTTATATTATTCTTTATTGCAGTGTGTAAAAAAAAAAATCTTCAGGAATGTAAATAACTTTCCTTTATCTATTTTGATGCAACCACAATGTACGTGATAATTGTATCGTTTGTATCTGAATAAATGACATATCACTCAAAATGTTATGAAGTATTTATCCTTATTCATAGATAAGTTACCATAAAACACACCCACCCACATCTACACCCACCCACACACCCACACACCCACACACCCACACACCCACACACCCACACACACACACACACACACACACACACACACACACACACACACACTTTTAACCAAGCACGATTGAAATCACAAAAAAGTTTTCTCAGAGCACGAGACCTTAATACAGAATATAGGATATGAATAAAAATGATCGTTTTAGTGAGGCTGCAAGTAAAGATTGCTTGTTTGACTGATCGAATGAATAATTAATAGACCTCCAGTAACAGTAATAGAGATCATACAGAGGCACAGGCTAGAAGGCAAGAAAATAACAATGAATAATAAGTCCAAATAAATCACTGCTGATCGTAACTATTTCAATATATGATTAAAATGTATTGCTAGTGGAACAATCGAGAGTGTCAGTGAGTAAAATGCGATGAGAAATAAACACCACGGAGTGACAACAACAACCACAACAACAAATTCATAATAAAACAAAGAGCGGTGTCAAGGCATAGCAAACCCGTCCCCGGCAATCATTTTAGTGCTGACGTTTAAACACAAGAGGATATCCAGCCAAACATGTCACATATCAAATTTGGAGTAAATCGGGTGAAAATTGATGATTTTATGCCCATGTGAAATTTTAGGCCCGACCCACCTGACGTTGACCCTCCCACGGCTAATTGTGGGGTGACCCCCCTGATATAATGAGGCATGTTACAAGATGCAGATTTGAAATATGCACATTTAAGTTTTGGTTTCATGTCGATATGACGAAGTTGAGAGAAGTTATGAAGAGAAAAAAAAAACTATTTTTTTTCTTTTTCAATTACATTTTTGGGGCCTACAGCATAGGCCTTGGCCCAATTTGGCCCAGAATTTAATCAGGTGATCAGAAGCATAGCCCATCATCCCTGTATTTTTAGTCAAAATCGCACCAGTAGTTTTCGCGTAAAGTTGTTAACAGACAAACAGACGGATAAACCGAGTGAAAACAATACCCGCCTCCGAGCCCCTCCTGGGCCGGGACGAGTAATAAATCCTAAGGTTTGAATGAAGATGGAATGGAAGCGTAGTTCATTTTCTAATGGTACTTTGAAAATACTTCTATTTTTGGGTTTTCCATTTTCTTGCAGTAGCCATACGACTTCATTTGGTTTATAAGACACTCTTATCATTTAGATGGATTAGATATAGGCCTGTTAAACCCATACACTGCCAGGGGACTCGCTAAAGCTGAAAAAAAAAAAAAAAAATCGTCCTGTAGTAGCAAGAGAAATTACAAAAATGTGACATCGAAGTGGAGGTAATAAAGATCCCGCATTCACGTTGAAGGTGTGAAACTTAATGACTGAGCCTGAAAATGTACAAAAATTCTATGCACCTCAGGAATGAGGAGTGCGAGTCTTTAGGAAAACTCATATAAACACATATTACAGAACTCCCGAAAGTGGTTCACAGGTATCACCCAATGTTCACTTCTTACACAATGCGCAAACCATCCAGAATAAAGCTTCAAAACTCTCCATCTAAATTGAAACTAAGAACACCGCGTGAGAATGCAACTAAATGTCCACTAGTATTTTCCACGATTGCTTCCCACGTTAAGCTTAGTAGATATGAGAACGTGGCTACGCAGTGAGAGAGAGGATGCAGACACTGGGAAAATGGGGTGAGAAAATTGGGTTCAGTAGCAGAGACACAGCAAGCACACGGTGAGAGAATGGCAATGAGACAGTAATGACAAAGTAGATCAAGTGGAGTAGAACATTTCAGGAGAGCGGGTTAGTAACAGGGAGATATTAGGAAAGGAAGCCCAAGAAAGAGGCAAAGTAGCAAAATGAGGGAGTACATCTAAAAGCAAATGATTTGGTAATACTGAGAGTACACGTGGTGGGAGAATGAGCAGAGGAAGACATCGAACGAGGTCGAAGATGTAGAGTGCCTTTGTGTGAGCGTCTTCAGCTATACTCATATGGCAATAACTACCGTAGACCTGAATTTGTCATAGCTTCATCTTCAAAGCTGAGTTGGAATAATACATTAGAACTGCAATATCATGCTAGTCACTAAGGCAAAGGGTATACTGTAGAGCCGTAGATTGTACTGTCATTCTCATCTACTGAGCTACATGAAATAAGTTGCAAATAGACGAAATTCTGGGCCATGGCAAGGTGATGAGAGTATAATGGGATGCAGTGATGCTACAGAGGCTAGGAGGAGTTTTTATCGAGGCCAGCCAGGATGAACTCTGGGATTGGGCGTCCGGAAATAGATAAGGAGGTACGTCGTCAAGGTCATGTGCCACAAATGGTAGTCATTAGTTATTTTCTGTGCTTTAAAAAAAAGACTGAAACTCGAAAAGTTTTGGAACTGTGACATTCATCTGCTGTTAACCCCTTTCGTGGCAAGGCGATATTTATCTGTCGGTTTGACTACCACATTACTGTGTTCAGCTTAGAGAAGGTGTCTCGTACTGAAGGGGTAGACTGCTTGACATACTTTTACCACAAGCAACCTTTTTTTTTTTAAGGCATTAAATCGTCTTGAAGCAGCAAAGACAAAAAGTAAAAGGAAAAATGTCACTTTACTGGGAAAAAAAAAAGGAAAAATGATCACTTTACTGAATGGATTAAAACTATATCTGAGCTAACTTTAGATAAAGAGCGAAGTAAAAATGAGCTAATAACTATGCATCATCATCATCATAATCATCCTCATCCTCATCACCACCCTTTTCCACATATCCATGTCGATTCTGAGTGGGCTTGATCCAGACCAATAAATGAACTAGGTGGGCACTCAGTGGAGTGCATCTCTCCGACAGGGGAAACGTAATTTCCAAACCACTCATCATAACGGGTTTGGTTTTCTCATCACTGATTAGGGTTTCGCAAAAAGTGTTTCCCGGATCCAGAATCTGTAATACGATCCGGATCAGTCCCAAAAGTTAATCGACTGTTCTCTGAGGCATGAGCTATCTATCCACCAAATTTAGCCCAAATATATCTTTTAGTTTTTGAGTAATCCTGCCAACAGAAAACCAGCCAACCAACCAACCAAACAAACAAAGAAACAAACAGGGTTGAAAACGTACTCTCCTTGTCGGAGAGAAGCAGAAAGTAGAAACCATTAACCACTTTAGCCTGATGATAAATTCTTGTGTTCATGCTAGCTTTTGACGATTATATATTCATAATAGAACATATATTTTTTACATTTGAGTGCGAATTATCTACCTCGTAATACTTCACTTAACGACAGAGAAATCTACTATCCTAAAGAGAGCCAGGGCACCTGAAATAAAAAAGAAAGTATCACAACTATCGTGTTGGCTAAGAATGAAGAACTTCATGAATTTCTGTAAGTACGGATGATTTCATTTTGCTTCAGTAAAAAATAATCATGGCAACTGAAAGATTAAAAAAAAAAAAAATCTGGCATCCCATCCTCCATCTCTTCCTTAACCCATCCAACCCAAAGACGTATTTTTAAATGCAGGAGGCTCTCTAGACGGTACCATGTCTGTGTGTCTCTCACCAAACGTTTTCGAAGGAGAGGTACTTCATGCCCGTAAATTTTGATGAATTCAGTTAATCCACACCACGCTACACCACATCAAATCACCCTTCCATACCACGGCATACCACACGCATGAACCAGAGAGGCCCGCAGCTTCCGCTTCTAATACTTTTGTAGTTATATATCCTACTCTTTCTGTTCCCTGCAGTTCGAGTGTTCTCCCCTAGGTCGAATAAAATCGTATGTAGGTAGCAAGAGAAAACTATGCTTTGTCGGGTTCAACTTGGTCTAATAATACCATCTTTCCACCAAAAATACTATGCTGTAGCAAGAGATTAACACTAGGATGCATTATCAGTCACGAAAAAAGTTCTATGGAAAGATGTACGGCAGTAACTTTGTCTTACTCTACCACTAAAATACGTGAAATAAATTGAAAAAAGACTAAATTCTATTCAAAGCTTAGGGCTGCTGAACCCCAAAACAAATACGTCATGGCAGTGTGGGGCCAGCGTGAGACAGAACGCTGAGAAGGGCACGGAAATCCTCACCCCGAAGCTAATGCCTCGTGTCCATCGAGAATGCCATACCGTTAGTGCAGGATCCTGGCGGTGACTGGCTGCGGTGTGAGACCCAAGTTACAGCTGCTCATAACGGCTGCGCTGCGTGGCCTTTGTTACGAAATTTACGAAAATGAATTGTACAGCACATGACCTCCTTCCTGCAGCTTAATCTTCCTTGAGCATTTTTCATTAGCACCCTCAGTACAATGACTCTCAGAAATGGTAATCTTGACAACGCCAGATGTCTTTATTCGGCCTTTATTTGATGTCTCGTAATGAAATGGGGTAAACTGAGACAAACATCACAGATTATGACCTTTGTCGGTGAACATAAAGTACTGTATAAACTTCTTAGCCCTTCCCCCCACATCCCCCCCCCCCACACACACGCAGAATCATATTATACTCCGGAACCTAGGGACCCAAGACTAGCTACTGTAGTCCAGATTAAGGGTAGGAGACCGACCTACCCCCCTGGCAGCGTTTTATATGATAGAAGAGCCTCCAGTAACCACTAGGATTCGAACCTTAGCACGGAAGCCACAGCCCTTTGCCACCCCAGAGCTCTACCATTGGGCGATCCTACGGACATATTTTTACACCTGAGATCGGAAGAAACCAAACCCCTATTTTTTTTTCTTTACATCATGAATGAAATACCTGACATAAAATTAAAAAGAGTTTTACTCTTCCACGTAGTTGGTTATTGCTCTATTTTATATATATGGGCGGCAATCTAATAATTTCCTATCATCCCCGGTGTTTCAATTTTTCCCGTCAAAACTAAGTGGCTTGCCTTTGCCTTCGCCTTCTCAGTTTTGATAAAACGGGTGATACTGCTTCCTGAATGTCGGACGCTGAACTTTTGATATCATTATCAGCAATGATCCATCGTCTCACTGACTGGGAATGGAACAGTACTGTACCTCCACTTCACCGCCAACAGCACTTCTCACTGCAGGGTGTTTATACCGTCAGCTACATATCTTTACTTTCATTCGTCAGTATATTTCGCATCATTCTCAAACTTGCAGTTTGTACTTCACGTCCTCCTACTCTCGCTATTTGGCCTTCAGCCAAGTCTCCTTTAAAATCAACTGTCTCGACAATGAAATATTCAGTTCCTGAGTAGCGCGTCTACTGTAGATTTCCTTTCACGCCTGTCACTCAAAAGTTTTTTTTTTTTTTTTTTTTTTTTCACAGTCACTTGGAAGAACTATAAGCTTAATACTGACCTTTGCTTGCTAATGTTTCTTTCAGTTGAGGAAAATAAAGTAATTCGGGATAGTTTTTGAGACTTTGACAACTAAATTTCTTTTAGTTCAGCAGTGTCTTCTGGTGTTAGTCTGATTAAAATGCCCAAGTGAAGTAACAGCAACAGCAAAGAGGTTAAAACTGAAAGGCCGACGGTGACTGCTAGCTCTCATTTTCTGACAGTCATGTCTGAAACACCGTGAGAGTAAATTACGTTTGGTTTCTTTACCTCGCTGCTCAGTGCCTTCTATCATGTGGCACTGCTAGCTAACTATACCAAACATGTATGTGGCCTTCAGAAATTGTGGGTTGTAAACACGTACCTTCTCATTTGTGAAAAAAGAAAAAAAAGATTGCTAATCTGCACGGCATTTCCCTTTTCTCTGTTACCTAATCTTTTGACTTTGAAACAAAGTGGTTTCACCTACGAGTGAAGCTTATACCTATATTAAAATTCCTTACCAGTTACTCAGATGTAACCAAAATACCCCCCCCCCATAAAAAAAAAAAAAAAAATGGCACCAGCCCTGAGAGCACTCCAACTGATTTATACACCAAGAGTGATGTGAATTCATCGACCTGCTGATCTTTCGAGACAGTATGCAGATAGTTTTCATCGCGTCCCCTGCAGTGCACATCCTTTTCACTGGCACATATCTAAAGAGCACTTATTGTGCTATCCGACAATAGGATTATAAGAGTAACGAAGAAAAAGGAAGGTTTTAGATTTATACTTACCGACTGCGCGTGAGTCATTAAAGCAGATACGCTCCTTTATTATGTCATGTCCCAAAATTTCCCTAAAATGCAGCCTGCAAGAGTCGACATTACATCCATGTCCTCATTTTTACTCTGTGTGAACAAGGTTCAGTAGGGAAACAAATTTTGTCCAATAGTCTGACCGGCCCGAAAGTCTGACTAGAATTTTTCCAGTTTCTAGTTGGATGCCCTAACCAGTACACCAATGGCTCTCCAGTAGCTTTGAGATGAATCTGATTCTGCCGGCTCTCTGCTGTAATACCTGCCTGTGCTGTCAGTGGAAAGATAAGCGCTAGGAAGTGAAGCCAAGCGTCCTCTGCTCTTAACCACAACAACTAATACCACGGTGCTCTGTGTGAAATAATATGATGTACAGTAACTGGGATATTGACCAGATATTCTCAGATCTTCATGCTATAGTTCTTAGCTTTCCACCGAAATGAAAACTCGTTACATTCTGAGCAGTTAGTTATGTCTTTTAATTGTTCAATATTTTAAATTTATCGACAACTATAGCTTAAAGAATTTGATGAACCACAGGATAGAACAGCAGTCGAGGCTGATGTGGGCAAATGTGCCTGGAGGTTGCCACTGGGATAAATCTAATATCAGAGAGCATACATGAAAAACAACAGTGAGTATTTGTCAAAATTCATGATACCAATCTTTTAAAACATTGAAGAAAGTGAGACTGATATATGACTTACGAGAAACTACAATGCGCAAAAAATAAAATCTTTCCAAAAATGCTGGTGTAATAGTAACTCCAGTTTTACAAGACTGCAATACAAGAATAACATAAGTTGATAAAAAAATAGGGTGAAAAAGATTATTAGTGTGTGAAAGTGACATTTAGCTTACGAGAAACTGCAATACAAAATTACCAAAGGCTTTACAACAAAACAGTGTGAACAACAAGGGTGTGAGAGTGAGGCATGACTTGAGAGTTACTGCGATACAAGAATAACCAAAACTGTTATATAAGTGGGAGAATGACAAAGGGTTAACACAAATATGAGTGTTAGAAAAATACATGACTTGCGAGAAACTCACACACACACACACACACACACACACACACACACACACACACACACACACACAAAGAGAGAGAGAGAGAGAGAGAGAGAGAGAGAGAGAGAGAGAGAGAGAGAGAGAGAGACAAACAAACACACACACACACACACACACACACACACACACACACACACACACACACACACACAAGCACAAACGCACAACAAAATGTAAATGTGAGACATAACTCATGAGAAACGGCAAAAACAAGAATCTCACCGGGGCGGGATGGCATATAGGTGACGTGTCGATCCTTCAGCCTGACAAGCTGTTCAAAAGAGTAACGGGACAGCGAGGCACAAGTGACACACGAAGCTTCAGTGCAAATATTTTCTTTTTTCTTTTCTGTCTGTCTGTCTTTTTTAACGAGGGTGTGGAGGCACGTAACGGGAAGCACTGAAAAAAGGGAAAAGAGGTTAAATCATTCTCCAAGACTCTATTGCCAATGTAACTCAGCGTACGATCGGTAATATTTTCATTCTTCGATAAATTGGATTGCAGCTGATGCTGCTGAGGCCCTAGGTTCGTATGAAATGTGAGCCCATCAGCTCGCCATCCTGCCTTCGGGGAGAGGGAAGTAGTTGAGGGACGATTGTAATAACCAGGCAATTGCGCCACCCGGTTGTATCAGTGCCACCACATGAAGGCGTTCCTCTCCATCACCATAAAGTTGATTAAGAAGTCTGAGAACCAACACATTATCGAATCGCTACTCAATATTTTTCCTCTTAAATATTCAAATAGGTTAATCACAAAGATATGTCTCAGGTGAATATGAAAACGAAATGATATCGATTGTCCAGCAATAAAGCCAAACTATTTCCGCATTTGGCTCTTGGCATCTCGTCGCCTGTAGCCTCAAGCAACTGTCACCATGAATGCACCTTACCCCTTTCAAGCAGATGGCGTATTGCATGTTACATTATTGCAGATACCAGCCATTTCCTCTTCTCCTTCTACTTTGTTCTTCTTCTTCTTCCTTTCTTACTCCTCCTCTTCTTCCCTTCTCTTCCTCCTCCCCTTCTTCCCTTCTCTTCCTCCTCCTCGTCCTCCTTCTCCTCTACTACTACTACTTATAATTATTATTGTCTACTTATGGCTAATTTTCCAAAGTGGAGCGTTAGGTATAATCTCCATTAACCTCTTCAGTACAAACAAATTCCATTAGTTCAGAAACTTCAGAGGCGTTGTCTAACAGTAGGAAGAAAAGAAAGTACTGTACATCCTCTCTCTGAAGAGGTTAACTATATATGGTGGAATATTCGCGAGGCCTTTACCCCTTTCAGTCAGGCAACCCCACTTTCGATTTATTCTTGCGATATCCTGATGATGTGATTTCAGCCTTTTGGAAAACCACTCGCGGCGAAGGGGTTAGAAACACTCACTAATATATATATATATATATATATATATATATATATATATATATATATATATATATATATATATATATATATATATATATATATATTAGTGAGTGTTACTAATCTCTTTTGCGTTATCTATCTATCTCTCTCTCTCTCTCTATATATATATATATATGTATTATATATATATATATATATATATATATATATATATATATATATATATATATATATATATATATATTAGTGAGTGTTACTAATCTCTTTTGCGTTATCTCTCTCTCTCTCTCTCTCTCTCTCTCTCTCTCTCTCTCTCTCTCTATATATATTATTTCGTGCCATGCCAGGGTGGTTTCATTCATAGAGAAGTTACACATAGCATTCTGTAATCCTTTTCTTACTAACTGACTCTCCGAAGCTTAATATAATAGTCAACCAACGTCAGTAATAATTTTAAAATGCATCTTTTGGAGGGGTTAAAATGCCAAATGCAACTATAAATGGGTACTCTTGAGGAAGAGATTTCAGGAGCTTTCGTAGAGGCGACCACAAGTCTACTAAAGGGAGGTGGTGGCTGAATAGTTAAATAGGGCGTCCCTTACCTGAAATGACGCAAATTCAACCCTAGGCTCGGGCAGGAAACACTTTGATGAGTTAACTTTATTGATTTACAAGACCCACCGACATGTCACAACCCCCTCCCCCCCCCTCCCGAGCAAATACCAAAGCACCAGTCTTGAATGAGAAAGTTCTAGCATGAATTCAGTATGAACGGTGGATAATCGTGCTAAAGTGGTAATATGTATATGTACGGGGGATGCAGGAGACCGCTGGGCTTGAGGGAAAGAGCCTCTAGGCCAATTTTTATGGTAAACAAGTCTCCATACCATTTTGAAATTACATAATTAATATTGTTTGGTTTTATCTTTCCACTTTTTAACATTTATTTGCTTATGTTGTAGAATGTTCGCCTGTTGTATGAGTAAAGACAAAAATATTAACAAGAAGGAATACTCACAGTGTAACGTTCGCTCCTTACCTCTGGTCTAAGATCTGAACACCTGTCTTTGCCCTGTGGCATTGGCTAAATGAATTCTCAGATCAAATGACTCCATTCTTTCCGGGTCCTCAATCCTTTCACCACGTTTGGATCATATCGGATCCAGACTGTTCAGGTTGACCTCCCCATGCACTTTTGACTATTGATCCAGCCCTGTGACATACATCTTTATTCTCAAAACCGAATTACTTCATTCTTTCATAACCCTCATTCCGCCCACCACGTTTGGTCCAGATCGGATCACAGCTATTCATGTTAGCCTAATGTCTTAAAAGAAAAAAAAAATCAACCCCTTGGCTGTTTGAATTATTTTGTTCACGCACAGACACACAGTGAAGGAAATTCTACCTAGTCTCGTAACCTTGGCCTTTTGACCCATTGCTCTAAAAATAATAGGTAAACCCTTTGGCTGATCCTTAATCCATCCACCATGTTAAGTTAAAGTCGTTTAAAAACTGCCCTAGCTTGGTTCACTCACACACACACACACACACACACACACCATTACCCCGCTCCTACTTTCAGTGCGTGCGGGTGTAACTAGCATTCTGAAACCCAACTTTTGCCTTCCTACTGTGGTACGTTTCCATGACCTGCAAAACATCGTCCGTCATGAATCAGAATGAAATGCGAAGTCCTTGCGTTCTTGGTCAAAGCACGAATTTTGATTTTCTTCGTCTGGTCTCTTGGTTCTTCAGGGTAGTAAAACCATCTGTGGTTAGCCTAAGTAAAGTGCAATGTAGGTATTTCGTAGCCAGAGGATTAAAGCTCAAGAAATTTTGTGAATAGGACCACTGGAAGTAAAGGATATTGCGTGTAGGCGACAGAATCAGCTGGAATATGTTGGGATGACAATATTCCTCGCCCAAAATACTAATGATGAAGCAGGTACCATCCAGTCACGGTCATGATTACAAAGGAACGTACTGTATTTTGAGGATTCGAGTTATCATCATCATGAACACCATCATTACAAATACCTAAATGTCATCACCATCATGAACACCATTGTAAATATCATCATCATTATCATCATCATCCCAGGTCCCCTACTGTACTGGGTGAAGGTGGAGACCGGGAAGTACTGCCTCATTATATAATGCAAGCTCACATCACAAAGTAGCATATTTTACCACCACCATCACCACCATCATCATCGCCTCAACCCTATTTCGCAGTAATGACTGGGTGGATCTATGGATGCACTGTCATTTATCAGACCCTCCAAGCTCGAATACTTTGGAGGGCGTTGTCTCACAGAACTGTTATTTGTACCCAGGGAAATTAACCAGTTCAGTCTTATTGCCGAGTCTCTGAGTCTTCTTCATTCTAACTACCAAGAATTCAGTTGTATGCTTTCTTTAGAGCCTAGTTCTGTACAAGTTAATGAAATCTATATCTATAGCTACACGTATATCTATATCTGTACCTATATTTAACTTTTACAGTAAGAAAAGTCTCCTAAATTGAATACAAATGTCTGAAGATAGTGAGAATAAATCAGTAAGTGCGTCATCGTAGCTAACCTCTAGAATTATGTGATATACTCCAGGATCGTGCATACATAACGCTCCTCTTTCACTTCTCCGGGTGATTTCTTGTGTGTTGCTGGGACGGCTCAGTTACCAGCTTCAGTGTCTACCTTGCATCATTTATTAATTTCCCACTCCCACTGCCACACTCACGCCCGCACCAGCAGACTTAACCGTCCCCTCAACGCACACAAAAAATATCGCCAGGTGAGTTTGGATCTAGGGAAGCACTTTTTACTGTCTACCCTGTATTTTATTTTGTTCATGCAATTTCCAGACTATTTTGTTCAGGTGATTTGAGACTTTTAGAGCTGGAAGGGTTAGACATAGCCACCCATAACCCCCACATTACTTAAATTCCTTCCGAAGATCTATCAATCTGTCTATCGCCAGTCGCCTCAATCCCTTTAGGGGTGGCCACAAACAGATTGACTGCATGTCGCCCTGTCCAATGTCACTTCACTGCCTTGCTCCCAGCTCACACTCCCCTCTCTCGTATACCTCTCGACTCTATCCCTACATCTCATCCTCGAAGATCCATACTATAAAAATAAACAAAAAATGAAAAACGCAAGCATAGCCATAAATAAACTTCCCAGACAATCCTCTAGCTTCTCTATCTCTTCCCTTGCGATCTGTTTTTTACACCACACCTTAACATTTTCTTGCATGCTACTTATATCGTTTCAACATCGCCAGAGTTTCCATCAGTACCAAACAAGAGAATGGTGAGGTGTAATACCAGAACGGAATGTCTAAAACACATCACTAAGGAAGGAATGTCACGAAATCTCCAAATACACTAAGATGGTTAACCCAGTCACTAGGATTTTCTACTTTATTTTATTTATTCTCTCCTTTAATCTGCCTGTTTCCAAGAGATGTAATTTTTTCTAAGGATACACCTCTAGTACCGAAATGGTTTAACGAATACTGTATTTTCTAAACCTTCTAGCATTTAGAGTATCTCCGTAGGTAAACAAAGCCAATAATTAATAACCAGAATAAGGCAATAATAGATAACATGAATAAAACAAAAATTACGCTGATAAGAATATAAAAAAAAATTTAAAGGGAGCAAGAGATGGGATGGGTGGGAAAGGGAAACTAAATCAACTGATGGGTGTTGAATTCAGTCGAGTGAGAAGAACATCAGTGAACGTCGTTATGTCAAACTGTAAATACGATGATGTGAACTGAGACGTAAAAGATGGTGTGAGGAGATGTGAGGAGTTAAATGGAGAGGAATGAATGAGAACAGCCAGTGTCCTTATGTCAGTCTGACTTTAAAGTGAACAGTATATGAATAGTGTGACTAGGGATGTGAAAGGCAGGGCGTGGAGGAGGTAAATTACTGAGGAGAGAGTTGTGCCAAATGGGGAGGGAAGAATGAGAACAGCCAATATCCATATATCAGTAAGGATGTAAAGAATATGGTGCAAATGGAGATGTAAAGAGATGGGATACGGAGGCGGTAAATCACTGTGGAGAGAGTTGTGGTAAATGAGGAGGCGAGAAGAACAATGTCCTTACCTCAGTTTGATTGTACTATAAAGGAAGTAGTTTCGATCCGAGACTACGTGGAAAAAGAGGGAGGAGAAATGCAACAGAGATTGAGTGGAAGTTGCATTAAATGGGAAGAGGAGATTGAAAACAGTCAACGTACTTATGTCAGCTAAACTACAAAACAGAGAAGATAGTGTGAATCAAAGAATCCATGAAAGAAGAGCAACCAAGAATGTAAGAGTTTGGTAAAGAAATAAAAATGAATGAAAAAGGCAGGACGTTGAATCAGTGGGATAAAATTATAGGAATGCAGTTTCTTCACACGAATTTATACGCCCCAGTATTTAGCACTCCCACCATTTCCCGCATCACTGCTACACTCCCTTTCCCCCTTCCTCCTTACAGTACAGCCTCTCTCCTCACCCATCACCAGTCTAAGTAAATCTGAGGGTGGTTAGCGGGAACAGCGGATGCCTCACATGGGGATTTTGCTACGATTATCTTGTCTTTTGTGGGATTTCATTTGCTGTTTATTTATCATTTACTTCACCCCAACTGGTTTAGGGTTTGTCTTCTTGTCGGCTAAACCCTTCAGATCGATGGAGCATTTTTCGTTCCATTATTGTTATCTTCAGTTTTTAGGGAGACTTTATGAATTGCAAAGGATAGATGTAGTCGCTGTTGACTCCTTCGCCACAGATCTCCCTAAAACTGAATAAAACCGTTTGGAGGTAGAAATTAAATTGAATAATGGATTCTTGGCGCCCAGTTAAAAAAAAAAAAAAAAAAAGGCACTAATTTTAAACAAAAGGTATATGAATAGCAATGGAACTGAAACGGAGAAGGTGAAAGAAACATGGACATGATACTGTGTAGATTAAATACAGGTTTAAAAGTCAGAAAACCCAGGAAGGAAAATACAAAACTAAACGTTACAAAGAAGACCAATACAAGTTAAAAACAACATTAGACGGTCCACAGAAAAGGTCCGGGTTTCACTTAAAATATCAAGACAAAACAGAGAAGGAAAACACTGGCTCTGGAGGTATGTAAGAGAATTTCAGTTATTCTCTATCAGACTGAAAGGGTAACTCTTATGGTGGGGACAGCAATAATATTCTACCCTCTCATGGTCGGGCCAACTCTAGTATTTTCTATTCTTGCTGCAGCCAGGTGATTTCATTCATTTGGGATTAAGGGTCATATGCGTAAAACTGAAATCGAGAAATGAGATGCAGACCTCCAGTTTTTAATGATGATTTATGAAGTACTTGACAATGATGGAACGTATTTGACCTTCCTATGTGGTTTCTGACTGCGTTCTGAAATACGGGATACAGGTTGACCATACGTAATAACCACAAGGGGTAAAAAATTAAGGGTTTGTACACCACTTTCCAATTTCAAGCTTAAGCTTACCTCTTTAAGTCGTAGGGGTCTGAAAATGCGAATACTGTACCCCCTTTACTCTAACTTGGTCTAAAACTGCCATCTCTCCATAACATGCGGAGTTGTAGCAGCAAATCAACCCCAGAATGTGATGCTAGTCATGAAGAAGTGCATTGGAAAGGATGTTGATGGTATTTCCCTTTTCCGCCACTAAGCTATGTGAAATGAGCTGCAAAAGGATGAAAATCTGGGCCAAGTTAGGGTGAAAGGAGTATAGTGTCCTTAACTTGCTCATGGTTTGGAAAACTGAAGTATTCCATTCTTGTTAAAGCCAGAGGAAAATATTCAACAAAGAGGAAGTCACAGATATAATGGTGTTAAGGCTTCCTAGTATGTCTCCAACGAGTGTTCTTGTATATTGCCTAAGCAGTCTGTTGGTATTAAGAGGACATACACAACACACATGACAGTATTAAGTGTAAGGTGCGAAATATATTATGTGAAGAGAGAGAGAGAGAGAGAGAGAGAGAGAGAGAGAGAGAGAGAGAGAGAGAGAGAGTGAGAGAGTTAAAGATATTATGTGAAAATAATTAACTGTTATGGGAGACTTGTTTATCGAAAAAATTGCCCGAGAGTCTTTAAATAGAGTGTAAGACCTCTGGCCCACAGCTTTTGTTCCTGTGGCCTGTATCTTGTCGGTTAACACCTTTTCCTAAGCGATTTATTTTACTTATCACACCTTACGGTCCAGTGCTGTGTTGAATAAATCTTTCGTAAATCGCCATACGCTGGATAAGCAACCTGCAATAGGATATCAACCAACCATACCCCAGAATAAATCGTTAAGGAAGAGATACTAAGGTGCCTTCTTACCTGACAAGAATGCTGGCCTGTGTTTTTATTCGTCAGTCCCAGTGAGACCCAAGGCAAGATACTTTCCTTTATTAACTCCTATGATACAAGAGGAAGCTGCAAGTATGAACCTAATTTTCATCTAGAGGTTACTAAACTTATAAAGAATGAGGATGGTCCCTATGTAAAGCTCCTCTTGCACTCCCATTCCCTACTTCCATTGCCACATCCACGCTCATACCAGCACACACAGCCGTTCCCGTGAAACTTAAGGTGCCGCCAGATGTTTCTACAGGGGAGTGCTTTATTAAGACCACCCTGTTCACACCTGGACCCGCATTCTCGTCGGTTGTGGAAGCTCCCTAACACCTTTTCCTTGGCGTTTTATTTTGCTTGTTACACCTTACTGTCTTCTTTCTGTGTTATATAAATATTTCTGCTATCGCCTCATATTACACACATGCCGTGCAAAAGGATATTAACCGGACATATCTAAAAATAAATCGCTGTGAAAGTGGTGTTAGGGAGACTCTTTAACCTACGAGAATATGTGCCGTGGTCATGTACTACCAATTATATATACAGACCCTGACACACACAAATATAGTCACTACATTTGAACTTTCACGTATACTGATTTTAAAGCAGATAACCAATAATTGTTTCTTCTTTTCCAGCATGAGGAAGGGTAAAATCTGGCTATCACTCTCCCGATCCAAAACGGGCCTCAGATACAGCACTTGGTATTTGGAGTGAACAGCGTGAAGCTCACTTAGTGTTCCACTACGATTGTCTTTAACTTACAGGACTTCATTTGCTCTTTCCTGTCGAGTAATTGCTTGGGTGGGTTAGCGGGAACAACTTTAAGGGAAGGGGGAGGTAGAGGGGGCAAGGGAGCTGGGAGGCGTGGTGGTGAAGGCATTTAGGGAACCATATACATCGTTGGGTGGTAATTATATAACCAAATGATGCCAGCTGGTCTAGTGGGTTAGGAGGCTCCAACCGGATGAAGACCATAAATGGTTGGGATTTATTGCCCACATAATACCACTTACGGGTATGCGAATCTGGTCACCTTCGCCTACAATGTCGGGACAGATTTGCCTAACCTCGGGTCTCTGTGTTGTTGATGGAGCAAAAAAGGATTGGATGATGATAATGATGATGATGTTGATGATGGATACTGTTCTTCTGCTTCTTCGTCTTCTTCTTCTTCTTCTTCTTATTTATTGTTATTATTATTATTATTATTATTATCGCTCCTGCTCTTGTTGATGATATTGCTGTAGTTATTGTTGTTACTGCAACTACTACCACAACTACTACTAATGTTATTGTAATTATAATTATTATAATTATTACTTATTATTATTGATATACTTTTTAACATTACAGTTAATATTAACCCCGTCAGTAAGATAAACTTCCTTGTTGAAATGTGTTCTTGCTGCTGACAGATCCCCTAGAAAAAATGCATTCAGTGACGCCTAGAGAAACAACTAATGAGGCCTACATGTTAATCCTTCTGCTTGGAAATCCTGTCACTCCCTGGTTAAATAATATATGTCTGTCGATAGCAAGAAAATAAAAGTCTTCGTATGCAAGGGGTTAATGTTTTCAATATCATGACATCCAGTTTATATTCTCATTATCGCTGGATGATTTTAATTAGGTTATATTGGATCCATGGCGGTAAGTGGGGGGCGCCCATCATCCACTCACTCGATGTAGTGTTGCATCTCTCTCTCTCTCTCTCTCTCTCTCCCTACTACACCAGGTGACAAGCCAAATGGTTCCCTGTACGCCAGGAAACTATTTACTGCTCTGCGTCATAACCACAGAAGCATATGACGCTTGATGGTTTAGTGGGTTACGGCGCCCGAACCGTATAAAGCCTGCAAGGTTTTCCATCTGAAGGGTGGTTAGGGTTTATCGCTGATAGGATACCGCTCAGGGACAAGGGAAACTAATCATCCCTGCCTTTAATGCCGGGACTTAGCCTGGCCCCTGAAAGCATCTGATAAAGCAAATAAGGACTGGATAATAGTGGACAAAAGGCCCCATTGAAGCAGGGATAGGGGCCCGAGGTTAGGCTGCCGTAGGCCTACATATTTAACATTTTCAGTACCATGAAGCCTTTTTACGAGTAGTATGTTTTATCCAAGGTACATGTTCTTGTCATTTAAGGAGGCTCACTACCACCTCCTTTGCGATTTATTTTTGGATACAGCCGATTAATATAATTTTGTTCGTTATTTAAGGAGAGTATGGTGATATTAGAATGATTTAAATAAAAGATAAGTTGATATCAAGGTGCAATAAGCAAAATAAACTGCCTAGGAAGAGGTGTTAGGGAACTTCCTCAACCGGTGGGAAAACAGACTCTTGACATCACCACACGATTTTATTCAGTTATGGTTAGACCTCTGCCAGTCAAAAGATTAGAAACAGTCCACTTTAACTCTCCCGGGGGAGTCTTTATGACTTATTCCTGCTACTGTGCTAGTGAGAGGAGCCTTCACGAGGTGTCACCGATATAACCCAGCGGCTCCTCTGCCTGACTATACAAACATCCCTCATCTTCCTCCCCACCTTTGAAAGCAGGATGGTGGACTACTGTTGCTGCTGCTACTACTTCAACTACTACTGCCTCTATTACAACTACTACTACTACTACTACTACTGCTACTACTACTATTACCACTACTACTACCACCACTACTATTAATGCTACCGGTACTAATGTCAGTAGGGTGTAGCGGCCTGGGACTCTAATGAAGGTGACTGATGTTCGACCACTACTACCGGTACTGCTACCACTACTACTGCTACTAATGCTACTACTACTAATACTACCACTACTGTTACCACTACTACTACTACTACTACTACTACCACTACTACTACTACTACTAGTACGACTGCAGCTAGTCGGTTTTATCCAGCTTTCAGGACCCTCACAGTGAAGGGGGAACAGAACGAAGGGTGAAATGATGATAAAAGTACAAAGGTGGAGGGGTTCAAGGCAAAGCTGCTATAGTCCTAGGTAATGGGGGGTATATGACTGGCCTTCTCCCTGTAGTAGTAGTAGTAGTAGTAGTAGCAGTAGTAGTAGTAACAGTTGAATGTGAACCCAGTGCAGGACAAAGCTACCTCTTTCCTGTACTCCATCATCTTTGTTTTAGGGGATAGGGAGGAGAATTAGGAATGTTTGTATGACTGGACAGCACCATCACCCAGTCATACCAGTGCCACCACGTGCAGGCGTCCATCAAGAAATGTGAACAAATAGGAAATCTCTCTACCACAGGCAATTGGATAATAATTCAGTTAATGAAGGAGATTAGTGGTGGCAGCGTCAAAGAGTGTGTGTATGTAGTGGAGTGTGTGTGTGTGTGTGTGTGTGTAGTGGAGTGGAGAGCAGAGAGAGTAAAAGAGAAGGGAGAAAAAGAATGGAATAATTATGAAAAAAAAAAAAAAGAGAGAGAGGAATATGGAGCAAAGAAGGGAGTATTGGGGGTGATGACTTAAGAGGCCCCTTGCAGGGTGCAGGTAAGCAGAGGAAGTAGCAAGGGAGGAAAGGAGAGGAAAGGAGAGAGAGAGAGAGAGAGAGGTGGGGAAAGGAAAGAAACGAGAACAGGAGAGGAGAGGAGAAAAAGGAAGAGGAGATTAATGAGACGAAAAGAGGAAAGCAGCTTAGTGGTGGGTTGTTACGGTTTGAGAGGGATCGTGTAAGTGGGTTGTCGAGCAAGGAGGAAAGAGGAGACTAGGGGTGAGCAGAGAGAAAGAGGAGGGAAGGGAGAAGAGGAGGGAAGGGAGGGAAGAAGGCAAGCAGTAAGAATATGTGTGTGTGTGTGTGTGTGTGTGTGTGTGTGTGTGTGTAGTGGAGGGAGGAGGAATAATGGGGGAGGCAACTAGCAGCTGTGAGGCGTTCAGGATAATATATCACCCATCTTGCACTCCCTGCAAGTCACGAGACTCTGTCACTGCAGCGCCACCTGGTGCTGGGAGAGAGAGAGAGAGAGAGAGAGAGAGAGAGAGAGAGAGAGAGAGAGAGAGAGAGAGAGAGAGAGAGAGAAAGAGAGAGAGAGAGAGAGAGCTGGGGGAAGAGTTTAAGGTGACTTGCACGTGAGCAGGGTAACAGCCAGTCGGGGGACTGGGGGACGCCTAGATTAAGGAAGGGAGGAAAGTGCACAGGAGAGGTAAGGGAAGGAGGGAGAGGAAAGCAGGGAGGGAAGGAGTGAAAGGCAGTGAGAAGGGTGCTTAGTGTGAGGAGAGAAATGCAGGGAGGGGTAGAGGAGAGAGGGAAAATGGAAGGAAAGGAAAACAGAAGAGAGGGAGGGAGGAAGGGAGAGAGGGATGGTGGGGGCAGCAGGGTGGAAGAGAGTGAGTGAGTAAGTGGGAGAAGGAGTAAGTGCGGGGTGGAAGTTAGGGAGGGAGGGAGGGAGGGAGGAAGGCAATAACAGGGAGAGGGGCAAGAAGGGAGTGAGCGAAGGGAGGTGGGGAGAGAAGCAAGGGAGGTAGCGAGGCGGGGAGGGTTTTGGGAGGGAAGGGGGGCGTCCATCCACACACTGTTAACTCCACAACACGAGGAGCCATAGAGAGGAGTAGAGGTGGAAGTCGCGGTGAGCTCTGGCGAAGGAGTGACGTGACTGGTGGGTGTTGCTTTTGTCGCGTTTACACTCATAATAAGCTCAGTTTACCTTCTTGCATATATTCAGGATTTTTAACATACTCAGGATCTGAAATACACCCAACTAATGCATTCACCAGAGGTCTTACATACTCCCACAATCTTGCATACACCCGGGACCCAACATACACCCAACACCTAACATTAACCCAAGTCTTTACTCACACCCATATTCTGACATACACCCAAGATCATGCTTACACCCAATCAGTACACTCTCTCAGAATCATACACCAAAGATCTAGCATGCACCCAGAATCTTCAGTATATCTAGCCCATACGAACAGTACTCCCACGTTCTTACAGTACCCTATACCCAGTCAGTACACATATACATTGCCAGAATCCTACATTTTTTTATGTGTCCGACTCTGGGCATAGGCTTCACAGTCTGCTCCCAAGGCTCAGTAGTCTTCCTACATACCATACACCTTCACATGTCACCACTAGAGCGCTAATCGTTCATATTGAATACATGCTAGGGCTGTCTCATACAGGACTGGTGTATTGGTATTAGGGGGGTTCTTTTACATGTCGGCGGGTCTTCTGGTAGATCATTAAAGTCTGCATTATGAAATTTAAATCCTTAAACTGTTCCCTGTCCCAGCGGGGACACGAGCCTGGGTCCATTAGGACTGCAGGCCACCTCTCTACCGATTCAGGCACCGCCTTCCCCTATACCGATATCTTGCATAAGATCATTATCTTTCATGTACTCTGGATTACACATGCACTGAAGATAATACATGCACACAAGATATTACATACTGCAGAGCCGTACATGCACAAGTCATCTTAAATGGACCCCTAAATCATACGTACACCCAGTATTTTGCATACATTCTAACTTCATATTTGTATCTAGCAAGAACACACATGGAAATGAGTTATTTAAGTGGAAATGAGTTATTTAAGAGGAGCCTGTGGAGTCACGTGGAGAGACAGGCTGACGAATGAGGATATAAAGGAGCGTTGTGGTGTGGATGTGGATGTGATAGGAAGCGTTGTGAGGAACACACTGAGGTGGTTTGGCCATGTGGAGAGGATGGAGGGTGAAAGACTGACGAAGAGAGTGTATGTGAGTGAGGTGGAGGGTGGAAGAGGGAGGGGGAGACCGAGGATGAGATGGAGGGATGGGGTGGAGAGGTATATGAGAGAGGGGGGTGTGAGTTGGGAGCAGGGCAGTGAAATGGCGGGGGACAGGGCGACTTGGAGGCGATTTGTTTGTGGCCACCCCAAACGGGATTGAGGCGTCTGGCAATAGATAGATAGATAGAAGAACACACATATTGTAGGATCTTACACACCCAACATCTTGTATGCAGTCAAGCATTTATTTGCACCCACAAGATCTTACATGCACCAAGCCACTACATATACTCATGATCTTACACTTACGAGCGTGTAAATACTTAAAATAATACATACACCCAAGATATCTCGCATACTATACTCGTTCTACTCTACCTTGGCCTAAAATTGCCATCTCTCCGTCTTGAATTCTGAATATTAGCAGAAGATTAACACTAGAACACAGTGCCAGCATAGAGAACCGTATTGCTGACTTATGCTATCACCAGGCTACGTGAAATAAGCTGCAAAAGGGACAAAAATATGGTCCAGTTTAGAGTACGAAGAGTATAGTGGTCTTACATATACAAAAGATCGTACATACAACCAAGACCATACATACAGAAATTATCCGACATACGCAGGACATGCACACAAAATTTTACGTACATCCAAGCTCTCTTACACTCATTAAAACTCTTCCAGGTAAGCTAGCGAAAGAGAGTGAGAAGAGGTGGAATAAAGGCAATCGTCTGTGTGGTGATCCCGTAAGTTTTGACCACACGTTGCCACTGTCTTGGAAGGTGGGTGCAAGAAAATTGGTTTATCGTAGATCTTTCTATCTGTTTGCCTTTCTGTCTGTTTATTTATCCCTCCATCTGTCTATGTATCTATCTACCCCCGTCTGTTTATGTCAGTCTATCTGTCTGTCCATCTGTTTGTCTGTCTGTCTATCTCTGTCTATCATCTGTCTGTCTATCTATCTGTCTGTCTATCTATGTCTCTATCTAGCTATCTACTGATCTTTCTATATATCCTCTGTATGAATGTATCTATCTATCTGTCTTTCTATCGATCTGTCTGTCTAGCTGTCTACATATCTATATATCCTGTATTCATCTATCTATCTATCTATCTGTCTGAATATATCTATCTGTCAGTCCGTCTTATCTATGTCTGCCTTTCTATCTATCTGTTTATCTTTCTTTCCCTCTATGGAGTGCCTAACGCTGCAACCTGTGAGAGGTGGTCCAGTAGAGAAAGGCCTCTTCATCTACGACATATAATCAGTTTGGCCATCATCAGTCTACTGTTTGGAGCCGGAAGTGTCATGGGTGGCCTTGGTAATGGACATTCATACACTTCTGTCCCTATTCAGTAATTACCTCTCCTCCCCAGACACAACACCCTCCCTTATTCCCTCACAGCTTACCTCTTCTTCTTGCTCTCGGTCTGCCTCTCCTCCTCCCAACAGCTCACCCTCATAAACTCTCCAGGTTAATCTCTCACTCTTCATTCTTTGGATACAACCCTCCTCCAAATACCCTTATATCTTGTCTTTTCACCTTATCCTTTTTTTCCTCCCCACCGCCCTACTTTCACACACTCTCATGGTTAATCTCCCAGTCCTTATTCTCTTCCTTATTTTCTCTCTCCCCTTCTCCGTCTTCCTCGCCTTCTCTTCCCAGGCACTTCATTCAGTCTCTCATTAGATTCACGCACTTCATCTGCCCACCCTTTTCTCGGTCGTCTCCTCGTCCCAACCATCCAGCTCTTATATACTGCCTTGATCAATTTTTCACATTCCATTCTCTCCACACTATCCTGCGTCATCTACTCTCCCATCTTTTCTCTCCACATTTCTCATGGCCTACTCCAACTTCCACATTAACTCTCTTAGCTAAATTCTGCATCATATATAAAACTGAAACCCTAAGCTCGAGACACTAATCCTGAACTAGACATCGAGCTAGGTCCATCCTCTGCTGAAATGTTTGTCTTGGGGTAGTCATAATAAAATACACAAATCGTGGGTGTAATAATAATGAACGCATTCCTTTTCAGTACACTATATTCACTACACCTTAACTTAATTGTGTCATACCTCCATCATGATTGCTGAGTTGTGACAATATATTAAAAAAATATAATGCTAGTCAGGATGAAGTGACACAGAAAGGATGTAAAACCTCAGGATCGTGCTTTTCTGCCAATGATTTACGTGAAATAAGCTGCAAACGAATGAAAGTCTTGGCCAAGTTAAAGTGAATGAATACAGTCTTCTCACAGGGGTGCATTAGTGAAGCTTGGTCAATGATGAAGGAGGGGAAATCATGAGTCTGAAAGATGTGGAAATATTTTACCTAGAAAAAGTCTTTGTAGTGATATGGAGATAAACGGACAAATGCGCGGATTCGAGAAGGGTGTGGTGTAGAGGCAGATGTAACTGGAAAAATATATAGAAATTGTGAGGTGGTTCGGTCGTCAGAAGCGAATTGTTAGTGAAAGTCTGACTGAGGGTGTTTATGAGACTGTGGAGAATAGTGAGGAAACGAACGGTGAAGGGACACAGCTGGATGGTATATCATCATTAAGGCATAGAATCCTTGCCACATTTAGGTTTGAGCAGGGATGGTTCTTCGACCTTAACCTTCCTCCATCTTGTTCAGAACTAAACTCCATAAAAAATATTAGTATAGTAAAATAGTGTCAATTAAATACAAAGTGTGTGTGTGTGTGTGTGTGTGTGTGTGTGTGTGTGTGTGTGTGTGTGTGTGTGTGTGTGTGTGTGTGTGTGTGTGTGTGTGTGTGTGTGTGTGTGTGTGTGTGTATGTGTGTGTGTGTGTGTGTGTATGCGTGCGTGCGTGCGTGAGCTCGTGTGTGTGCCCGCCCACTTTATTCGAGAATAAAATAAGGCCATCCACTGATTTCAAAGTCCTCTCATGACATGAATCAGAGATGGTGAGTTTGTTACTGTAGTTTGCTGTTAGTCAGTCCCGGTCCGCCTGGCCCAGCACACACGCCAAGCGCAGGTAGGCAACTGCCCCTATTGGGTCGTCCCACAGGTTCCCTTCACGGTTGATGCTGTGTGTACGTCTCAGCGCGGCATGTGATATTCAGTGTTCTGTTATGTGTGTTATGTTGTGTGGGACTATTCTAAAAGGGAGGTACGTGTCATCTGTGATTCCACACAACCCAGGTGTAAGCTTAGATCCTGGGGTTAGCATGTATAAGAATCCTAATGAATTCTTTCGAAAAAGGAAAAAGTCTCCATAAAAGTGCACTTTGTTCACTGATCATTTGATATGTCCATACGGCACTTTAATACTCACTGTAATTTGTTTGTGAAGTATTTGACATCTGTATGAGCTAAGGCAAACTTATATAAAATTATTCTGAAAAAGAAAGGAAGTTTAGGTGAGAGTCTATGAATAGGGCCTTCGGAAAGCTGTGGTACCACGCAGCTGATAGAGAAGGATGTCGAGAACGCCTAGGGGTCGTTTTTATAAAAGCTCCTAGCCAATTTTTCCCCCAGATATGTCTCCATATCATTTAATTATTGTCAAAAGTAGCTAGTTTTTTCACATTAATATTTGCTCCAGCTGGAATGTGAAGTAACTGGTGATTGAGTGAGGGGAATCCAAATACCAGCTATAGTATACACAATATCGTTATTGACTGACTGTGAAGTATCTAATAGATGCGTGAGTGAAGGTAAACTTACACACAAGCCATGTATACACAGTTCCCCTCTAGTTTAACTGTGAAATACTTGGTAGCTGTACTGGTGAAGGTAAAGTTTATAAAATGCAGTCTTACACAACTTCACTTTGCTGTATTGATTAACTTATATGTAATCAGTGCACGATTTTTTTCTAGATTAATTATAAGATATTTGGTTGCTGTATCTGTGAAGGCAAACGCATATGGGAGAGTTGATAAATACGGTCCCTGTTCCCCGCCTCCAGACATATCACGGTCAGTGTACAAATTTACTGCCTTGTGCCTCAGTGACTTGCGAGAAGCAGCGGAGGATGACGAATACACAGGAACGGCAACACCAAAAATGATGAAAAACGGGCCAAGATTACGGAATAACGCCTAGGAAGACAACCCTTCTTCACGATGCTGTCTTCTGTAGATTTTACTCCCGCTACAGCCAGACGATTATATTCTCTTCAGGGGGGTTTCCTTTCATATGGCCTTTTGTTATATCCAGACGGTTTTATTCAGCTTTTGCGTTTTTTTCGTATAATTTATTTTTTCTTTGTTACAGTCAGACGATTTTATTCACCTTAGAGAGTTTCCTTTCGTACGACACTTTACTTTCCTATAACCAGACGATTTTATTCATCTTAGGGGTTACCTCCCATAGTAAAGGGTTTTGAAGCAACCTCCCGCCAACCTATACATTATGATGATTTCTTGGATTTATTTTTGCATTGATGGGATAATTTTGCTCAGCTTAACCTCTTCAATCCAACGACATATTTTCTATTAAATTCTTGCTTTCTCCAGAGGATTTGTTTTACTGAGGAGTGACTTTTCAAACTGGTAGAGTTAAATATGGCATACATTTTACTCCTATAATAGTTGGTGGATCCCCGAAACTGAGTAAAATCGTCTGCCAGGTGCAAATAGTCGTCGTCGGCCTGAAGGGTTGAGGAGTTGCCTCTCGTGGTGGAAAGGCTGGAAATAATCTCTTTTGTTAATTCTGTGTGTAATGATCACTATTGTTTACTTCTACAGTTTGTGTATTTTATTTAGCTTGGCGAGCTATATGTATCTATAGCCAGTTTCCTTAATTCCGGAGAAGGTGGCCACAAAAAAAATCGCCTCCATGCCAGTCTGTCCTACGCCTTCAGACTGCCCTTCCTCCAACTCACACCGCTCTCCTCCAAATACCTCCCCACCCCATCCCATCACCTCATCCTCGGTTCATTCATACACCTGTCCACCCAGTCACTGCACCTCATCCTCGGTCTCACCTCCCTCTCTCTCTCTCTCTCTCTCTCTCTCCTTTCAGCTTACATACACTCTTCTTGTCAGTCTTTCATTCTCCAGTCTCTGCACATGGCCAAAACAAGGCAAGGTACTTCTTTTGAGAGAGTTACCCTGTTACTCACGGTGTTATAAATAAATCACGCTATTTTTATTAAGTCTTGTTATGACCAGAAGATGTTGTCCAGCTTAGAAGGTTTGACCACCTCTCAAAAAGAATAAATTAAGCCTTTTTAGTCATGTGATCTTAACCCCTTCCCATCAGTGACGTATTTTAAATGTTACTCACGGAGGGGGGAAGAGGGAGGGGGAGGCCGAGGATGAGATGGAGGGATGGGGTGGAGAGGTATATGAGAGAGGGGTGTGTGAGTTGGGAGCAGGGCAGTGAAATGGCGGGGGACAGGGCGACTTGGAGGCGATTTGTTTGTGGCCACCCCAAACGGGATTGAGGCGTCTGGCAATAGATAGATAGATAGACTTACGGAGTCCCTATTAGCATTATCAAAATTTAGATGCTATGCAAGATAATATTTAGGTGTAGCATTGAAAATATATCACTAGAGAATGGGTACCTAGAAAGCCTTCGCAGTTGACGAGAATATATCTCCTGGCGGCGTGAGATGAAAATACACAGGCATGAAAACTTACTAATAGTGACATAGTTGCAGAGATACAAGAATATTGAACAAGTATCGAATAGACTATGTATTCATAATCCATTTATAGTTATTGAATTGCCTGACGCAGAATTCAGAGTTCATAATATTACTTTAGTTTTGGATACCCCTGTTTTATTTGCATATATATATATATATATATATATATATATATATATATATATATATATATATATATATATATATATATATATATATATATATATATATATATATATATATATACACACACACACACACACGAGTATATATATATAAAATAAATGTTTTAAAGATTATCTATCTACCTATCTACTTTTTGCCAAACGCCTTAATCCCATAAGGGGTGGCCATTTGTCTCTGAGTTAGTTGTTTTGCTGGGAGGGGTACTGCCCTTCCGCAAACCCACTTGTTGACACATCAACAATAAAATTATAAACATTACAAATTATCGATATAACGGCTCCTGACATGTAAATAGAAACAGTGTTCTAGTTAGAATTTCAAAACATACATATCAACTATAAGGAACACCATGAAAATTACACTCATATCGCAAATTAATACGATGAGGAACGTGATCATTTTAAGTCATGAAAAAGGAATGAGTAGAAGGAAGCCAGCGTATAGCACTTACCACATCAGAGAGATTAAAGTCGTAGTTTACCAAAATCTCCCTTTTGTCCATTCGTAAAATGCGCCTCGTAACGTAACTGTAAAAAGTAGTACTCAATGGCTTCCAAAACATCGTAAAGGCAGGCAATGACAATGCAATCTTTGAACTCGCAACCAGAGGAGCGTAGCCAGTCCCGCCTCCGTGATCGAGGTAAGTACACCGTACGACAATTTCCATCTTCTGATAAAATCTGTTCCATTACAAAAATTTTCTAGTCTTTGTATGATCTCTTCCTTTACAATAATTTCCTAGTCTTGATATGATCTCTTCCATTACAATAATTTCCTAGTCTTGATACGATCCTTCCATAACAATAATTTTCTAGTCTTGATACGATCTCTTTCATTACAGTAATATCCTAGTCTTAATACGACCTCTTCCAGTATGATAACATAACTGTTTTCTGGGATGTCATCCATTGCAATGATTTTCTTGTCTTAGTAAGACCTCCTCCGTTTTGGGTCCTGTCTTGCAGGATCTTTTCCATTTCTATGATAATTCATACCCACTTCGCGTAGCGAGAACGAATATAATGTTTGCTCGTTGTGTGTGTGTGTGTGTGTGTGTGTGTGTGTGTGTGTGTGTGTGTGTGTGTGTGTCCGCGCGCACAACAGTGTCTGAAAACAGTTTTTATCAGATTTTAGGCAAACTTGGTTATGTGTTAGAGGGTCAAGTTAAGGGATGACCTATTGTTGTTAAAAACATTATGTCGAAGGCCAAGATCACAGGACTAGGTGAATGCTTGACCTATGAATGTCAGCTTGAAGAGGTTTATCCGATTTAGGCCAAACTTGCAGAAAGGGCTGAGAATAGGGCTAGAACGAAGTGACTTGGTTTTGTGAACGGTCAGTTGAAAGTCACGGTTACATGGAAAGGTTAGAGTTTGACCCAGGAATCTGTGTGCGAACAAAATGACGAAAACGGTTTGATGTGATTTTACCCAAACTTGCTGGAAGTGTTGAGAGTAAGCCAAGGGGGTAGCCAATTATTTTCGAGAACAATAGGTCAAAAAGGCAAGGACACATGGCTAGGGCAACTTGAAGATATTTTACCTGATTAAGATCAAAGTTTGGGAAAGGGTTCAAGAAAGAATAGGACAAAGGAATTCGGATTTAATAACAACCAGGCAAAGGTCATGGCGACGTGAAATATTAAAGGCTAGTGTCGTAATGCTAGGTCAATTCTAACAGCGCCGATACAATATGGGCCAGAGTTAGTGGAGGATTAACTGTCGGGCAAGAAAGAAGTAATTCAGTTTTCAGAGCAGTCGATCTTAGGTCAAGACTACAGGGCAAAGTCAAGTGTTTAGCCCATAGACGGGAGGCGGTGGCTCAATCGGCAGAGAGATGGCCTGCAGTCCTAACGGACCCGGGTTCAAATCCCCGCTGGGGCAGGGAACAGTTTAAGGATTTGAATTTCATTAAATAAGGCTTTACTGATCTACCAGGAGACCCGCCGACATGTAGTAAAAATACCCCCGCTAATACCAATACACCAGTCCTGTATGAGACAGCCCTAGCATGTATTCAATATGGACGGTGGATGTTAGCGCCGAAGTGGTGACACGTAGAGGTGTATGGTATGTAGACGGACTGCTGGGCCTTGATAGCAGGCTGTGAAGCCTATGCCCAGAGTCGGACACATGAAAAAAAAAAAAATGGTGGACGCGGATATTGCACCCTCCGGGTGCTCTTTCTTGTTCTATCGTTGCACGGTATCATCCACGCGCATAATTTTTTTGCCTCGGTGCTATCTCATGCATCATGATAATGATATTTTTGTACGCGCTTTCTCAGTGCGATATTTTGTTTGTCCTGGTAATATTTCTTCAACCAAAATATCTTCTGTTATATCTCGATAAGATATTTTCCACTAAGATGATTTTCTTGTCTTTGTATGATCTCTTCCATCAAGAGTAACGTTCTTGTGTCAGTACTATCTTTCTCATTCCCCATTGCATGGGGGTAGGGGATAAGTGTAACGCTATATTATTTAACTCTTTCAGGCACCGAACACTCATGTATTCTATTTATTATAACGCGAGATAGCGAGATAATTGTATTCATGAAAGTAAGCGTCTTAATTCTGTTGTTGTCCAGAAAGCTCTGTTATTCCTTCCGCCTAACATAAGAAGAATTTGTTTAGCTGAGTGAGTCACACGAGCCCGAGTATCATTTCTTTTCTTTCAGCTAGTAGATTTTTTTTTAAAGCTAATATATGAACTAAGATGAGTAATACCTTGATGAGTGGTATATGACCTTAAGATGAGTGGTACCTTGATCATAATGGGATATACGTCACTGTGGGTAGAGTGGCTAAGCTCTCCAGGCCCAGGACGGGGTTGAGTGTTTTATTCATGCTACCTCCAGCCGAATCTATTTAATTAACGGAAAGGCCGCTCGTAGTAAAGAGGTTCTGAAGACTATCTATGTCTATAACTCTATACCTTCATCTGTGTGTGTGTGTGTGTGTGTGTGTGTGTGTGTGTGTGTGTGTGTGTGTGTGTGTGTGTGTGTGTGTGTGTGTGTGTGTGTGTGTGTGTGTGTGTGTGTGTGTGTGCATGCATGCGCGCTGAATTCTGTGCAATTGCGTGTGTGTTTACTTTTATGAAATCAAAGTGCTTCTGCAGAGGGCTCTCAGGCTATTCTCTCGAATCTCAGTCGTTTGCAGCTACACGAGATCGGTTTCAACTGTCTCACAGTTGGAACAGAATGGCTGAATGTATGGGGCTTCTGTTTACATAGCCGGATGTGCAACGTAGCACCGGCGACAAATTATATACCTATGCTTAAAGTTCAAGTGTCGCAATTGTGTGTTGAAGGTAACCAATTTCATCGATTTATGATTTCCCCATATTCACCAAGAGTTCCTTCAATTGCACACGATTGATTAAAACACTGTGCGTCTAATTGCATTAGTTTCTGCAGCACTGCGTGCAGTATTGTACATGGATCTTTCAAAAAGTCGTCGGTCTCGCCCCAAAAACATCACATGAGAAAGGTTGTTCCGTATTATTTCTCAACATAGACTCCCCTGTGTTCAGAGCACACTTGGTTCACTGACGTTCAAGCATTGTTATCCCGTCACGGAAGAAGGTGGCATCTTGAGCCTCCAGATCCTCCTCAACAGCATGGATGACTTCATCACTCCGAGAACTGTGACCACACAGGTGGGATCTCAGTTTGGGAAACAGGTAGAAGTCAAACGGAGCCAGGTCGGGTAAATAAGGAATATGAGGCAACAATTCAAAACAATAGTTGGCTGCTTCAACCACTACCACCTGTGCCGTGTGAACGGGGACATTGTCCAGGAGCAACAATACTCCTGCTCCCAACTTTCGTTTCTCTTTGATTGCTTCTTTCAGCTCTGGCAATTCTGACGCACAACGGGCCCTATTAATAGCCTGACCCTTTTACAAGTAGTTAATCTCGAGAACTCCCTTAGAGTCCCAAAACAATGAGACCATCACTTTGCCGACAGATGGCACTAGCTTTAATATTTGGGGAGGTGGAGAACCGTGGTGTTTCTCTTGCTTGCTTTGATTCTTTGATTCGGGTTCAAAGTGGTGAACTCACGTTTCATCCTGGGTCACAAACTCCAGAAGAAATTGGCTAGATCGGCCTGGAAACGAGCCAAACGCGTCCTTGAAGTTTCCACTCTGGTCATCTAGTCTGGCGTCAAAATTCTGGGGACCCATCTTGCAGACAGCTTGCTCAAGTCCAAGATCTTAGTAAAAACAGTGTTCCCTGAGTCAGCACTGATGCCCACGGTGTCGGCTATCTGATGCACAGACAGAAGTCTGTCGTTCAAGACCATGAGGTGTATGTCCTCTACTTGATCGTCCTTGGTCGACGATTTTGGGCGTCCCGACCGTAGGTCATCTTTGGTGCTCTCCCTGCCCCGCTTGAAATTAGCAGCTCACTTCTTTATGGTGGAATAGCATGGAGAGTCCTAGCCAAGTGTGTTGACCATGTGTTCTTGAATTTCCTTGGAGGTCATACTCTTTTTTTGCAGATACTTGATCACAAGACAGGCTTCTTTCTTGTCCATTTTTGGGTTTCGTTCTAACCTACCGATTACCAAAGGGTCTAACCTGCAAACAAATGAAGACAAAGATTTGATTTTTTTTAATAGTCATATGTGGCTTTATAGTATACCGTCATAGCCAATAATTGTAGTTACTCCCATTGTTTCTGGGCGAGGCAGAGAACATTTTAAAGAATTTATGTATATCGTGCCAATAGTATACATTTTGTTGAAGAAACCATGATTTTTTGCTATATTTGACTGTTCAAATGAGGGCCGTTTTTCAACCACGCCTCCCGCTGCTCGAAACCGAAGAATAACTACCGTACTTTTACGCCGGACAACATCTTCTCGACGCAATCGCGTAATGTAAAGTTAATGGGGACAATTCTAGGACCCTAAACATCCCTTTAGAAAAATTCAATTGACATAAAACTGAAAGTGAGTCTAGCTATGACCCAGTTGCAACCATCCTGCCAAATTTCTTTGTAATTCCTTATTCAGTTTTGGCTGTGCTAAGCCGACAAACAAACAGATGGATAGACACACTACAAGGATTATTTTCTCTTCCACATCTAGTAGAGATGTGTCTGATGTTTTGTTTAGTGTGTATGTGTGTGTGTTTTTTCAAATGTGGGATTTCGTGCTTTTTATTAATATTTTTTCAAACATACCTGATGTTCACTCTCTCTCTCACCCCCCCCTCCCGCGCGCGCGCGCGTGTGTGCGTGCGTGCGTGTGTGTGTGTGTGTGTGTGTGTGTGTGTGTGTGTGTGTGTGTGTGTGTGTGTAAAAGAAAAGATGTTTTAATGAGAAGACATGTAAGTTATTTGCATTTTTTAATGTACGAAATTAGGAATATAAGCATAAAAGTCCACAGACATTGCCCCTGATACATACATACATAAATACATACATACATAAATAAATACATACACGCATACATACATACATACATATATACATACACATATACATACACATATACATACACACACACACACACATACACACACACACACACACACACACACACACACACACACACACACCGCTCGCTGGTGCAGTGGTAACGTTCCCGCTTGCCAACTGGTGGACGGGAGTTTGCGCCTCGCTCAGGTTGCGAAAAGTTTCACTGACGAAGTGGGTGGTTACTGTCCCCCTTGAGCAAGGGAACGGGTGTGTGCGTGTGTGAAGGTCACAGCCTTGCCCTTAGATCGGACTATATGAGCTCTCAGCTCCCTTCCGGGAGGGTAAAAGCTGACGATCACGACCATCAAGTGATCCTGACCGACCCGGTGAACATGAGAACCAACAAAGTATGGCCTAAGTCAAGATCCATTAATTTTGAGGTATCTGGACACAATACCTTTGAAAAACATGGATCATAAGTAGGTGTGAAGGCAGAGTAAGCATTCCAGAATTTATATGTTATGTAGTAAGACTGAGGCCACAACCATTTCCTGCTACAAAACCAACACAGTATACGACTCACAAACAATTCACATTGTCCAGGCTTCAGAGGGTCAACCACCACAACGCACTTACTCGCCACGTTCACCACACTATCACAACACAGCCATTCTGCATAACCTCAACAAAAGGCCTTTGGAGGCGACCTGACGGAGATTCTGATTTCCTGTGATCCACTGCTTTCACAACGGGCATAGCCAAGGGTTGCAAACACCAGCACCAATGTGGCTGTGAATACCATGTAACTGATATATGAAACTGGTCAGAAAAGGAGTGATCATGTTTAGACACGCGGCCGCTGCTCTCCAAGCGTAAAGGGGACGGCCAACAGATATAGCTCAAAATAATCTATCTATAGCCCGACGACCTAATTCCGCAAAGGGTGGCCGCAGACAAAACGCCTCCAAGTCGCTCGGTCACCCACTATTTGACTGCCCTCCCCCCACCTCACTCCCCCTCCCTCATATACTTCTTAACTCCATCCCCCACCTCATCCTCCCTCTCCTCTCCTCCACTTCACCTACATACACCTTCTTAGTTATTCTTTAATTTTCCATTCTCTCCACGTGTCCAAACCACCTCAGTGTATTTCTCCTAATTTTCTCAGTCACATCTATATCCACCCCACAACGTTCTTTCACTTCTTGATGCGTCAACCTGTCCCTCCATGTCACTCCACATGCTCCTCTCAGATAACTCATTTCCACTGCTCTCACTCTTGCCTTTTTCCCCTTTAGCAAGGTCCCCTCCTCGCTTCCATACGTCAGGGTAGGGATCACAGTACTATTATGCAGTGACTTTGTAATTTCCATACTCACCTCCCTATTTCTCACCACTGCTTTCAGTGAACCAATAATCTTCCTTCCCTGCCGTACCCTTTCAAGCACTTCATCAAATATCTATCTATCTATCTATTGCCAGACGCCTAAATCCTATACGGGGTGGATACAAACAAATCGGCTTCACGTCGCTCTGTCCCCTGCCATTTCACTGCCCTGCTCCCAACTCACACATCCCTCTCTCATATACCTCTCCACTTCATCCCTCTGTCTCATCCTTGGCCTCCCCTCTCCCTCTCCCCCTCCACCTCACTCACATTCACTCTCCTTGTCAGTCTCTCTCTCTCTCTCTCTCCTTCCTCTCCACATGGACAAACCACCTCTGTGTGTTTCTCCTAAAGTTTCCTATCACATCCACATTCACACCACAACGCTCCTTCACATCCTCATTTGTCAGTCTGTCTCTCAGTGTGACTGCACATGCTCCTCTCAAATAACTCATTGCCACAGCTCTCACTCTTGACTTGTGTCTCTCCAACAACGTCCAAGCTTCACTTCCATACTTTAGAGTTGGTATCACAATACCGGCATGTAACTTTTTCACTTCCATGCTCTTTTCCCTGTTTCTTATTACTGCTTTTAAGGAACCAGCAACCTTTCTTCCTTGCTGTACCCTTTCAAGCACTTCACCCTCCAAACTTCCGTCCTTACTCATCACACTACCCAAGTACTTAAACGTACTCACATGTTCCATTTCCTCATCACCTAACCTCACTGTACATTCACTGACTTCACTTCTCTCGAACACCATAGCTTTACCCTTCCCTACATTCACCTTTAGATTCCGTTTCTTACACACTCTCCCAAACTCATCCACCAAGCCTTGCAGCTCCCTTTCGTCTTCACTTAACAACACAATATCATCTGCAAACAACAGTACAGGGAGTTTCCAAACACTGCCCTCCCTCACTAGGGCCACTCCAACATCCAACACCAAAAGGTATTGTCTAAAGTGCTCAGTAATCGGTCAAGCGCAGAAAATGGCAGTGGGAAGGCAGAGCACCCACTTCCCGTAGAAATGAGGGTATGTTTTCGTGTGGGAATGAGAGCCTTTATTTTTTACCCCAGTATGCCATAGATCATCGTCTCCACTACAGCATTATATATCTGTGTGTGTGTGTGTGTGTGTGTGTGTGTGTGTGTGTGTGTGTGTGTGTGTGTGTGTGTGTGTGAATAAATGCGTACTCAAACAGCAGTACAAATAGCCTATTTCGGGACTTTGAACGGTGGCTGTGAGAATTAGTGATAGATGCAGACGTGCTCCCATGAACTACTACGATTCTTGGACTTATTTTTTTAACATTATTCTCGCCACCATTAAGTTGTTATATTAAGCTTAGGGAATATGCCTTATTGTGTAGTGGTTAACGAAGGTTGTATAATAACCCATCCATTCCGAGAAGCATTGTGGTGAAATATGGCTGTATAATACCTCCTCCATTCTAAAACGTGTACCATAACTTAAGTCGCGGGAGCGGCAGAGTAACCCACACAGTAAAGTAGTCTCTCAGTCATTTCATTATGATTTTGTTTATTTATTCAAGTGTTAGTGATTGTTTCCTTTCTATATAACACTAAATGTTTGTCCATATTCATCAATGATTCCTCTGTCCACCCAAGGCGCCATCCCTGACATGCATCCTACGTTATCCCTCTTTCCTGTTATCGATCTATCTCTTCTTGCTAGAGCTCTCACTCACTTCTTAGTCAGCCTTTCAGTCTCCATTCTCACCTTAAGTCTGAACTACGTCAGAGTGTTACACTATAAATATTACATCAACCACCACGCCATAATCTTGACCTTCCTCCAAGTCTCTTTATAGACAATTTTAATGCTGGTTTCACTCTCAAGGAAATAAAACATGAGAAAATATCAGTTACAGATGACAACACATGTATGCCAGCATTTCATATAACTACGAGAACGTTGATTAATAATGGCATTTCCTTTTTGTTTCAGCAAGGTTGTGGTTGGAAGATTCATCCTGCTGCATCATGTCGTCTTTCTCGCTTATAGTTTCTTGCCTTCTCGTTCTGACTGTGAGCCCTCTACATGGCAAGCTCTTAAATATAAAAAGAAATGAGGATCCTTGTCTCAAAACTTTATTTGAGAACAGCTTCTTAAGCCAACTCACAGAAGATAACAAAAAATTGTTTCATGATGTGGTCTGGAATCTTCTTGGCAATAAAAGAAATATGGAAGAGGGACAAACTCTCCAAGAAGCATTATCGCATCTGGGTAAAACACCTCTGAATTTCGAGGCGTTTACTGACTTTGTGGAAAATACAATAGGAGTGAACCAGAACCTACTAAAGTTTTTCCTCAAAGCTGCTGACAAGATAAGATATTTAAAAAACAGAAACCTTGGTGCTGGCAACAGTTGCTCTGAAAAATTTGCTGCAATATTCTTGAATAAATTTTTATCTCAAGGCGAGGAAGAAATGGTGAATAATATTAATGAAGAGACAGCTGAAATCAACTCAGCTGCAACCTTCCAGAGTAACTTATTCGAGATGATCATGAATAGCTTAGATGGAAAGCTGGATGGCCTGAGCTCCACTCTTGTGCCTTTGACGCCGCATAGCTCCACAGAGATAGCCAGCCTCAACTCGACGTACTCCAGCATATGGATGATCGTCAAGTCGACGTGGCAGCGACTTCTGGCTTATGTCGAAGACGAGAACTCCCTCGAGACCTTCATGCAACTCACACCCGTCAGGATCATGGACAGCATCATCAGTCTCGGTGATGACCTCAACCTCATGAACTTTTTGGCAAAGAAACTTGACAAAGATCTGGCAGAGTTTGTGGCAGGTGAAATTAACCCCTACCTCGGTCCTCTCAAAGACTTTGACACGTTCTATAACTTTACCAAAGAAAATGGTTTCAACGGCATCATTGACTATTTCACGTCAGAGAGATTTACTTACACAATAAACGCCATGTCCAAATTCATCTCAGCCTATCTGGAAGACACAGTGTCGGACGATCTCGTTAACCAGTATATTGAGTTCATCTCCTTCAACAACACCGAACTACTCAACTTCTACAAGTCTGTGCTCAGAAGTCAGGAAAAGATATTAAGCCCAGACAGCACTTCAGACACCATCGGCGGTAATACAACCCATCGACTACGAAGAGATGTGCTGGAAGATATTGCAAGTACCTTTGTTAAGAGCCCAGAATCAGAGCACACAGATTCTACTGAACACCAAACAAAATCTGGTAGGCAATTTAATCAGAGGTTTGGCGCAATCAACAACATGGGTTATGCTAACAGCATGTATGACCCATCGAGGGATGGTGGTTATGGTGGCTATGGTGGTGGTGGAGGGTATGGCCATGGTGGATATGGCATGAACATGGGAACTCTTGACCCGTATGTGGTACTCGGTGCACTGGCCCTGGGCACCATTTTAGGATTCCTTATTTTTAGAGCACTCCGTGGTACCCGCAATGGTCGTCGTGACATCGGGGACGGTTCGTTGTCGCTGTGGGACTCGGACCTGCCCGACCAGATTCTGCCGTCGGGCGCCGACTCCAGCCTCCAGCGCATGAAGCGTGACGTGCACGACGACACTCAAGGCTTCAGTCTTCCACAGTCCTTCAGGGGCGACGTCTGGTCCTCCGACCCTCTGGTCGCCGACGATTTGTTGGATGACCATCTGCACGAGGACGACATCGCCCACCACCTCAACCACCTGTGGCGCCTCTACAGAGACACCAACGAGACCGCCTGCGTCCAGTCCCACCTGTGTGACGTCATGGCCAACACCACAGCACAGCACCTCACTGGCAAGCATTTTGGCCTCTCTCTTGTTATGTGAGTATCATTATAAGACTTAAGTTCGTTCAACCTTGTAATATTATCCAATAGGTAAAAATTTCTGCTTAAATTCTGGTGCTGCTACCAACTAATATTCCTTCTCTTCATTAAGGGCATCACTGGGTAACCTGATGGGCGTGATCGGGTCAGGTCAGCTGATGGATGACGTCACCCACAGCCTGGTGGTGGGCAACCCTTACACCTGCCCAAGCCTCGTCCCCTGCCACCAGATGTAGACCTACGAATACCATCATACAGTTGTCACGACAGCTCGGGCTGATTCGTTTGCAGAAACAAGATATTAATTGAATTTTAGGTTGGGACTGCAGCAAAAATATACTGTATTCTTTTTCAAGATTTCCTAGTGAGATTTCCTCACCAAAGTTATCCAATGTTTCTTTAAACTACTAACAGCACTAATGAAAAAGGAAACATAAGCATCTCACTACACACAGAAGAATAGTATTCAATAATTTCAAACAATTCGTAACTTTGCTCTCAGTCTTGACCTTCTCGCACTGTCCACTGTTCTTTCTCCTATATAGCTTTTAAAGTCTGCAGTTTCCTCTCCTGTTCTAGCTGTCAAATTAATAGTGATACTGTCAGTTATTTCTCTAAATCTCGACATCCTTTGAGTTATCTGGGATGCTACTGAACCATCGAGAACTCTCATACTGTTTTACAAAACAGCTTTCCAAAAGAGTTTATCTTAAATACTGACTCAGAGTTCTAACTCGCAGCATTAGCGGTAAGGTAAGTATTAAACCCTTGAGTCCGGTGGCATATTTTTCACTTTATTCTCCTTACCTTTAGACGATTTTGTTCAGCTTGGGAGAGACTCTTCTCAATGTGGGGATTAGGTACAACTTTCATTAATCTTTCACAGCTAGAGATCTTTCCTAGGTTAAATAAAATCGTCTGATGGTGCACTGATTAGAATAAAGCGTCACTGGCAAGATGAATTTTAACATAAATAGGTAGATTAACGTATTTTTGTACAGAAGTAGGACTGACTTAAGAGTTAATGCAGGAAACTTAGTACAATTCTTAACACATGTATTAAAATAAGGAATGTTTATTAGATGCGAGTTGCAATTTTCACACTATATACAGGGTGGACATAAAATCCGGAAGCATAAACAAGTGTGGGAAAAAATTTTATTCAGTATTTTTGTTACAGTGTATACAGTACTTAGATGTGCTCTCATGAACTGCAGTAATGCATTATTTAGTGCTGTGGTTAAGGTTATGTTAGATCAGATTAGATTAAATGAGGTGAAGTTATATTAGATATGGTGAAGCTAGGTTAGATTTGACATGAAGTTTGGTTGGGTTAAATTCCCTTTTGTTTCCAGACTTTATGACCATCCTGTTGATTAAGGTTGTGTTGACCAAAGACTGTTTACAGAGAAGTAGGAGGTAGGGTGTTCGGTGACCTGATGGAGAAAATTATTGATTTCGTCAGTGAAACCAGCTGTAGTTTTCTCTTGACAGCGACAGTCTTCAAAATGGTGTCGATAATACAGCAGTTTTTAGATCCTTTACATGTTTCCTAAATTGCGTCAGAGGTACATCACATGGTCTGCCTACTCTCCATTAACGATTGTACAGATTGGAATCTTATTTATCCGTTCAGACTCTAAGCATGTAAAGGAACTGTAAATTTGTAGTAAACCTGTCTATCTTTATGAGGAGTAACTCTTTGTAATTCATATTTACATACAATATGATTATACAAATGAAATGTATCCATATACACATAAAAGTTATTTAATGAAATATGCGTTTTCTTTTCTTTCATGATGAATATAAAAAGAAACAAGACTACCCGTCATCTGTGGGCCAGGAAGACTAATAATACTGTTAGATGAAAACTTGACTATTCTGTAACCATCCTGGATGACTTCCAATGCTGGTTGTCATGTGAACTCAAGTCGTGACTCTAAACGACTTTTATTAATAACTTTTCCCTCAACAATGAATACTTTCTGAGATTTAATTTTTTGATACAGACAGACACACTCAGATACATATCGTACAAAAATGATGACCATCGACTTCGGATACCTGTGGCTATAAACAACACTTGTTTATAGCTTTTCCCTCTACAATCAATACTTACTGAGAATTGAGTTTTCGACACAGACACACAGATACATCTCGTACAAAAATAATGACCATCGACTTCGCCTACCTGGCTCAACTATTATCAGATGCATTGCGTGTAATGTGCATTGTGAATAGTAATCTAACATGCTTGCTGTCTTAACTCATTCGTGCATTGTGAATAGTAATTTAACATACTTGCTGTCTTAACACATGTATGAGGGATCAATAAAAATTTTCACAATAAGCACAGATTGATCACAGCCCAGTGGAAGGACAGAGCTGAGAAATTTGCCTGCCAGCATTTGGTGGAGGAAATTTGCTCAGTGGACAGTGTAAAGATATAATCAGTAACAAGATACCTTCTGGGGAGATTCACTTAGGGTTCGCACATAGGCTCAATTTAACTGTCAGGTCAACTGCGCAAGGTGGTTGGTACATGCAGGTTTGAGAATGTGGATAGTCGGAAACCGTGCATCCAATTCCACACGATCAAACAGGCAGGTTTCTAGCATCCACACCCTCTAACCTGCATGCTCAAGTCATTTTGCGCAGTTGGAATGACAGTTAAAAATGTGCGTGTTTACGTGCCCTTAGCTGTTTTCACGGCTGTGCTTTTAAGGTAACTGCAGTTTTCAGGGAGTAGGCTTCTGGCATGTACAATTGTACAGTTTAATGCAAACAAGTAGTGTATAATATCTGTTTCAGTGCAGGCTAGCTGATCGCGTCACGTAAAAAAGGAAGAAAGATTCGATCTGCTTGGACCTTGCTGGAAGGACACAAGTCAAGAGTGAGAGCTGTGGAAATGAGTTATCTGAGGGGAACACTTGGAGTTACATGGAGAAACAGACTGACAAATGAGGAAGTGATGGAGCATTGTGGTGTGGATGTGGATGTGATAGAAAGCGTTAGGAGAAATACACTGAGGAGGTTTGGCCATGTGGAGAGGATGGAGAGCGAGAGGCTAACGAGGAGAGTGTACAGTATGTAAGTGAGGTGGAAGAGGGGAGAGGGAGGGGGATGCCGAGAATGAGATGGAAGGATGGAATGAAGAGGTATATGAGAGAGGGTGTGTGTGGCCTGGGGACAGGGCAATGAAATGGGGGGTGGGGTACAGGATGACATGGAGGCGATTTGTTTGTGGCCACCCCTGACGGGATTAAGGCGACTGGCAATAGATAAATAGATAGATAGATAGATACTTCCTCGAACCTATTTTACCCATCGACATATCTTTCCCACAGACCAGTTTTACCCAATGGTCCTATACTCTTCTTGAACCTACTTCTCCCTACGGATGTATTTCTCCAATGGGTCTTTTTTTAACATATGGATCTAATCTTCCATTGTGGACCTGTTTTTCCCATGGACCTACTTTCACTACTTGCCCATTTTTCCCCTTGGATCTATTTTTAGCCCTTGGACCTATTTTCAATTTCTGCCTTAGATATATAGCCTATACTTTTTCCCTAGAACCTATTTTCCTTTCTTTGACCTATATTCTCCATGGACCTGTATTCCAATGGACCTGTTTTCACCATGGATCTATTTGTTTTCCCTCGACGAACCTATTTTCGCCATGGAACTATTTCCTACCCAGGGGATACACTAAAACCCTACGTGGATCTAGTTCCTACAGAGACCATTTAACTCACTGGATCATGTTTCCACTTTGGTTGCTTCCCCCTTAACATTCCTTATGGGTCTAATTTCCCACATGGATCTATTCCAGCCATGGACCTATTCCTTTGGACCTATTCCTCAGTGTACTTATTTTCTGTCTGCAAACCACCCATCCACCTACCATCCCACGTATATACCTACCTACCTACTTAGCCAGTACAGTAAGCCCATCTATTGATTTGTCCTTCGGGAAGCCACACATGCACCCACCCACCCACCCAAACACCTACCTACCCACCCAATTCACTCTCCCACAAAACCACTCACCAACCTACCCTTCCCACCCACCCATAAATTGAATTTAATTACCGATTCCTAGCAGCAGGTATCAAAGGCCATATGTCATTACTTCAAAGGAAAGTTTATAAGACTAGCAATGGAACAAACAGTCAAGATGTACTGTATAGGCTAAATGGGTTTGGTGTGGAAGTGGTCTTGACGCTGAAGCGATCTTTGCACTGAAGTGTTATTGGTGTTAAAGCAGTCATGGCGCTGAAGTGGTTTTGGCGTAGAAGTGGTTTTGGCGTAGAAGTGGTTTTGGCGTAGAAGTGGTCTTGGCGTTGAGGTGTTGTTGGTGATAAAATGGTTTTGGTACTGAAGTGGCTTTAGGATGAAGTGACTTGGCAATGGTGTTAATGTGGCCTGGCAATGAAGTGGCTTGATTTGCCAGTTGGTTGGAAGGCTTGACCCAGGAATGGAGGAAGCGTCGACATTAACTGGAGGTTCTTAAACTATTCATGCTATAATATTATAAGTCTAAACTGATGCCATAGAATTCCAGGCACGACTGCTCTAAGTCATCCTCCCTAACCTTCCTTCCACACAACGTAATTAATTAAGGCTATTTTATTATTTTTATACTCACTAGTACGGTACCAGATGCATTACCTCCTCCAGGAAAATGTGACATCATTGAAAATAGATATGCTAGTATTTAATATATTAAATCGATGACCTTCCTTTATATTCAGTATTGCTTTAGTATAAGAGCCTTTAATTAGTCCTCAGTATTTACACGTGGATGAGTAAGTTAAATAATTAAAACTTACGTTGGATTTTTTGGATGGTAAGCAGCGTAACGCACACACTAAATAAAAAATCTTTCCTACCTACTGGCCAGTCATACTCAACGATTCATGTTTAGGCAGCGAATTTAATATAGTGGGCATAATACAATATAATCAATCTTGTCCGGGTCAGTACTGTCATGATTTTATGATGTCATCTGATGTAATGACTATTTTTATTATTACCCTATAAATTTGTGTTGCCCGTTTATATTATAATGTTTATGGTTTTCACCAAAATCTTTCTGGAACAATCAATACTCAATCACGTAGATATTCTAAGAGGAACAGGAATATATCTTTACACCACGGGGTTTATACTCCTACCGACTTCTCAGAGCCAGGTCTAATGAAGTGAAAAATGACGGATGAATATCAAGGTAGTTCCCGCAAACTGTAACTGGATAGTTGTTTCCACTGACTGATTATTTTATTGCTTGTTTCTTTGTTTTGCTTTACACAGTATATAATATAAATGTTTGTTTCTATTAACTATACAAAATATAGTCATAGTATTTTTTTTTTTAATGTATCCGACTCTGGGCAAAGGCTTCAGGGCCTATTTCTCGGGGGCAGTGGCTTATCCTGAGGCCCAGTAGTCCTCCTGCACCTCCACATGTCACCACTTCGGTACTAACACCCACCGTCCATATTGAGTACATGCTAGGGCTGTCTCATACAGGACTGGTGTATCGGTATTAGCGGGGGTTCTTTTACATGTCGGGGGGTCTTCTGGTAGATCAGGAAAGTCTGCTTTTATGAAATTCATATCCTCAAATTGTTCCCTTCCTCAGCCGGGATTCAAACCTGGGTCCATTAAAACTGCAGGCCGCCTCTCTATCGATTCAGCCACTAATATATACAAGCTATACCGAATCTCACACACATTAATCTGATCCAATTGCTTCATTGAGACAGTGAAACCAAATATAACCATTTCGTGTCAGGATATTTCGTCTGTGGAAAATATTTAGCACAACTGATATGAACAGAGATAAAATAAGACTGGACGAAACAAGGAAATATCAAGAAGAGAGCTAGGACAGAAGAGAAGAAAAGGACAGTAAGGAGACAAAGATGAGACTAAGAGGCCGCTTTTAGTCGCCTCTTACAACAAGCATGGATACTGGGATGTGTTCCCCCCTTCCCTCCTCCCCAAGGGAACCATCCACCCATAAAGCTCATCTGCCCACCAACAAATCCAACCCCCCTACCACATCCAGCCCCAACCCCCACCACCCCACCCACAATACCCATTCACCCACCCACCCCTTCCATCCACCCGCAAAACTCACTCACCCACCCACCTCATCCTACACACCCATTGACCGTTTCAAACCCTCCCCTCCCACCCCACTCAGCTTCCCTGTTCACTCATGTAGCCACCTATCCTGCTCATCCCACCCACACCAGCAATCCGTTCACCAACCTACCCATCTGCCACCAATCTTGGGCCACTGCCAGGATGACAAGCAAGTAGAGGGAGAGAGAGAGAGAGAGAGAGGAAGGGAGGGAGATGCTTTTGTAGTACAGATAAGACGTGACTGTACTGAAAGATTAAACGTACAAATACCAAACTAATATTGATTCATAAGGAATACATTTGTGTGTGTGAGTGTGTGTGTGTGTGTGTGTGTGTGTGTGTGTGTGTGTGTGTGTGTGTGTGTGTGTGTGTGTGTGTGTTGAACGTATGGTATGTTAGCTGGAGCCAAGAATCAGAAAGGCTTGAAAAAAGATTTAATGGGCGTGTAGCCCACATCACTGACCATTCTGTTGGTACACCCTCCAGCACTTCCACCTGTTACAATCAGTGCTGTCAGTCCCATCTCTCCCTGAGCTGGAACCTGAGTTGGTTGACTCACGTTCCGAGTCACCAGTAGTGATGAGGAAAGGGCAGTCAAGGGAATTTTAGCACGATGCAGAGGTGGGAGGTAGGAAGGATGACAGGGTTTGGTGCTTGAGGAGAATAAACAGAAGAGATGGTTAGTAAAAACGAAAGACTTAGCTACACCAGAATACTTAATACACGCAGGAACATGTAATAAAAAATATTTTCGGTTTAACATACTGTTACAGTTATTTTACTAAATTACAACAGGACAGGTTAATCTAGCACAAAGTAAACTCTGCTTACACACACACACACACACACACACACACACACACACACACACACACACACACACACACACACACAACCATACACACGAGTCATGCGCTCTGGCACCTCACTTTTAATCAGGAGAAGGTGCCTACAACAATAAGAATTGTATCCTTTTGCACCAGTATATTCAGGAACAGTACAATACTGTTATTTGAAATGAAATCCTCAGAATTTTCTTTCTTATATAACATCCAAAGTGAACTATAACAACGACCCTGGTCTTAATATGGCAGAAATAACGAACCAAGTCGTTCCCCTTAATTATAGGTTGATGACTATCACAATGCACATGACTGTCAAACTTTTGTTTTTATTCTTCTTATATATAATATTAAATGAGCGTGGCCTCAAATGGAAACTTTATCATATTTTTCTGTATTACAGACTGAATATGTTTGATCACAGATTAAACGCCTCTGGTCTCTTTCCTAGCGAGGTGTGGTGCCACTCAGATTATTATTTTGGTGTGATGAAGGAATTATATTCTTTATTGCTAGTAAAATCAACGAGTGTTCGTTGTACTGAAAGGAACTTCTCAGAAATCGTGTGTATATTTTTCTCTTGTTTTCCACCTTCGGTACACCAACTATTATTGTCCTCGCTCTCTCTCGGGCAACTTATTGCAGCCAAAATTCCCTTAAGAGTGTTTAGAAAAGTTCAGCTTGGGCTATAAAAAAAGTATCCCTCACAATTTGGGGAGATCTCTGTATGCTACGATAGTACAGGCTGGGGTGTAAAAAAAGTATCCCTCACCATTTGGGGAGATATCCGTGGGTTACTATCTCCATCTGGGCAGATCTCTAACAGCATTAAAGTGGGAAATATTACCAGCATGTGTCAAATTTCGCACCGGGCGAGCTCGGACATGTTCCACATCTTCAGTGTGGACGTCTGTTTCCTAGTACACTGGAATTTCACTCTCATTCCGCTGAACTGTCGTGTAGGTATTTACTTTTATGAACCGACAGAGAAGCAAAAAATTTGGTTTTCGATTTACAGAATGTCATATTAGATACCAAAAGGCGAATATGAAGAGTAACATGTTATACTTAAAGAAAAATTTTTGACAGCAAGTTAATTAATCAATGTCAGATTGATATTTTATGGGCCGGCGGAGCTATATATATCAAGGAGTTCCTCGGCTGTCCAAGAGATCTACTGTATGTCATCCATTGGATCTGTCATGGACGGGCTACATAGCAGCGTAGCTCTATCCAGACAGATGATCGGGATAAGAGACAGAGGCCTGAGCAATTGAGCATACGGGCCACAGATCAGTGTTTAGATATTTCACCTTCGGTTGTCACTAAACGGAAAACAAGATGGGAGGATACTGGTGCTATCATCAGCTTGGGTATGAATGAAAATCTGCTCGTCATATCTTACAGTAGGGCAACCAGTTAATTACGCAGTACTCATTGCAAGTATCTGAGGTAGGACGAATAAATTTTTTATTAATGTGTGGGTGAGGTATATTTGTGTGTACACAGGCGCCTGTGTGTGTATTCGTGTCTATGCGTGTGCTTGTGTACAGTAGGTGTACTTGTGTATGTCTGCGAATATACACTAGACCATGTGTACGAGTGTGTTGTGGCTGTTTATGTCTGTGTGCGTGTGCGCGCATAGATGTGTGTAATTCACCGGGTCGGTCAGGATCACTTGATGGTCGTGATCGTCAGCTTTTACCCTCCCGGAAGGGAGCTGAGAGCTCATATAGTCCGATCTAAGGGCAAGGCTGTGACCTTCACACACACACACACACCCGTCCCCTTGCTCAAGGGGGACAGTAACCACCCACTTCGTCAGTGAAACTTTTCGCAACCTGAGCGAGGCGCGAACTCCCGTCTACCAGATAGCAAGCGAGAACGTTACCACTGCACCAGCGAGCTGTGTGTGTGTATGTGTGTGTAAGCAGAGTTGATTTTGTGCTGGATTACCATGTCCTTTTGTAAATTAGTATAGTAATTGTGATATTATACTTTATATATTTTTCCTTGCATGTTCCTATGTGTATATAGTAGTCTGGTGTAGTTAAGTTCCTCGTTTTTGCCCCATCCATTTATTCTTTTTATTCTCCACAAGTATCACACCCCGCCATCCTCCCTACCTTTCAACCCCTGCATCATCCTAAAATTCCCCGACTTCCCTTTCCCCCTCACCACCAGTGGCTCGAAATGTGAGTCAACTAACTCAGGGTTAATTCTCAAGAAGAGATGTGATTGACGGTGCTGACTGTAACAGGTGGAAGCGCTGGAGGGTGTATCTTTACGTCTGTGCTTTGTTTTTCTTCTTTATGGATCCCATTCACCCCATGTAGTAGTGGGGAAAAGGAATGGGATTATGATGATGTTGATGATGATGATGATGACGATGAATATTTAGAAAATCACAGGATTCTCGTGCACTACTCCAAGTACACCTGGCACCGATATCAAGGTCAAGGTGTATCATTGCAATGTGGAAAGGAACTACTACGACGAAGAAGCACTTAAACTACTGAGCAGAAAATGTTGGTCGTTAGCAGGACTATAAAGTTCCTAAAAAAATATCTCATAAAAGTTAATAACCAAGAAGTATTCAGCTGCGCTGGGTGAATGGATAGCATGGCTTGCTGCGAAACTGAGAACTGATAGTGCAAGGGTCTGAATCGTGGTGCAGGTAGTTGGTGCCACTCTTTTTTGGTTAATAGGCAAAATGAGTGCCTAGGATAGCACCAAGAAAAGGTAACTGGCAACGTGGATGATCCAGTGGCTTTGTATCCCAGGACTATGAGTGAATAACCTACCATTAAACTCCAATGCTATAGCGATAAACACCACGGCAAAGCCCCTAATGGCTTCTGATCCACCTTTACCTTTAAATCACAGCTCATGCAGATGTTGAGCGGCATATAAAAAGGTACCCTACTGCTTAAAATTGATTATATCTGTTTTATAGCTCGTACTGTGGCTATAACTTCCTTCAGGAACATTACGTAACCCTTGAATCTAGGGGAACAACTTTAGCTACCGCCAGGAAACTTTAATCAGTACTGGTAAACGTTCTGAGGGCTAAGAAACTGTTTAATATAGGTTAATTTAAAAATAAGTGGACGACTTGTCGATTTTGCTCTGGCCAGTGCTAAACTATTGTTTGCGAGGTTTGAAAACCTCCTGAGGTCTGAGGGTAAATACTTAAAGTCATTCTCTATACAGACAGCACAGTTACAGTAATCGGTAGAATATATAGTACAAGTATAAATAAAAAAATTACATCTGATAACATGTAAGAAGATTTAGGGATGGCAGTACATAAAAATACTTTGGGACGAGGGCGAGGCAGTAAAATGACATGTATTCCCGTCCTTGCAGTTTTTGTAGCAAATATTTGTGTACTGTAAGGTTGGCTTATGGTTACACCATTATCATGACACTTTTCGGGTGCGCTTACGCTGCACCACAACGGCACGTATTAAAAAAATTGTAGGGATGGGATTTCATGATGCTTTACTGCCCCGACCTTCTTCCAGTGGTTTTTGGGGCACTACCATTGCTGCATTTTCATACATTTTCTGATTGTTTAATATTTGTCCCTGAGATTTTTAAAGCCTCCATATAAGAAAGCTTCAAAGGTTTTTGTAAGAGTTTCTACTTAAGAACGTCGGAGCAGTGAAGGATTAATGAAGGCTCTGACTAAACCACTCTAGTTGGAAAAGTCTGTCTTGAGCTGAATAAAATTTCTAGAGAAAGTAATGAGAAGTAGCAATGAGAGCGCAACACCCACCTGAAATTTATCCTTACATGACTGAGTCCCTCACAGGACTCTGTCCTTTGAACTTAAATTTTAACTGACTTGTCAAAACTGAAACACTTCACTTTTTGCTCACATTTTTACCTTGTTTGCCAACTTTTGTCTAAATCAGATCAAAACTACACAAGTTGACCTTTGGCTTTTTTCGGGCTATATCTACCTTGCTTCTGACTCAGTGGAGAATGAAACCCACTGTGGAAAAAAAAAAAAAGTGATCGGGTTTGCCATTTTAGACGAAGAGGGGGATAAGGTAGAAGAAGAGGAAGAGGAGGAGGGGGAGGAGGAAATCGGCTTTTTTGTCGATTGTGTTTTTGCTACTTTAAACGATGTTTAGGTATTGACAAATATGAGAAGTAAGGCTAGATGCTTATAAATATTTAATATTTCCTAGTTTAGGAGTTACGAAGAACTGTATTTGTTAAAGTTTATGGACGCGTCGGTGCCATCCCTACATAGACAAACGACAATGATGAACAGTGGTTATAGATACATTCCTAGTCCCTAGTCCACACTATGCACGTCTGAGTATTATCGACACGGACGATCGTAAACGATGGTGGGGTACATCCTCCACGTGCTCTCCCCCCCTCTCCCTCCTTCCCAAACCTCTCGCAGGCACTTGATGACTTCCCAGCCGCTGATCATGCTCGATGCATAAAATGCGAAGTGAGGTGCCGGGGAAGGTCAGTGTAGGAGTGGTAAGCGTACTGGAAGGTGGGGGCAAGAAGTCAAACGAAGCATTACTTCAGGCAGAGTGTGTCTGTACTTCATGCCGTCTCCTTCCTAAGTCACATCGGAAGGAGATGATGGTCATCCTTAGCTGAGAGGCAGTTGGGCTTAATAGCTGCTGACAGGTGAATTTTTGGTTATTGCTCTATTTTTAGTTACATTTCTTGTTAACCTTTCCTTTCAACCCGAAGAAGTTATTTTCATCTTATTTCCTCTGTGCCTAAGTGATTTTTTTTATAATTTAGACTTATCGGAATGCAGGGGTGATGCATTACTAAGCTGAGTAAAATCACGTGGCGGCAGAAAAAAAAAAAAAAAACGCCACCGTATTAATGTGGCTGTTTGTTCTTGCTTTCTCACCCACCCATTATGAGGCCCTTACCTGGGAGGCAAGTTAAGGGTTAAATACCAAGAAAGCAGTATTCCTTTGCTATTTTCTGTCAAGGTTACCTATCTTATAAAAAACACAAATTACCCAGTCAAGTAAGCACTGACACTACCTCTTTTTTAATCGAATGATCGGAGCAAAACTACAGGAGTTGCTCAAAATCGCTTGGGTTTCGTAATGGTGATCTGATTGTCGCAGGATTAAGGAAAATGTCCGGAGAAAAAAAGTAACTCTAGATTTACGTCAACAGATTCGAAGGGGTTACTGATATACTGTATAATTTGTGGGGCCGAACCTCGCTTCACTAGCTCTGAAACCCAATAGTGTAAAGGAATTAATGACAATGACGTGCATGAACTGAGCTAGAAAGAAAATCAGGGGTATAAAAATGATACTTGATTTCCCTCTGTTCTCCCCAATTTCACTGGGAATTTCGTGTTCTTTTTCACAATATCTGAATCCTCCTAATCCCATTATCTAGTGAGAAATAGGGTTAGGGTAATGAAGATTTAAAAAAATAAAATAAAAATTAGAGGAGGGAAAAACAAATTAATAAAAAAATAATCCATACACCAGATTATAGGTGTCCTCCATTCGCAAAAAATCTGTAACAGTTGAACCTGAACAGCTGTAGGTTGAAGTATGGGGGGAAACCACTCTGGGGAAGCGAGTTCCAGAGAGACACAGTTCGGGGAATAAAAGAATTCTGACGCTTTCTCTCTCTCTCTCTCTCACACACACACACACACACACACACACACACATCTATAGTTACAGTACAAGTCAGTTTAGTATTACACACTTCGTTTTGTAGAAGCCCGAGACTAGTGGCTATCATAGTCTAGAGCACTTGAGGGTAATAAACTGACGTACGTGCATGGTGGCATTATATGAGTGAAAATGCTCTAATACCTTTGAAAGACTTAAAGCCATGTACAAGAGCTAAGACCATCAGTCCAACTGTATATATTCAACCCAGTGATGATTTGTTTCCCTTCCCATATCACATTTTCTCAGTTCTTAGTTGCACCCACGCACGCGAAGAGTGAGCGTGTGTTATGATTTTGTCGGTTTGTGTGTGTGGGGGTGGGGGTGAACAAAATAGCCCAAACAGTTCTGATCCGATTTAAACTAAACTCCGTCGAAGGATCACGTACTGCCGAGGAGCAGACCTATTGTTTTTTTTTATACCAAAATGTCAGAGGTCAAGGTCATAGAGTTACGTCAGCTTTGACCTAGTAAGGTCAAATTAACGAGTTATAATCCGATTTCCACCAAACATAAGGCAGTGATGGAGAATAAAGTCTGACCGATTGAATTTAGATCAATCAATGATCAAGGCCACAAGGCAAGGTCAGACTTCGACCCGTGTGTCTGTGTGAACAAAATAAGCAAAATATCTTTGATCTGATTTGGACCAAGCTTGATGCAAGGGGTGAGGGACAGCTAAGGAGTTAACCAATAGTTCATGTCAAGGTCACATTGCAGGGTCAACTAGAACAATTTTTATTTGATTTAGTCCAAACTTTGTGGACGGTTTCGGGGTAAGGCAAGGATGCAAGGCTTTTATTCTGAGGTCAATCAGTCGAAAGTTAAGGCTGCAGGGAAAGGATAAAAACTGAGTTCACCTTACAAGGTTAACTGAAACATTTCTGATTCGATTTGGACAAAAGTTGACGGAAATTTTATGGGTCAGGAAAGAAAGAAGAATTTCGACTTTGGGAGCAAGTGGTAATGAGTCAGGGTCATGGAACAAAGGCAAATGTTTGGCCCTTAAACTAATTGTAGGTCAAGGATGTTGCACTGTCTGAATGCTCATCTAGTTCTCAGTTTTCTTATATATTTTTGTATCAGATAAGAACATGATTATTCATTAATCTTATGAATTTGCAGATTCACCTTCACCATGAAAATTGCAATCCTGACCTTTGGCCTAACTTGCGTCCTGACGGCTGCAATCTCGTCCCCCGAGAGCATAGATCAGGGGCACTCCAAAACAGGGCCTCCGAGGTACATGGTGGGCCCAGCAACACAATCTGCTGGGGGCCAAAAGACATCTCTGGATGGGGGTTTGGCCAAAGCATCATCTGGAGAGTATTACTGGAAATATCCCAAGATGAAGAACAAAAACGGTGGTAAGGATGACAATAGCAGCCATTTAAGTATCTTCGTGGACCATCACAAAGCAGAGGGTCAGGGTTCTGAGGCAGGTCATTCCACAGCAGAGAACAAGTTTCCACGCTTCCGCAGAGACGTATCAGAGGAGCAAAACATTATAGGCCTCAGTGATATGGCGCCTGACAGCCTCGCCAATGATATATTCCAGTCATTTAGTATAAACAGAGAACAGGTCTCACAGTACTATGGTCAGGGACAAGATAAGAGTACAGAGAATGAATTTAATATGAGAGAGGGTTATGGTGGTGGTGGTGGCTATGGCGGTGGTGGTCATGGTGGCGGCGGAGGCTATGGAGGAGGCGGGGGTGGCTATGGTGGTGGTGGTCATGGTGGTGGTGGTGGTTATGGAGGAGGCGGCGATGGCTATGGTGGTGGTGGTTATGGAGGAGGCGGCAGTGGCTATGGCGGAGGTGGTGGGTATGGTGGTGGCAGCGGAGGTTATGGCGGAGGCGGAGGCGGATATGGTGGTCATGGTGGTGGCAGTGGAGGTTATGGCGGAGGCGGATATGGTGGCCATGGTGGTGGCAGTGGAGGTTATGGCGGAGGTGGATATGGTGGCCATGGTGGTGGCCATGGTGGTGGCAGCGGAGGTTATGGCGGAGCCGGAGGTGGATATGGTGGTGGAGGTGGCGGGTATGGTGGTGGAGGTAGCGGGTATGGTGGTGGAGGCAGTGGCTACAGCAGTGGAGGCGGTGGTTATAGCAGTGGAGGCGGTGGCCATAGTGGTGGGGGCTATGGTGGTGGGGGTTATGGGGGTGGTGGTGGTGGGGGCAAAAAGCCAGCTCCTGCCCCTCCGCCTCCTCCTCCACCCCCTCCTCTCGTTATCAAAATGCCAGGACCCCCACCCAAACCACTTTTAGGCATACCACTCGCTCTCCTCGGTCTTGGTACAGGCTTCCTTCTGGGTGCGGCTGCTGGTGATGGTGATGGTGATGGTGGTGGTGATGGTGTTGATGCCGGTGACAGGAGCAGTAAAAGTGATAACCTTTGGGATAACATCGTGAAACGAATGAAGAGACAGGCGTCAGAGGAAGAAGTCACAAAGCTGCTCAACCACAGAGACACTAACGAGACTGGGAGCGTCCATTCCCTCCTGTGTGACGTCTTGGCCAACACCATGGGACACCGCCTTACCGGCAAGGAGTGTAGCCTGTCACTTTTCATGTGAGTAGATAATTTCTCAGTACATGTCAGTATAATCAGACTAATGTACAGTATTTATGCTTGCTTTTACTCCTTTTCTTGTTATAAGCTGGCAACGATCTAATCTGTAACACTGCCAAGAACAGTATTTTTAACCAGTCAGTCAGTCATTCAATCTCCATGTCTCGGGGGACTTTTCTAGTCTTTGCTGTGCAGTTTTAGAAGTATAATTACATGTCTAATTAACTGGCACCATCATGTTACTTTACTTGGGCTTCTCTTTGTCATAGTGGTGGATTCAGTTTGTTTATCTTTTGTCCTTGTTCACTTAGAAATACAACTTGGGACCTGGATGTATAAACACTACCGAGGGTAATGTTCTAGGAGGAGACAGTGGCCAAATGGCTGTCTACTTTAACTCTTCCACTACAAAGACGTCATTTGTATCTTATTCATGCTGACACAAAACGATAGTTCTTAATTAGAATGGTTGCATACAACTTTCATTAACCCCTTAACTACAAGAAACACCCCATTATCTAAAAAAAAATGAATTTGAAGGTTCCAAGAATAAACCTAGACAAGACGTCGCCGTACTGAAAGGGTTACTGAACAATGTTCTCTCTCTCAAAAAAAAATAAAAATAAAAATAAGCTTTACTCTTCTTCCTATAACAGGGCGTCGGTGAGCAATTCGGTGGGCGAGATAAGCTCAGGTCATCTGGAGGACAAGGGGACACTGCCGGTGTTACTTGAGCTACCCTACCTCTGATCACTAAACAACTCCTCCTGCATCCATGGATCTTGACTCGCTTTTTCTGTTATCCTTCCTATCATCAGACTATTTCCCATAGATTAAGAGAGACTTTTCAAAGTGTACATCGATAAACCCTATATTTATCCCTTAAATATGAGAATTCTTACTTTAATGTGCCATATAAATTATTTTGAAGAAATTTCAGGGAAAACTCTTACCGGTAATTAATAATTTTGCCAGTCGTAAAAGGAATCACTGGGTAACTTTCTGGGCGTGATGGGGTCAGGTAGGCTGATGGATGACATCACTCACAGCCTGATAGTCAGCAGCCTGTAGACCTGCCTAAACCTTGTTCTCCGTCACCAGATATAGATGTGAAAGTATCATCACAACTGCTCAAGCCTCACCTCTTGTCTGTTGATGTGCACGTGACGATATCCTCACGCCTATCAAAGCCTCGTCCCTTGGCATCCAGTACACACATGACGATATCCTCACACACGTCCTGGCCTCGCTCCCTGACAACCATACACATGACGATATCCATACACATAACCAAGCCTCGCCTCGTGTCAACTGATGTGCACATGAAGATATCCCCACATAGTTCTCAGGACTTCGCGGGCAAAGATACGTTTTCAGACGCAAGAATGCCTGAGTTTGGGGTTTGAACTACAACGAAAACAAGCCTCTTTACAGAGGTTCCTGCTCAGAGTGATTCAGTGAAATGGATTAGATGTTCTGGTGATCGCTAAGAAGCATATTGGCTGCGTATTATCTCTCTTTCTCTCTCTCTCTCTCTCTCTCTCTCTCTACATATATAAGTAATGGGACTTACTGATTTGTTGCTGTTTAAACTATTGGGACTCATATTGGTTCGATGTTTTACAAATTGATGGGAACTTACTGTCCTGGTGTTATAAAGGTGCTGAAAGGCTTTTTGGTCCGTTGCTAAATAAATTGCCGAGGATGTTATTGAGAGCGTTATTGGCTCGTTGTTATATGTAAATTCCTTTGAAGTTTATTGGTTCGGTCATTGTAAGAAGTATGACAGCTTGTGAATATGTGTTCAATATATACCAGCGCAGAGTCGGCAGCTTTTTGCACTTTTTGCTGTTGAACAATTTAAAAACCACAATAACCCTTTCAATAGGATGATGGATTTTTGTAGCTTATTGTTGCTATCAGATAAATTTTTTTTTTATCAGCCTGCGAGAGACCCTTTCTAGTGGAAGGATTAAAGAAGGTTCTGTCATACCTCTCCAGTGCGAAAATTCTGCTCTATTCTTATTAAAATCAAGAATTACCAGGAATAAAGTAAGAATGACGTCCTCTTGCTGAAAGGGTTACTTAATGAGATTTAATGAGTATTAATCAACTAGCGAAAGTCTGGTAAAGTTTTCTGAGTATTTACAAGATTATTAACAATTCCTGCTACCAATCACGTAGCCAGGACTTAACACGTAGGGGACCAAGGTGAGGCCAAGCTATATTCTGGGGGGGGGGACACATTGCTACAAAGTGTGTATACATTCGGTAATCCGGAATCTTACACAGAGAGGAGCAAGGATCTGACTGGGAGGCCGCACTTCCCCTCCTTCAGGCACCCCTGTAACTGCGCCGCATTGGCCAAAGCAGCTCTCTTTACTTGTGTATTTATACAGAGTATTCAAAATGAAGTCTGCAAATTATCTGTAGCATTATTTATCAGTAAACCTATTTGACTTCAGAAACTGAGGTAGAAAGTGCAGCTGATAACATTATCCTTGATTGCGATGGTCTGTGACTGTATCTGTAATATGATGGTTTATAGATCCTTTACATGCTTCCTAAGCTGCACAGTAAATAAATGACTTACTTTCTCTTCATGACGAATTAGCCCCTTCTTTATTATATCAATTTTCTGTTTCACTAACATTTTTTTTTTTTTTAATGGGAAGGAACCACTGAACCTCCATTTCTTCACAAGATTCAGACTCAGGCTGTTGCATTCAGAGTGAAGGGATTAACCTTCTCATTACGAATACATATTATGCATCCTATTCTTTCTACCTGCAAACCATTTCACTTAACTATGTGGAAATCAGGAGGTAGAAAAGATCCCCATTAAAACTCTTCGCTATAAAAACGCTATCAAAATCTAAAGAAACTGTCAGGTAGTAGCAAGAATAGCACGAAAAAAAGTCCTCTGGCTGAGGGATTCAATGTGGTGAATATTTACTCCACAGTTCAGATCCCGGGTATGAGAAGGAATTTTAAACTGTAGATAAGCCGGTTATTCAGCCAGCCATAGAAGTATACTGTATGATATCCATGACTGTTTTCGATAAGGTTTAACTAAAAATTATTTATATACACTAATAAAATTAATTTGATTTACAGTACTATCAATTTCCTCCTGTCTCCTGGTGAACATGTAAGATGCAGACAGTTATTAATAGAATCATTACATATCATGGGTACTTAACAAATAATAGAATTTTATGTGTTGACTAGAGTACCAGCGACCATTTAGAAATGTTATCAATCAAGCAGTGTGTGTTCATAATACACTGAAAGGACAGAGCTGAGACTGACTATTTTTTGTTTGGACAGTTAGATAGGAAGCTAGTTAGGGATAAGTCATTGCTAGTAAGGAGTGTATGCAACAGCACAGATTACTTGTTTGCTATATGTTACCAATAAAATATTAGAGGAAGGAAATAGCTTTTATATTCAGCAGAAAAGTGTCGATAATGAAGCACCTGGCAGAGAGGGAAGCTTCCTGTGTAGAGATGGGTAGAGGGTGATGCGACGAGGTACCGTTACTAGGGATGTAAATGAGTAGTATGATGCTCCAAACGATGATCTGATAGTCACTGATCTGACCTGTAGCTAGACAGGGTTGATAAAGTGTCTTGGTTGTGGAAGGAAAAGGATGTATCGATAAGAAAGAAAATTACACTTTTTATGGAATGGACTAGGATGGCGATATGAATTACTTTGTAGCTAAAGGTGAAACTAGGAAAGAGGTACGTAGGGCTAAGACATTGTATCTGTAACCCTTATTAAACAAGCTAAACAGTATCGATGCAGGAATGAAATATTCAGTATAGCTAAGGGGAAGATGGGAGGAAGAGGGGATTTTTGTTTTTTTTGTTTTTGTTTTTTTTGTGAATAGTTTATGAAGAATGATGATGTTTGAATAGCAGTCAGTGGTGAGTATATTAAGGATGCATGGATAGAACATTACAGTTGCCTGTTCAAAGTGACGCTTAGCTGGAAATGGAATAATCTTGGAATAGCTGAATCAGTGTTAGGTCCCTGGTACTGATAAATCTTAAGACTGTAACTAAGGCAATTGATAAGGTGGAAACAGGTATATCTGAAAGTTTATTTACTGTGTACGTAGTCAGAAAGTCGAAAACATCCGGAAATGTGGGGACGAAAATAGTAATTGATTTGATAAATGCTGTTATAAATGAGTGCTCTGTACCGAACGATTGGTTGCAGAGTGTGATTGTTATGCTTTTGATCGGAGTACCTATAGGAACTATAATAAGTTAGACCGGTTAATGAGTCATGGAGTGAGTTCTGAAGTGTATGGTATGGGAAGGAGTGGAGATGCAGTTTTGTTTCATATCCAGTACACGAACCACTGAAGCAATACTAATTTTCAGACAACGCCAGGGATTGTTCCTAGTTGAGAAAAGAGGGCTGCACTTTGTTCTTGTCAACCTGGAGAATATTTCAACGGGGTGGCGGTACAATGGTCAGTGAGAAAGCTGGGTGTTATGGAGTGGACTGTCAGAGTGGTTATCGTAGTTTAGGAAGGCTTAAGTACTCAAATGAGAGACAAAGGTTGCCCGAGCAATGAATTCCCTGAGAACATGGAGTGCACTAGGCGTCTGTGCTGAGCCCTCTGCTGTTTATTGTAATGCTTAAAGTACCATCAGGTGAATATACGGCTAGCCTTCCTTAATAATTGCTTTATGACAGTGACTTAGTATTGCTTGAAGAATCAATTAGAGGCTAATGAAAAATTATACGAGATAAAGAAATGGAATGTAGTCAAAGGAACTGAATATTAATATGGAAAAAAAAAAAAACTGATGACCATTTGAGACGATGGTGGCACTTTGGTGGTTAAAGATACCTTTATACCGAAAGGGCGAAAGGAAAAATTTATTCGTAGGTCATTCTTGCAACGATTGGGAATACTAAAGGTATATATATATGTAAGAAGTAGGCTGCAGAATGTGGTAGGCTTCGAGTGTGCTGTGTGCGAAGTGAAAAAAGAGTGAGAGCTAGACGTGCCAAGATAAATTTGGCAGATGTGCCGTTTTAGTTTTCTTATCTTGGTTTGATTTGCCATTTTGGTATTGGCTGGTTTTACTGCCGGATGCCCTTCCTAACGCTAACTGTCACTATTTATCCGGGTCTGAGACTGGCAATGAGTGGGGCTGTCTTGCCCTTCCAGTCGCTTAGGGAGTGTTTTTAGCCTGGCTGCTGCTAATCAACACTTCTAGTATTGTCCCACTTCGTTGAAACAGCTCTCATGTCTGCTCTCCACTGTAAAGTAACACCCCGCAAGCAGGCTCATCTCCATTCGCGAGGAGCCACTACCACCTTTTCCGGCCGGGGCTGCAGCTTAAGAGGGTCTCAGAAGAGGTAGATGATAAAGTGACCTGGATGACCTCCTCTGTGTCCCCCTTGTCTGTATCCACGAAAGGCCATCACCACTTTTTCCTGCTGGGGCTGTAGCTTTAAAAGGTGTCAGGAGAGGTGGTGGGATAAGATGGCCGCACCCTCCTCGTTGCTGCTTTCGAAAGGCTACAACCACCTTTTGTAGCTGGGGTTCTGGCTCAAGAGGGTCTTGGGAGAGGTGGCGGATAAGGTGACCATGCCTTCCTCCTCTATGCCCTCCTGGCCCCTACCCTCGAAGAGCTACCACTTTTTCTGGTTGGGGTTATAAACTCAAGAAGGTCTCGAGAGACGTAGGAGGGTGTTCTTAGTCTGACTACTACTAGTATGCCATACTAGTATCGTTGCATCTATCTAGTCTGGCCCTACAGCGTCGAATCAGTACTCAGGCCAGATCACCATTGCAAGGTAGCATTCCACTAGCACGAGCAGGTAAAACACACACACACACACACACACACACACACACACACACATATATATATATATATATATATATATATATATATATATATATATATATATATATATTATTACATCAGTCTGAGACTTTCTTTCGTTGTCTTCCATCTTTCCCATTATGGGGTCGATGCATTCATCCAATCCTCGCCATATAGCTCAGTCCTGCACCTCCGAGGCTCTCCTGGTTTGATTTGCCATTTTGGTTTTACTGCCGGATGCCATTCCTGACGGTAGCCCTCCCCATTTATCCGGACTTGGAAAGGTTACCAAGTTGGGTTGTCATGCCTCCCCACCCTCCCACCCCCACAGTGGCTTGGGAAGTGCTTTTAGTCTGACTGCTGCTAATAGAGCCTTGTAGTATGGCCCACTTAGCTAAAGCAGTACTCAAGAAGCCTGCTCAGCACTATAAGACAGTGCTCCACGAACAGGCTTGTCTCCACCCCAGAAGGCCCCCAGCCACTTTTTCCGGCTGGGCTTCTGGCTTAAGAGGGTATCAGGAGAGGTGGGGGATGTGGTGGCCTTGCTGATCTCCTCTGTGCACTCCATGTCCCTAGTCTTGAAAGGCATCCTCACCATTTCCGGCTGGGGCTCTGACTCAGGTCGGGGGAGTGCTTTTAGTGTGGCTGCTGTTAGTAGGCCTTTCTAGTATGGTTACACTTATCTAATATGGACCTACTGGGTTGAAGCAGTACTCAAGCCTGCTCGCCACTGCAAGGTAGCTCTCCACAAGCAGACAGATGTGACTTTGGAGAATATACTCGTAGAGGAATTTTGTTACTGGGTCATGCTATAATATGTGCAGCAGCGAGCTCCATTGTTTAGGTTAGGAGTCTAAGCAATAGGTTTAGAAAACTGTTATCTCCTCTTAAATGAAGGAGGGGACTTTTCCCTCAACATTAAAGAAAAATTGTGTGCTGCATGTAGGAAAAGTGCAATTCATATGATATTGAAACTTGGAGAAGAAAAGGGTTAGATGTGCGCAGGTTGAGGTGTGAGTCCTCACCTGAAAAACAAAGCTAGAAATGAAAGAACTGCCATTGGGCAATTAAGAGATGAGCTGAGAATTGGAGGCACTATGGTGCTGTGATGTGTTGGGAGAGACTGAGGTGGGTTTGGACATGTGATGAGAATAGAAGATGAAGACTGGGCGAAAAGATTTACTCGCATGAGTGTGAATGTGGGGAATAAAGCATCAACAGTTAGATCTAAGATGACCTGAGATAAGGTCCTACAAAATAATCTCATGTTGAAGGCACTGAACAGTGATACCGCCAGAGACCTTGCGCCATGGACAGCCATCATCACATGAACAATATTTATACATGCAAAGATGTACAAAACTTATCAAAGTGAAACAAACGGGCATGTGTTGAAGGTAATGTTACTGGAGGACCATATTCTCAAGCAGGGCGTAAAGAATTCGTTAAGCATTGATATAGTTATGAAATTACAGTAAGTGCTCGGCTTAGCTCTTAAGACGAGGTAGTGCAAATTAAATATGAAGTGGGCTATGAAGGATGACTATCTGGAAGTTATCTAGCCTAAACTTCCTAGTCCAACTGAGTGAATATGAATGTGATAAAGGAAAGCAGACGATTTACTGTAAGCAGCAGAATCGCTTTACCAAATCAGTTCTTCTTCGTGATAGTCTTTTATGTTTTTCTGGTTAGTTTTGGGGTGGTAAATGAACGTTTCAGGTTAAATTTCTTCCCTTATTGTTTTTAGCTATGTTCTTTCCGCTGTCTCATCTGTTTCTCGAATGTAGGCTTAATGGCTTCCAATTTCACAGTGATGGCATATTTCTCGTCTTATTTTTTGTATATTCAGACAATTTTACTCAGCTTCGGAGGGATTCATGTTGGAGAGTTGCGTGTAGATTTCATTAACAACCCCAATAAGACCGTTCTTGCCTAAATTGAACGGAAATATCTGGACATAGCATGCAAAAAAAATAATAAGTGAAGCGGTTAACAAATCAAAATGAGTCCAAATTCTGGCGATGCGGATTCGAGGTCAAGGTGATGTGATGATCCGCTAGATTCTGGATAGGAAATACTATAATGGAGAAACACTTAACTGCCGAGCGGAAAATATTGGCCATTTGCAGGTATATATAAAATAGAGAGAGCCCTGAAAATGACTGAAACCATTTGTCATCCAGTTATTACAGAAGGAATATTCTTAATTTACCGAGACCATAATATCTGCCGAGCTTCATGAAAGTGCAGAACGGCTTCAAAGTTGGGAATTGATGACAGTTTTAATACCTTCACTCTGATGACGCATTTTTAGACTCGGGAACATCTCTAGGAACGGCCCAGTCCATTTCTCTCTCTCTCTCTCTCTGTGTCACTAACAATTTTCGGGCGTGAGTTGCATCACTTCCGTTACTTCATTGACTTTAGCGAAGCCACACTGCACCACACCACACAAAATCATCCTCCCGCTCCGCACCACCACACCACACCAAGAGAATTAACAGAATGGACTTGAAGCTTCCGAATCTGGTACTTTCTTATTTTATTCTTACTGAGCACAAGGTGTATGGCCATATGAAGTGTGTAGGAAGAGAATCTGGAGGAAATTTTTTCTGCTACAACTTCTAATTGGCGGATATGAAAGAGATATAGGCCTAGTTATGCTGAAGGTAGACTGCAGGAGGCAAGAAATTTTCAGTGTCTGGTTTGTGTGGGTTCGGGCTGTAGACAGTAGAACGAAAAGTGTTGTTTGGGTCGACAGCCGCCTGGAATGGGAGAAGTTCTGTAACCTGGGGGACATTCTTACTGCATGAGGCACTCCAGAGGCTAGTTCCACTGTTAGAAAGAGAAATGAATGGAAAAAAAAAAAATCGGAATTGTTGCCTCCCCTGACTATTGAAGAGACTTTCCTTTCGTGGAAAAGGCATTCTCTATAAAACATGTGCGAAAAGAGTTGTGCTGAACGGCAGTGATGCTTGGCCAGTGAAAGATGAAGGATGCTAGCACATGAGAGCATTTCGTACCGTAATGGGAATGTTGAGACGGATGAGTAGGACATTACTGATTGATATAACTAAGGATAGTGTACTAAGAGAGAACTTTGGCAGAAGAGGTATCCTAACCGGTTAATTAAGATGATTTGGACAGACTGAGAAGAAGAGGGAGGGTGACTGGCTAAGGAGGGCCACGACCATGACTGTGGTGGGAAAAACGCAAAAGGATAGACCAAGGAACACTTGGGATGAGGCCTTGCGGGGGGACCTTCGGGACAGGGGTTTGAGAAGAGAAATGGGTAAGATTCGTGGCATATAGAGAGCTGCCATCAGATGGAAAGACCTACAAATTCTAGCTTTAAGCATAAAGTAATATATACTTCTGCCACGAAAAGATTTTAACTTACAACAGACCTTTAGTAATGAAGGGGTCAATGAAGATTACATAAAAACTCCACAATTAAAAAAAAAAAAAAAAATCTAAGCTGAATAAAATCTTCGGGAGAAAGCAAGAATGAAATGTAGAATATTCCACTGAATTGAAGGGGTTAATGACTATTCTGTGGCTGTAGAATCCTTCACTATCATTCCTTGATAATCAAATTCAGTCATTATACAAGAATCACAGTTATCAGCATTGCATTAAGTTTAACCCCACTTTCGTTGTTTCTTTTTCCATGTTTCTGGATCTTACCTTGCCACACCTTTAGGTTTGAAATGGACTCAGGACGACGACGACGATGATGATGATGATGATGATGATGATGATATAAAGTCTAAGTTATTGGTATATATACAATCCCGGATATTCATGAATCACAGAACGAAGCTGGGGCCAAGTTACACACGTCTGAGTATTATCACCACGGAAGATCGTAAACGGCTGCAGTGCACTTCCCCAGCACCACCCCTCCTCCTCCCGCAGTCTCTCACCGGCCACCCCTGGACTCCTCAGCAGTTTATATTGAGCTCTGTGCATAAAATGCGAAGTGAGGCGTCGGGGAGGCTAGAGTCGGACTGGAAAGCTTACTGGAAGGTGAGAACAAGAAGTCAAACGAGGCGCTTGTTGAGGCAGTGAGTGTGGTCTGCCTCTTGCCATCTCCTCCCTAGACCACATCGGAAGGAGCTGACGAACTACTTTACATGAAGAAAAATTTGATTCAAAAGCTGTAGACAGGTGAGTATGGGGTTACCTCTGCGTTGCTAAAACTCGTTTGTTCCAACCTGAAGAATATCTCTAACCTCTTTCAGTTCAATTGATGGCTGAATGTAGTCAGACTGGAGAATCGATTCGACCAGAACCTAGGAGACTCATTTCTATCTCATAGCTAAAGTTAATCGAAGTTCACGCCACCGCGGCCTAGTATTCGACTTGTGGGAGCGGCCTAGTTCAGTATGGTGTAATTAAACTGGTTGTAGTGACACTGCTATTAACCCTTTGAACTCATTTAAGTCATTTTATTCTTTCATGCTGTCATGGCTGAAGTAATAACAGTTAAAGCCACACCGTCCTTAACTGTGTGAAGACTGAAGTATATTGCTGTTCTTAGCAAAGCTGTACACAGGAGAGTTTGAGGTTATTGCTCAGTGTCAGCTAACCTTTTCACTGCTATGGCCTTTTTAAACTATATTCTCGCTACCACTGTGTAATTTTATTCAACTTAAGAATGACCTCTAGAAGAGAAGAGGTTAATGAAGGCTAACCACTCCAGTTAAAAAAAAAAAAAAATCCTATTAGTTATTATTATTTTTTTTACGTGTCCGACTCTGGGCAAAGGCTTCAGGACCTATTTCTTGAGGGCAGTGACCTGTCCCAAGGCCCAGTATTCCTCCTACACCTCCACATGTCACCACTTCGGCGCTAACACCCACCATCCATACTGAATATGTGCTAGGGCTGTCCCATATAGGACTGGTGTACTGGTATTAAGGGCTGTATTTTTACGACATGTCGGCGGGTCATCCGTTAGATCAGGAAAGTCTGCTTTTAGGAAATTCAAATCCTTAAACTGTTCCCTGTCCCAGCCAGGATTCGATCCTGGGTCCATTAGGACTGCAGGCCACCTCTCTACCGATTCAGCCACCGCCTCCCCCTTATTTCCTGATACCAGTCTGCAGTTGCATGAAATTCAATGAATGTCAGTTGTGAGGTAAGAGTGAGTCTCCTTTGTTACTTGTTAAATCAACCCTGCAGTCTGACTATATTTGGTCTTCAGGTGAGTTAAAAGGGTTGAGTGATCGTTGTCCGATTAAACAAATGCGCTGCTGGAATACGAGTACACACTTAAGTTGGGAAGATTCGACTCCATCTTGGAATTTCACTCAAGTAGTCGGGGATTATGAACCGTGACCGTACTTAAAAGTTAGAGTGAATGAAAATATCGTTCTTCACTTCACAGTTCTCCTTATATGCTTACGGTGTCATGTTACTGGCTTCTGTCAACTTCATTGTTAGGGACGTAGGATTAGAGTGATTATGACATAGCGTCAGAATGATGATGACTTTCTCCAGATGGCGAGCGCGCGCACACACACACACACACACACACACACACACACACACAATAATATATCTATTGATATGGTACTATCCAGTTACATATTACCTCACTCAGCGCATACTGTAGTTTTGAACATGTGTGGGTAGCAGAGCAACCTCCACTAATGGTATACTCTTTCTACTCTATCCTGGCCTAAAATTGCCATCAGTCCGTCTTGAACGCTGATTTGTAACAGAAGGTTAACACTAGAAAACGGTGCAGTCACGAAGAAGTGCAGTGTAAGGACGGAGAGCAGTACTGTTGTTTTTCTAGCACTTAGTTACGTGAAAGAAACAACAAAGGGACGAAATCCTGGGTAAAGTTAGAGTAAAAAGAGTATAGCATGCTGTTCTCGAGGCATGTAGGACGTTTGGGCCATAGGCCACCAACCTAGGACGTTTTGAAATGTAAAGTGTTGTGAACCTTACCTAACCTAACCTAACCTATTCCAAAACGTCCTAGGGTAGTGGCCCATGGCTCAAACGTCCGTGGCCCAAACGTCCGTGGTCGAAACATCCGAGCACAGTGCTCGAGAAACCTCCAGTACCTCCAATTTTTCTACTCTGTCGCGCATGGAACATCAACAATGAAGACAATCTAAAAGTAGCCCAAAATAGTAACAGTGAATTACACTAGCCCAGACTAAGCCTCCATCTTAGATGATAGAAATCAGGTAAGTTAAAAAAATAATAATAATAAAAGGATGCTTTCTTATTCATTCCAGTCATGTAACTATGTTGCATCTCACCGCAAAGAAACGAAGAACGAACAAGCTCTCAGCACTACGCAGAACAGCTCAGTAACATTCCTCCTTCACGCAACAACATGCATCACAGACATTTACAGAACATAAACAGTCAAAACGACCACCAAAAGCCTCCAGACAAACATCATTCTATCAACCACCACCAGGCATCCATCTTTCTGAAATTATCTTAGCAGGAGAGACAGGCGTACACCTAGCCAGCCTAAGATACAGATACCTCCCTTCCCAACTTCAGGAACAACACAAAATACAGCTCGCAGATCATTCTGCCCACATACAACACACCTACCTCATGCACCACACTATCAGAGCACATACAGTCCTAGAACATAACCTCAACATAAGAGCTCTAAGAGTGCCCGGTCTTTGGGCCCAGTTTCCTGGGTTCCACTGATTTTTCGTCTTGCGGTTGCAACAATAATCTTTTGAATATCGAGAATAGATATTTCAATTTATCTGTATATTCATGAGCATGTCAGTCTGCTACTTCATGACATATATTCAGTATTATTTCTTAATTCATTTGTTTATTTCTATATTAGCCGTTGGTGTTAATTTGCGTACTTTTATTTATCCGTAGATTTCCTATCACCATGAGGACTGGACTCCTAAGCCTTGGCCTAACTTGCGTCCTGATGGCTGCGATCTCGTCCCCCAAGAGCATTGACCAGGGGCCTTCCAGTGCAGAGCCTCCAGGGGACACGGTGGGTCCCTCGACACACTCTCTGAGGGGCCACAAGACGCCTCTGGATGGGGGTGTGACCAAAGCTTCATCTGGGGAGAAAAACTGGAAGTATCCCAAAACGAAGAACAAAAACGGTGATAAGTATGATAACAGTGGTCCTTTAGGAAGTGTTGTCGACCATCTTGAAACAGGAGGGCAGGGTCTTGACTTGAATCAATCCACAACACAGGGCCAGTTTTCGCGCCCCCGCAGAGACACGCCGAAACAAAATACTGAGGTCCTTTTCGACACGTCACCAGAGAGCTTCGCCAAAGATCAGGTCCGGCCACGCAGCATTAGCAGCGAACAAGATTCGAAATACTATTACCAGGGGCAAGATCTGAGTACAGAGAAAGACTTCAACACCAGAGAGGGCTATGGCGGCGGCGGTGGTGGCTATGGAGGTGGCGGCGGTGGTTATGGGGGTGGTGGTGGTGGCTATGGAGGTGGCGGTCATGGGGGTGGTGGTGGTGGCTATGGTGGGGGTGGCCATGGCGGTGGGGGTTATGTGCCGGCTCCTGCCCCTCCGCCTCCTCCCCAGCCTATCATCATCAAGAGCCCCGCACCCGCACCCATGCCCGATATGGCCTTGCCTCTCGCTCTCCTCGGCCTTGGTCTTGGTCTAGGCTTCCTTCTGGGCGAAGCGGCTTCTGACAGTGAAACTGATGGTGGTGGTGACAGAGCTGGTCGTATGAGTGAGAACAGTGATGAAGCTTCTTCACTTTTGAGTAACATTGTGAAGCGGATGAAGAGACAGACGTCATGGGATGAAGTCACGGGGCAGCTCAACCACCTGTGGCGCCTCCATGGAGACACCAGTGAGACAACCTGCGTCCACTCCCACCTGTGTGACGTCATGGCCAACACCACAGCACAACACCTCACCGGCAAGGACTGTAGCCTGCCTCTTCTCATGTGAGTACTCAAATCCTTGTTTGGTTGTGTAAATACTTTCACAGATACGGTAATTAATTTTCAGTTTCCTGCTTTTCAAAGAGACAATGACCTTTGCTGTAAAGCTGCCAGTATAAACTGACAGTCAGTCAATCACGGGACTGATGGTCTCTGCCGTGCACCTATTTTAAATAATTATGCCGTACTTACATGCATACGTACAATCAAAGTATTAAATGATGTCACAAAATTCATTCAGTTTTATTGGACATTGTGACATAACCACCTAGGGAGACTATACATACATAATATAACGCATTTTTCCTTTTCAGGAATCCCCGTATTGGGATTGGCCATGGTACAGCTAATGTTTTCTATGTACTGGAAGATAAACCAAATGTCCAAACCATCTAAAAAACCTGCATCCCTACAGTTGCTAGAATCGTTTGTGATAAAAGAAATTTAAGATGTGTGATAAGATCGGTGTCGGTAATAATGTGAGGGTCTCAGCTTGGGCATTGACTCCATGTACTGTCGCACAATACAAAGCCCACAGAGTGACTGTACTTGTAGGTGAATGTTCTTTGCCTTAGAGTGATGATAATGTGGCTAATTACCAAGCTCATAGCCACATTTCACTATCATGGTGGTACCTCCCAGGGTCGATGGTAACCATCCATCTACTAGTTATACTAGTTATACAATTCAGTTTACTAGTGTCATTTTTGGTCAGTTTTGTCAGACTGGTAGACTCTGTTTCTTCCTTGTCTCTCTACACCCAGCAGTACAAATAAGAATCTGAATGTAAATCAGCTACTGAGAGTCATCCTCGGGGGAAGACTGGTACTTAGCAAACTTTACTGTCCGTTTTCCCTCCTGTACTACATTGATGTCTTTAGGAAGTTATCATTCCTGAGAAGTAGGATGGCATCATTTTTGGCAACTCGCCCTGTACCGTTGCGCAAGTTTAAGTGTGTGTGTGTGTGTGTGTGTGTGTGTGTGTGTGTGTGCGCGCGCCTTAGCGCTCTTAGTATCTGAATGAAACTTCCCAGGTGAGTTGCTTCGAAGGCGCTCCATTATAAATAATTTTCCAAACAGGATTTTTAGGGAGGTCAGATACCTCACCAAATAGTAAATCTCAGAAAGAGTGAAAGGATGACAGATAAGGCATTGATTTCTTAGTACAATTTGTACAATGGATTCTCATCCTAACTGCTATATATGGGGATCATGATCTCTCCCATTAATTCGGGGGAGGAGGGGGAGTCAGCCACCGTCCAAACATGAAAGTGATAAAAAGCAGGGGAAAGTGAGCACATGGATTTTAACGTAACTTTTCAGGTCAGTTCGTCTTTTCGTCACACTGTTGCATCTTTATCTCTTTTCTATCGCTACTTCAATGGTCACTACTTCTCTGAACTGTCTGCTTGCATCCCCTCACCTTTACGACGGGTGCGTAGCACCCGTCTAGCAAAAACTCTCATCCCTTTTCTGTCCAGCTCTCTAATGCAAGAGTTAACCGTTACTCCCAGTCCTTCATTGATGTAACAGGTCAACTCTGGAACTGTCTCCTTCTGTCTGTATTTCCTATGATCTCCAGTCTTTCAAACTCAGTGTGTCCAGGCATCTCGAAATGAATGAATTTTGAATTTGGCTCTCTTTTGTATTGTTTTTGTTTTTTTCCTTGGAAGGAACAATTTGCGGGCTCCTGGCCTTTGGTTCCTTCTTTCTTGCATTAAAAAAAAAAAAGCTTCAAGAAGTCTGCCTAAACTGATGAATTTTTGTGAGTTAGCAAGCATACACCCAGACATGACGTTATCGTACTCAAAAGAATAATGACCCTCATGCAAGCAGTTGACGATAATTCATCAATCTAAGCCTTTTCTTTTAACAGGGCGTCGGTGGGAAAACTGATGAGCGTGATGAGTTCAGGTCAGCTGGGGGACAACGTGACCCAGGCGACGTCACTGGGGTAACCCTACGTCTGCCCCACCAGCCAACCCCTACCAAATCTAACCAACACTACGTCTGCCCCACTAGCCAACCCCTACCAAATCGAACCAACCCTACATTCATCCCCCTCCCCTCCAATCAGCTCCACGCCTATTCCCCACTAACCTCAAATAACAATACGTCTGACTTACAACCAACCATTGTTAACCTCTGTCAACCTCAATCATCCCTACGTTTGACTCCCAGCGAACCCCAACCAACCCCAACCAACACCACGTCTGCCATTCAACCAACAGTTTCTGTATTCACAAGTTCTAACCTACTTTTTTTCCCCTTCAAATTGTTCTTGCTACTGCCAGTGTATTTTATCTGACTTCATTTTACAAAGTCTGTATACGTTTAACTGTATTACTGGTTAACCATTTCAGTTACACCCTTTGTTTTGCTATTGTATTCGTGCTGTTTCCACACTGTTTTATTCAGCCTCGACGAGACTTCCCTAACCGATGGGGTCAGATATAGCCTTCAATAATAACTTCAATACAACAGGTCTATACGAGGACGCCTTTTCCCTGTTTCTCTTGCTACCTGTACACGATTTTATTCAGCCTGGGAAAAACTTCAACTGAAAGGATCAAAAGGAATAAAAAGTCGTATACAGTAAAACCGGCAGGAGGTAAAAAGCATAAACTAAGTCACCAAAGCGAAGGGATCAGCGTTTTCATCTCCTTAGCAAATCTATTTATTTTTTAACTTCAGTTCATTTGTCTTTTAACCTTTTTGGTACTTTGACTTTTGCTTATACTTTACTGTATCCACACGATTTCATGAAACTCAGGAAGGACCTCTAGCGGTACAGGAGTTGACGAAGGCTATATTTTACTCGTTCACTATAAAAATTTAGCTCTTAGATTATATATATATATATATATATATATATATATATATATATATATATATATATATATATATATATATATATATATATATATATATATATGCATGTATGTATGTATGTAATTTTTTTCCCTCCATCAGCAATATTGTCCTTAACTTTGGTATCTCTCCCGTTGATCAAGAAGTTCATACAGCCTGTGGTAGAACATGAAGTAAATACTAAGAAGAAATTGTGTCCCCTTCTCTGGCAATACTAATTATTAACATATTTTGGTCACTGTGCTGTTCTTCATTATACGTTTGTCTTTTCCGGAGCAACATGATCCATCTCAAGAGTTGGAAGTTTTTTCAACCATAGATAGTAATGCCATTCAGGGATGAGTGAGGCTGGTCACTCTCATCTTAAATGTCGGGACCAACTGCCTAGCCCCAGGCTCTTACGCTCCTCGGCAATGTAGGACTGGATGATGGATGATTTGATGGATAGTATTCTGTTTATTTGTCTATTATTTATGAAATATTTATCTGTAAAATCAATAAATGTATTAATAAAAACCTGTATTTTATTTCATACATGTTTCTTACTTATTAATAAAATCTGTATTTCATTTCATGCATACTAAAAATCTTTTACTTTATTTCTTACATACTAATAATCTGTATTTCATTTTATACACTTGAAAATCCTTGTCTTGACGTTATCTTTCGGAATAATAACTACCCACAGAATAACTTTTGGCCATAGATAAAAGAACTTTTTTTCCTAGTATCACGAAGAACATGTATGACACTGACTTATGGTACAGATGTCCTTTAAGTCCCCCCTTTCAATTACCAACGTGTTCTGTATTATATTCTTGCTATTTCCAGGAGATTTAATCATTCAGCTTGGGATGTGCTTCTTCAACGAGACTAGTTAAATAATAGCTTCCCTTCATCCATGAAGCACTATGGCTCTTTCCTAAGCTGAATAAAATCAATTGTTAGTGGTAAGGGTAAGATATAACTGGCCGATACCGATTTATTCAATTAAGAAGAATTTGATGATTTTAATGTTGATTGAGAAAGAGTTCACCCCTCTCACTACTTAATTTTTCTTTAGTTTAAAATAGCTTTGTGGTAGCCTAATTAAAATTGCTAAAAAAGTCTAAAACAGGTGAACTGTATAATAGTGCTGGACGGAAATAGCTGATCATTTCATTTATTTATTTATCTATATTTGCATATTTTCCTCGTGTATGTATGAAGTGTCAGCCTGCAATAGGAAAAAGAAGGTAAAAACATGTCCCTAATTGTCTGTTTCTTGGAGACCTAAATATTGTGTGAACATTTGTGACTACTTGTATTCCCTTCGCCACACTAGCATCTATCTTCTATTTTTTTTTTTTTTAATTCAGCTCTTGTAATCTCCAGACGATTTTTTTTTTTTTTAAGTTGAAGAAACATTTTTCTAAACAGAGTGGCCAGACAATGGTTTCATTAACGTGTTCACCAAAAGAGGTGTCCCTTAAGCCGAAAAAAAAAAAAAAAAAATCGTCTAGGCTCTCGAGAGGTAGCAAAACGAAGTCATTGTTCTGAGGGGGCAATATACCTACCATAATGGGAACACCTGCTTGTTTGAGGATAATTATATTTTTACTTCGGTTGCCTTGACCTTTGACCCATGACCCCCATATTCCTACCGGACGAAGGTGTGGTAAACAGCTAACAACCTCCAAAGGTGCGGTTACTTGGTCAAGAATGTCGAGAGTTAGAGCCAGAGCAGAAGGCCAGACCCAAGCGCAACCAAATATTTTACCAGTAACAATACAAAGAGAATTCTGAACAGTGTAATCCACATAAAAAAACTAAAGAACTAAAAACAAAATAATAAAGCGGATGGATGGGGGAAAGGAATAACAAGAAGGAAATGGGAGGGGTACAGTTTTGAGGTGTGGTATCTGCTGTCTGAAGGGTAGTTGTAGTTAGCTGTTCACACTAAAAGGCCTGTCGTGCGGTGTTAAGGCAATAGTTTAAAGTTTTGGTAGACTGCACGAGGAACAATTCACGAAGGCACTCTTACTCATAGCAGCAGCAGCAGCAGCAGCAGCAGCAGCAGCAGTAGTAGTAGCAGTAGTAGCAGTCGTTGTTGTTGTAGCTCCAGGTTCCTCTGAAACTTGAACTACAGGCTAAAGTGGTCCTTATCCTGTAGTTCACCGACCTCCTTCTGAGGGACAGGGAGAAATTTGTGGAAGGATTGTAAAACCGGACGTAAGAGTCATTCAGCTACATCGGTGCCACCATGTGAAGGCGTCACTCTTCAGCATTACTGTTACCCGTGAGGTCTGGAAAGGCTTCGAACTACCAGCAACAAACTCTCATTTGGCGTTGAACTCTGACTTCGATCATATTTCTGAGAGTGTACAGTAACTATGGTGCCAAACTGTATTGTAAAACTAAGAGCAAAAGTTCGCCGACACCTCTCTGCCGGTCGTGGGAATGAAATGTCTTATCCAAACTGTTTTTGTGTGATAGCAATATGAAACATAGGATAAAGGTGTATAAGAAGGAAGGATACTCGCTGTTGTTTACGAAAGAACAAGCACCTCGCGGCTCAACACTTGTCCAAGTGAAAGGCGTTTCTGAACCACACTTTGCTTTGGAGCAAGTGCTTTGTGGCCCAATCGAATTGCAAATCACTTACTCCTGTGGAAGTGCATGAAGCTCCACGGAAATGCCCCGCCGCAGTTTTCGCGTAAGCATTGTGTAACAACAATGGGGACAATCACTGGGGGCTATAACACTCCTCCAGAAAATTTCAATCAACATGAAACTGAAACTGGCCCATTTGGGACCCATTTCCTACCATCTGGCCAAGTTTCATTAAAATTTTTCCAGTCTTGACCACACACACACACACACACACACAGGATTAGAACATATTAGATGAGAAATACAGAAGACAGGACAGTGTTGGCATAGGTTGTGGGCGACCTTTGCCCACAACTGTACAAAGAGGGTGTGCAGGATGCAAAAAGAAGGGACTGAAACTAAGCTGTAATAAAGCTGTACAGAGGTGACGACTCTTTTTTTTTCCTTGGTACTGCCCGGTGATTTCAGCTATGCAGTAAAGAGGTTAGCAGCGAGCTCAGTTATCAGACAAACAAAAAAGAAAAATAGGGAATAGATCACAGTAAAGGATACGTTATCAAAGAGGTGTGGACGTCTAGGGGACGTGTTCTCGAGAGCTTAGGAGGCTTTGTAGAACCTCTTCCTTAGCGATTTATTTTGCACGCTACACCTAACTGCTCTTGTGTATGTTAACTACGTCACTTTGATATCATTATAAGTTGGACATCAAGCAAAAATTGCATAAAGATCAAACGAGCCAAATCCAGAAATAAATGGTTAAGGAAGAGATGTGAAGGAACCGCCATAAATGAAGAGAATACAGGCCTGAGATACAATGCTGGGAACTAACTCTATTTGAACTGCTGTGTGTTATTTCATTTTTTTTATATCTGCAGGCTGGTTTATTTACTTAGCCTTATGAAAGATTTTTACAACAACAAATTTAGACAAAGCCTTCATAACCCCATCAGTACAAGAAGGCTTTCCTGAGCTGAATGAAATAATCTGGAGATAACAGGAATTTACCAACACGTCATCGTACTGAACGGATTAACTTCTCCGCAATAGCTTCATTTTGTCGTAAATTATTTTTGCCTCTTAACAGTTATATTGAACATAGAAGGAACTTTTCCAAATGGAGGGGTTGGATAAAGATCTTATATCCACTTCAGTAAGAGGGGTATTTCTCATGCTGAATAGTCTGAGAGGTAACAATAGCAATACATTAATGCTCCATAATACTGAATGTGACACCCTAGAGAATATTAAGGACGGATATAAGGAAAGGGGGAAGTGAGGAGCTTATCCCGTGCTCTATTTTCGGCTGACATAAGATTACTTTCGATAAAAAAAAGTGTGGTTTACTAAAATCTATCTATCTTTGTACCTAGGCTGCTTTTCCCCCCAAAAAGGGAGGTAGCTGAGACGGGACGACACATTCCCATTTTACTCAAAATATATGCAACACACATTTAACAGATTTTGTTGTATCATATAAACACTTCAAGAAATAGAGGTATTTGGTAACGAGTCAGCTTGAATTCAAACTTGGGGTGATTCCGCTAAGAATCACGTCCCCTCCCCCATCCCTTTTCCAAGGTACTAAATCCAGTAAAATTAATATTCAAAGGTGAAGAGCTCTTGGGTTGCCATGATGCAGTCACATCATCATCATCATCGTCTTCGTTGTCGTTATCATCGTCCTCGTCATCCTCATCGTCGTCGTCGTCGTCGTCGTCGTCACCGTTATGACAGTTCTATTCACACTTTTATATATGACGTGAATAGGTTCCATATGCAGGGAAACGGAAAATATGAATGAAAGAGAACTATATTCAGAAGGCTCAGAAAAGAGTGGGCAGCGTCTTGATTTTATTCATCAGTATACTTAACGTCGTCCGCAAAATATAGCAATGTCTGCATAATAAGAGAACGTCGTCAACAGTTATTTTAGTTTAGTCTGTAAGATACCGTAGTCTACGAACTTTATTAATATCGGCTGTAATATATGTAAATGTTGCATGCAGAATAAACTAGAGTCATGTACAAACTGTTCTGATGCCTGCAAAATACTGTCGTTTCCTAAGCTTACTAATGTCATCCGCTACATTTGCAAATGTTCTCTGCAATCTTTCCTCTAGTGATCTGCAAAACTTACTAACGTCGTTTGCATAATTCAGCAGTGTCGTTTGCAAAATGTACAGTACCAGTCTTTGCAAAACGAACCAGGGTTGTCTGCTGACTTACCAATGTCGTTTGCAAATTTGTTGAATTCGTCTATAATGCTATGTCTGTAAATTAGCAAATAAAATAATCAGTGTTGATAAATTTTAGTCTTTAGAATTATGACGAGCTCTTCATTTTCTTCTTCCTACCTCCTGACGATTTTATTCAGGTCAAGAAGGACCTCTCAGACTTGTGGGATTAGCCCTTCGAATCCAGTTACACATTTTTATTAATTTTGCTGCTTCCAGACGATATTATTTTGCTTAGGAAACATCTCTTATATTAGAAAAACCAAGTTTATCCTTTGGTTCTCTCTTCTATGCATTAAAAATAAAAGAACACTGAAAATTATACTTAATCCCTCCAGTTCGAAAGGCCTCACCAAAGAAAATAAAATCGCCCGGAGTCAGCAAGAACAAACTGATAAAGACGTTACCAGATTCAAGGAGGCTAGAAACAGCTTCATTCAAGCACTTCACTGCCGTGGTAATTTATCTTTCATTTCTGCTTCCGCTAAACTATTCCATCGAGCTTAGGAAGAACCTCTCGTATGGAAAGGGTTTGTGAAGATCTGTAAATGTACGGTATTTTTGTCGGTGCAGGCATGAAGGATGAGATTAGATACACAATAGAAGTCTTTAAGAAACTATGCTATACTGTAGGCATGTAGCTAAAATTAAAAAGGAAGGCAATTAATCAACTTGAAAAAAAAAAAAAAAAAAAAAAAAAAAGAGAGAAAGATAATGCCTCTGCTCAGTTAAACGCTAGCAATACAGGATATATATCTTTCCCAACTCATCCAAACATTCGGCTATCAACAAGTACCTACAGAAAGCAGGCCTTAGAATCGCAGCATCCTCAGGGCGCAAAATAGGAGAAATAGTCAAAACAAGAGTGAAAAGGAAGTAAAAATGAGAACAGTGTAGTAAACAGCGTACCGTGCAGTGGATGCTCGAAATCGTACATAGGGGAAACAGGACGAGGAATGGATATAAGGATAGCAGATAACAAAGCAGATGCACGGTGTCACGGAGCATCTAATTCCTTTGTGTTGTACATAGCTTTGAACAATCATTAGCCCAAGTGGGAAGAAGCTACAGTCATTGAACAAACAAATGAGAAAACGTCGGAAACAGCTCACACTTGTGTAAAAATGTAACTAATCATAGGGAAGAATTTTTCAGCCTATATAGGTATACAGCAAGGACAGCACTAATGTCGCAATCAGGGGGTGGAGTAGAACGACGGAATTTTCCTAGAGGCAGCCAGTCAGACTCCGACACGAGAAGGGGAACGGAATTTCCAAGATCAAAAAACTAAAGTTTGAGTAATAAAAAGCACAACTGAAGTTTTACTAGCTGGTTTTGGGTAATTTCAGTATGTTTTGACACTGCTTTCAGACAGTGTAAAAGAACTATTGACTTTGTTCAGAGAACACCAATGCGAAAATATATACTTTAGCAAAAATCTGAGGTGGCTGTCTGTGGTAAGGGTTGGCCCCACCATCCACTCACTTATTGTAGCGCAACCTTCACATGACCCTACAATGAGTAGCAAGGTAACGGTTTTCTGTAAGTTAGGAAGCCATCTACTACGCTGGGTGGCAACTATGTACCCAAGTGGATGCCTAGTGGTTTAGTGGGTTAAGGTGCTCCAGCTGAATTGGGCCCGTAAGGGCCTCCATCTGAGGGTACTAAGGGATTATTTCTCGCACAAGTCGAGATTAGCAAGGCTGGTTACCCAGTTCTTATCAGGACTGAGTAGCCTAGCCCTGGAACCCAACGTTCCTGATGAGGCAAAAAGGGACGATGAAAGATAGATTAGAAATTTCTCATTGGTGACAATTTGCTAAGTAGAAAGCATGATGACCACAATAACTCTCAGTAATGCACTATAACTGACGCCCCAGTAGCGACGATCTAGATTTTATTCACCCCAACTAATGACATACTGACCTACTGTCTGAAAAAATATTGAAGATCATAATAATCCAGCAAACGATAAATTAACTTTCATTCCAGTTTACTCACCAAAGCTAATGATTTTCTGACCTATTGTCTAAAAAGAAAACGTTTATAATCAAGCTGATACAGCAAACGAGAAAACTGCCAATTAATCTGAATATTTCATTTAATGCTGATACGACTACTTCTTCCGCTGCTAACAGTACCTAATGTATCGTTGTTCGTGTGAGAAAACTAAAGCTATAAAAGAGGTCATATTCAAGTCATATTCAAGTCGCACACGTTCGCATATCATGACCACGGATGGTCGTAAAAGATGGAAACGCACCTCTTCCTCCACCTCCCACGTTGCCACAGCTTTATAAGGACCGACTCCCGTGGTGGGAGAGGTCAGTGTAGCTGTGGATGCAAGACAGGGAGTCATTCAGGTAAAATATTCTCCTTCACTACTTGCTTTAGGAAGGGGTAAACACACTCGCACTCTCATTCATGTAAAACACACACGAGTATATTCTCACTCAAGTAAGCACACACTCACACTCATTCAGGTAAAACACACATACTCTTATGCAAGTAAACGCATACTCGCGTTCATTCAGGCAAATCACACACTTATATATTAATTCAGGTAAAACTCGTTCGCACCTGATTCAGACAGACACATACACACTTGCACTCATTTAGTCAAATACTCACACTTTCATTCAGATAAGGCACACATACACACACACTCAGGAAGTATATACATTCTCCTGTAGTACATTATTGGGGTGGACTTTGAGCCGTATTCTTGTTAGATAACCAAAGCTCAAAACTTCCCCTTTAAAGTGTACTTCTGTATGTGGTGTGTTTATGTTCTGTTGTATGTTATGAGTTCAATTTTTGTCGATAAAAAGGTCCGAATAACATATAGTTGAATCAGATTATTTTATCAAGCTTAAGAAACAAGGCAGGACTGACAGGGTTAATGAAGGTAATAGCTAACTCCTCCAGTATGAAGTCTCCCCTAAGCTGAATAAGAGTGCCTGAAGGCAGCTAAAAAGTAGTCATCATCGAAGTAAAGTGGCTATTAATGTAAAAAGCGATGATACTCATGATGCTGAGACTCTTTTTCCTTGAAAATCTTATTTAAAGGTTTCTTTCTTTTCGGTTCACCTGGAGAGTAAGGTACTGAAACATTTGAGATTACAACTTTCTTGCACTTTAACCTCATGATAATAACAGCAAGAGCATTGTATTCCAGCTGACACCAGATGATATTATTCACTTGATGAATCATTGGAATCTTAGTGCTAATACTGGTACCATATAACCGTCGATTTCGAGTATTCTATTCCAGTTGACGACAAACAGTTTTATTCAGCAGAGAGGAAGTCAGAAGTCAAAGAAGCTTGAGAGTTAACCTAAAATTATTAAAAATTACTTTCCATTCTTCATTCAGTTGTTAGTTCATCTGTCGATGTCATTAGCTTTTCCCTTTTCTAAGAAACACTTCAAGCTGTGCGATAACATGCTTTTTGTTTGTTCACAGAGAACTACCGTAAGCATGAGAATTCGAAGAAAGATTTTGGGCTTCGTGTGCATCCTGATGTTTACAGTTACTTCGCCCAAGAGTATCGACAACGAGCCAAAGTCGTTCGCTTCAGAAACCCCAGAGGACTATTTGAGCTCCATTATACACTATTTGGAGGCCAGCAACATTGCACCTCTGTTTAGGATTCTTAACGAAGAGTCCTCCAAGCTAGACAACCAGAAGTATTCTACACCCAAGAACTATAAGAGCTCTGGCAAAGATGATGATTACGATCATTCCATGAACACAGTAAGGGAGAGTTCAGACAACATGGTGACAGGAGAGATTTTTTACAGAAAGCTTCCCTTGATCAGTGACAAGACTCTCCAGCTAACCAACAGCATCCTTGAGAAAGAATTCGGTGATCTGAACAAAGTACTGGCAGAGGAGTCTCAAGAATCAGAGGTTACCCCCCAAAACTCATCATCCAGCATTTGGGTTCGGATCAAGCCCATGTTGGAGCGTCTTCTGAATTACGTTGAGGATGGCGGCTTTCCGACTACGTGGCATACCCCAGCCCGTATAATTGACAGCATATTAGGTCTTGCCGATGCCTCCTTCGTGAATATTCTCTCCTTGGAATATGAGACAGATTTTGCCAAGATTCCGGCGTCGATGATTGACCCGTATCTCAAACCACTGTGGGATACTGATAACTTTTTCAACCTCACCAGAAATGACAAGATTAGCGATGCTCTCGGATACCTTACTTCTGAGAGATTCACTTCCACTGTTACATTACTGTCTCGTCTCTCCTCTGACTACCTGGAAAAGAGAGTGCCGGAGGACTTGCTTAAGGAATATATCAAGCTAACCTTTCTCTTCAACCCAGAACTCTGCCACTTTCACAAATCCGCCACAAGGATTCTGGACCCCGTCTTTACCAATATAAGTGAGACTTCTAGCATCCATCAGCGAAGCCGGCGAGACGTGTTAGAACAAATCGCCAGTGCATTTGGCTTCGAGGACGAGACATCTAAGAAGCTGACCGAGGACCATCCCCAGTCTCGCGACCTGAAGGAGGACGAAGAGTCAGTATCCCCCCGAAATAGAAATAAGGTGGAGAATGAGGTGGCGGATAATTCAGAATTCGCTGGCAGGATGTATGGCAGTGGTGGTGGCGGTTATGGTGGTGGCGGTTATGGTGGTGGCGGTGGCTATGGTGGCAGTGGCTATGGTGGTGGTGGAGGTTATGGTGGTGGTGCAGTTGTGGTGTCCGGTGATCATGGGGGAGGCGGTTATGGCCAAATGATGCCTATGCAAGACCCATTCCTGTCATTAGCTGCCTTGCTTTTGGGTCTACTTCTTGGTTACCTGTTGGCCAGGTTACTCAACAGACCTGCTCCTGCTCCTGCCGTTGCTGTTGCTGCTGGACGTCGTGCGCAGGAGAAGAGGTCATTAGAGGACATAGAGAGGGAACGCTTTAGACGTCACGCTCCTGAGGAAGACATCGGCAGTAATCTTAGAGAACTTTGGCGCATCTACAGAGACGCGATTGAAGGAGCCTGTGTCCAGTCCTACCCTTGCCCAGTGACGCAGGGCAACTCGACTCACCACCTCACAGCCCGGGACGTCACGGCGACTCTTACTTAGGTTATACCTTAATTTATGGCTGGTATTTTAAGTGACAAAGGACTCTTCGAAGTACCTCTTCTTCAGCGATTAATTCTCTCCGACAAAGAGAGTCTGTTTTCACCCCTGTTTGCTTGTTTGTTCGTTTGTTTGTCTGTTAGCAGGATTACTCAAAATCTAAAATAGAGATTTGGACTTTCGGACTAAATTTGGTGGCTAGATAGTCCATGTCCCAGAGAACGGTCGATTAACTTTTGAGACCGATCCGGATCGTATTACAGATTCTGGACCCGGAAAACAATTGTTGTGAAACCCAATCAGTGATGAGAAAACCTAACTCATGAAGAGTGGTTTGGAAATTACTTTGCCCTTGTCGGAAAGATGCGCTCCACTGAGTGCCCCTCTAGTTTTGCCTGTTACACACACTTTTTTCATCCTCTAGTAGGTTACTGAGGCAAACTATGTTAGCACTAAAAAACTGTAAATAAAATTGCAGAAAATAACAAGGAGTAATAAGCTTAATATAGTCAGGTGAGATCCAACTGTTACAGATTTTTTTCTTTTTTTTTTAATGAATGGAGGACTCTTGTTATCTGGTGTATGGAATTTTACTCTAACTTTTTCTTCCTCTGTTCATTTTCTGTAAAAGAATAAAATGTTATAAAGAAGGACCTGCGAAATCTTCAGTGCCACTTGCAATACGGTTCTGTTTATTGTGGTATCCTCACAGCAAACACATTTTCGGTGGGTAGCTGCAATGCATCCTTTTAATACCTTCAGCTTGAGGCCGTAGTTCCATTTTATCCTTGCTGTTACCAGGCGATTGCATTCTGGAGTGAGATTCTTGAGGATATTTATGACCGAGTTCTTGTTATTTAGATTTTTTTCCCTCCACCTGGCGAAGTCAGAGGAGGGTATTGTTATCACTGGGATGAACAAGATAGGTGGCATAGAGATTTTCGTTTCCGGGCCAGAACTCAGAAAGTTTTCACTATAATCATGATATATCATATAGTTATATGTCTTTGATAGGTAGAATACTTGTGTCTTAAATAGATTTTTCTTTTTTAATGAAAAAGTGAAAAGACTGACAATCTCAGAGATTTCAATGGTACCTGTTAAAGGAATCTTAAGGATAATCATACAAAATGGCTATTTATTACCATGGATAAACTAGTGAAATTTTTAAGTTTTACTGTCTCTGTGTTAAACAGAGGAGGGGAGTGAGGGCCGTAATACGCTTCGTTAGGTGTGCAGGGAAGTGGGGTGTATGTGTTTGGTCAGATTGAGTGTTGCAACAGCGTAGCGTTGCCTATGTTTAAAAGAGGAATCACTAGATAAGGAAAATTTTGCATTCCTTTCCTTGATCCTGCAGAAAAAACTTATAACCTCCAGTAATTTCCGTCTTGCATCTAAGATTTATTTATGAAATTACAGTAGTACAGGGACAGAGGAAGATTCAACAGCCTCCTTGTCCTTACTGCGTTTCAAAGCCTGCAATACGACAGGAAACTGATCGTAAGTGCGTTTGTGTATCTCGCTCCAGATTAAGTGTCCCCTAACAGCTTGAATGAAGCTGCATCAAACTCTTTCAGTTTCGCAGGTTTCTCATGAAGCTGAATATAATCGCCTGGAGATAGCAAGAAGAAAAAATAGTAGTGAAGGAGTTAATTTACCGAAGCACTGTGAAATGAGGCACAGTAGTAAGTTGCCCTCCTGGCCTAACATTATCACCAGTGCTTTCATTCGTCATAAAAAATATCCACTGCTTGTGCCCTCTTAGCACTCGGAGAGGAAAGCACAGGCAATTGTAACGAAATCTTGATTTTGTGTGACGTGAATTGATCAAATGCAAGATTTAAACCCGCATAGTGAAACTGGGTTTATTGTGAAGGTGTAAAAACTTCCGCTCCACTTGAAACCTCGTCAAGTCGAGATCAAAATTGTTTTATCTCCACAAAAATTCATGCAACATAATGATCTTCTTGGTCTGATCGGCTAGTGAATCACCAGCTGACCTGACTTACCGCCTGACCCGACTTGCACACGAAATGCCCGATGATGCTGAATCTGTACATGGACTTTGGTATTAGATATCTCCTGCCTGTGGCCCGTATTATTGAAGCTTAGTGCTAATATGGGTAGGAAAATTCCCAGATATTGATGGTCATATATGGGGTGCCTCTGATTGTCAGATCCAATTAGCCTATATCCATTTACAGAGTCCAATTAGGTACGATATAGGATGCTTCAGGAATGGCCTTCGAAGACTGAGGGCTTGTCTATTTCTTTGCCATGCTACTTTTGATATTTCGGTCATTTGCAACACGTTAATATAGAACATCCAGCTCATTCACCGCATCAGTTGACACTACAGTACTCTTTACATCTGCCACAGCACAGTCGTATCCAGACACTTACTACGGTACTCTCTTCCAAAATATTACTAATACCTAAATTCTACTGCTGCCTGAATATTGATGGTTGTATTCCTAACGTTCGTCTAATTTCAAGCAAGTAATCTTCTGCGTTTTGGTTTTCGTTTCATAGCTTTGATATTTTATTTCAATCAGTACCAGTGTATTGGTGCTAAACATTCCTACATTAACTGTCTTATAAAAACTGTGGTTTTTAACAGTCAAAGTATTGCATCTCCTTAATTTTTTATTCGTGAAGAATCACTATTAATATTATGTTTGAAGATTCTGAGTAAGAACATTTTTTTTTTTGCTAGAATAATTAGCCCTGCTCATGTCAACTAATAATTTCTCATGGCAGCTTTCTTTGGTCCATGGTGTTCTCATTCCACACACCCTTTGTAAATACAGTAACCCTAATATTCTGCATTATATAGTCGTGATTATACAAGCAATGAGAAGGGCAGTACCTCTTTGTGCCTAGTACTTTGCTCACTAAATACCTATTTAGGCAACACTATATTTCCATGGATTCTTGGTTTCTGACTGTCTTACTTTTGTCGTTATATTTCACTGTATATTAACCAGCACATTTTCACATGCCACATTCTCTCAGTTCTCGTGAGATTTTAAGTGCCATTGCTAAGACTTTTCTGCTTTCTTCCTTATTCTGGGATATATATATATATATATATATATATATATATATATATATATATATATAGATATATATATATATATATATATAATTCAGTTGGGTTCGAGGCAGTTTCTTTCACAACACCATCAGATTCACATCTTAGTTAACTGAACCTGTGAACTTGTGTAACCTTATAGTTCATGGAGTTTCAGCTTTCAAACACTTAACCAAAAAACGAAAAAAGTATCAGAGTACATATTGCACGAACTGATAATGCAGTTCGTGCTATGTGTACTCTGATACACCACAAACGACGAGATATGCATATTCCTGTTAGCTCTACTCCACTCGACCTGCATTTTTTTTTAGGAGGCAGTAATGCCATTTTCTACAATACCCACTGGAAGTTTTGTTACTATACGCACGTTCACATGGATAAAAATTTTCTTGAGATATCGCGGACTTCATTAGCTGTTTACCATAAGGAGATATTCCGACCTTTTTTGTGCGATACATTTTCTTCGAATTTCATATAGATAAAGGTCGTTTTTCTCACTTCGTACTCTTTTTGTATGTAAAGGAATGCTGTTGACTTTTTCTTTTTTCTGCTTTTTGCAAATGAAAATGGTTGAGAGCTACATGCATTGTCACCGTTTCATTTATCCCATTCAGTATGATGCCTTTTAAAACTCATCCTTGGTATTAACAGACGATTTTATTCATCTTAGGACAGATCTCTAGTAGTGAAGGGGTCAACGATGGCTACGTAACTTTTCCAGCTGGAGGAGCCTCTCTAACTTGAACATAATCGTTTACAAATGGCAAGAATATAGTTTTAAAAATCGTCATTGTACCGCAAGAGTAAATGCTACAATAGCAGTCCAATACTAGGGGTAAATGATAATGTAATTTGAATTTCAGATGAAGTCACTCAGGCAGTGTTTAATGAAATACTTATCGTTCATGAACACTTATCTATTTGTTAAGTTATGTATATATATATATTTTTTTCATAATTTATTTGGAAGAAAGTTGGATAAGAGCCTATGTGTGCTTCCTTATGTGTCTTATGTTTTGAATATTTAACTATGCTCATGTTCTTTAGAATGTAAAATTTAGTTCACTTTGTCATGAAATATTTTAAAATTAAAGAACAGTTCTCAGCATCTAGTTGTATGATTCGTTTCCTTCTCTTCAGCGTACTCTTTAGTACTATTCATGCTCTTTTTTTCTTGGGGGGGAAGGGGGAGGATGTAAAATTTAGATGATTTTGTAATGAATGTTTGTGAATTAAAAAACTCTCAGCAACTTGGTGAGAATCTTAAGTATTCTTCTTCCTTACCGTACCTATGTTTTATTGCTGTTACTGTCATAATAGTTTACTTAAATTACGAATAGCCTTTAATCAAATCGTCGATTTTTTTTTTCTTCGTGGAAGCCGATGGCCCCCACGATTTTTGTTCTCGAGCTGGTCAGACTGATGAACAGAATTTGTTTGCCCCTTTTCAGTGAACCTCCAGCTGTACAATTCGGGCTCCAGATATAAATTCGTTTGATTTGTGACACATTCTAGGGGGATGAAAGGAATAAAAACATCTTCCTTTATGGCCTTCGTGAAGCTGATAGGCATTAATCCTAAACCCTCATTTACTGAACCCTCGGACGGCGACAAAATCTTGATTAGTTAAAGTCCATAGGCCATTTTATTTATTTATCTATTTAATTTATTTACCCCAGTCAGACGATTCTGCTCAAGATTAGTAAAGACGTCTGGCACTGAAGGGGTTAATAAAGGCTCCATTTAACCCGTCCAGCTCGAAAACCCTCTCTTAAGCTGATTATAATCGTTTGGTGGTTAGGAGGTAAGTAATGTTGGTGATGGTACCTTTTTAAAAACCATCAATTTTTAGACATCATTAGAATTCTTTTTTTTTTTAATTAGTGAAAGGGTAAGAAAACTGGAATGCATGCTTTTCTGCTCGAAAGGACAACCTTTGTAATGCGCAAAGTATATTCAGATTCATATAACTTTAAACCAAGGAAGCAATATTATCATTCCTGAGAATAAAAAAAGGTGCTAACTAGGGTCCCTCCCAATCTGCAGCACGAATGTGCCACAAACGCCACTTCTTGGGAGATGTGCAGGTCTTACTGAAGTAATAAAGTAGGTTAAGGCAATAAGATCATGATCAGAGGTGCCCAGTGGAGAGAAAAAAATAACAAAGCAGAAAGCTTAGTTGTAAAAAAAAAATCAGGTAGGTTAAAACTCTCTCCAGGGCGTTCAGGGATATGGTGCTCAAGGTCAAAGATAGAAAAGTTCCACTTTATACGAAAGGTAGTGCAAGAATTTGCAATAGTCAGTAGAAGTGGGGAGTAAGTATACAGTACATATACTGTATATTTAACTGGAGAATAACAGGAGAATCGGTGTTTTTATTCTTTTTTTTTTTTTTATTTCTTGGTGGGAACAATTTGCAGGTTTTAAGCCTTTGGTTCCTTCTTCTTTGCATAAAAAAAAAAAAAATGTTGAGAACTTTTAAGGTGCTGGTTCAGGAACTCAAGAGCAAGTGAGGCTTTTGTGCACACAACAACAACCACATTTGACAATGAAATAAGTCTAGAGAAAGTAAGAGGATACAGAGAATGGGATAATGTTGGTAGAATCAGACAATCTAGTCCCAGAGAGGAGAGAAGGTGAGGATTAGAGGGGAGGAGGTGGTGTGTAACTGAGAGGAAATTTGAGTAGGGGTCACGAGTATTGCAGAGATGATTAGAAGGTGTGACAGATAAAGGTCCAAGACAGCTTATCTGGTCGCCGCCGAAAATGACTGATGTCTGAATCTTTCTGGTCCTCCCCTCCGCTCCACCATCCCCTAGAAGCTCCAAAACTGGACGTTGTTGTGTTCTTACATTGTAGCTTCTGAAACTGAAATGTGAAATACATATGTGCACGTAGTTTGGTGCAGATAGCTTCAGGAAAATATTTAGGAGGATAAGCTGGACCACTCCCCGTGTTAATGGGACACTGGAAAAGATCATCAAAGGGACACAGTAAGGAGGAAGTCATGAGGGCTTGTGAAACGGGGACTCTAGTTCTTTCACCTTAAGATACCCATAGCCCAGATGTTCATTTCCCATCTTACTGCACGCATTTCAGTGGCATACCAAGACAATACTAGAACTTTACATTATTTCCATTGCATTTCTAGTATTAATATCATTTTACAGCTCAGCATTCGACGGAGAAAGACTGCAACTTTAGGCCATGTTAAGGTGAAGAGTTTTGTTCTCCCTATCACCAGCTATGACGAGATTCATCGCTTGAACCAGACGACTTTTCTTACTTATTAATTTATTTATTTAGTTTATTACCTGTCTTTTCTAGATAATTTTGGTTAGCTAAGGAAGGCCCCCCTAGTAGTGGAGAGGCTTATGAGGGCTATCTCTGAACACTCTAGTTCCAGAGGACTTTCCTTAGCTGAGAAAATTCACATGGATGGAAGAAGAAAGCGATAATTATGTCCTCGTGTTGAAGGGGTACAAGAAGACAATATTCAGGCGTATTCAGATGTATAATGTAAAATGAATCGCTTAGGAAAAATGCGTTTGAAGGGAAACCAGAGAAAATCGATAAGAAAGAAGTGCTATAAAGTTTTTTGAGCCAAAGAGAGTGTGCTTCCTTGACATTAGCCTGATGTGGCATAACTATGCTCTTTTAAAAATAATTTGGCCTGAAATTGCCATCTATCCACCTAGAAAGTAGTTGTACGCAGAGATAAACACAAAAATATAATTTAAGTCATGAAGAAATGTTATGGTAAGAGTGTAGAAACGTATCATTGTCTCTTTCAGCCACTTAGTCAGGCGAAACAAGCTACAGAAGAACGAATCCCACAGCCAAGACGATGGTACAGTACAACAACGTAAAGCATAAATACAGTACCCCCGATACTTCGAACCGCAAAATTTAAGGGGTCGGGGTTCAGACCGGCTCGTTATTTTAATTCCAAGTGCCCATCAGCAGTAGTCTGGAATTTCGTGTGTCCTTGATCACTTGCGCTGTCTGTGCTTATTCCTGTTTGTTGTATTTTCTACTCCTAATTCTCTCTCTCTCTCTCTCTCTCTCTCTCTCTCGTTAGTCATCCTTATATCACCAGACGCCTAATCCTAGAGTTAACCTAGGATGCCCTGACAATTATACCCCCAATCTCCTGTCACAACTCATTGCCACCACCTCTCACTTCTGTCACCACTCATTGCCACCACTTCTCACTTCTGTCACCACTCATTGCCACCACCTCTCACCTCCTCTGTCACCACCCATTGCCACCACTTCTCACCTCTATCAACACTCATTGCCACCACATCTCACCTCTTCTATCATCACTCATTGCCACCATTTCTTACCTTCTGTATCACAACCTATTTCCTTCACTCCTCACTCTATCACCACTCATTGCCACCACTTCTCACCTCCTCTATCACCACTTCTCACCTCTTCTATCACCACTCATTGCCGCCACTTCTCGCATCCCTCATCAACACCTATTTCCTCCACTCCTCACTTCCTATAGTCACAATAATTTCCACCACTTCTCACCTATATAAAAGTCTCCTTCCATTACATCATACCTCCTCTCCCACCATCACTTCTCACCTCCATTGTCACCACTCTTTTCCACCACTTTGCCCCTCTTGATTCACCACTCATTTCCACCCCCGTGCTTCCTCTGATTCACCACTCATCTCCGCCACTGCATCACCAATATTAATTTCCATGCCTTCTCTCGTCTATCACAATTCATTACCACACATTTCCCCCGCTACTTCATCATTAGTTCTCATCCTCTCTGTCTCCTGTTTATTGCCATTCATTTCCACTATTTTCCACCGCTTCATCAATACGCATTTTCATCCCTTCTCGCGTATCACAGCTCATTTCCACCATTTCATCCTTAATCAAGAAATAACACTCACTTCTGTTGGGAAAAGTTCTTAGATCGAATTCCTTACCAAACTGTTCGTTGATGTTTATTCGAGCGTTCACTCCTTCTTACTTAACTACTGTTTGACGCTTCCAGCAGCATTCTGGCCTCTTCATTTACCCTATCCTTAGCATCTTTTGCAACTCTGCCATAAGCACCTTTAAGGTTGGGGAATGCTATGTGATCCTTCGTTCTCCATCTTATCTCCTACCGCTATACAGTACTGTGCATCCACGATTTTACCGTTTATATTTCGTCTGTGAACGCACGAGGAAAATGTCTGAGTTCACGAAGCTGGGTTCTTATATGCAAGGTGTAAGATAACGATTGAACTTGTGTGTGTTGTGTACTGAATTTTCGATGACGTTATCTTGCAAAGGAATTATGAATCCCTTAATTTATAAGTCTCTTAGGGCAAAAGTGATCTAAGAAGTTCAGTACAGTGAATTTTGATGAAGAACCTCCATAAGTCACTAGCTTACTGAAGACGACGACCTGAAGCAGTGTTCATTCCCCCGTCTTCCAGCTAGCAATGCCACAACACTGAAGCTGCGAATGTGCCTTGTCCAGTGAGTACTAAAATGAGTGGTAGGGGAGACACTTGTAGTAAGCAGATAGGAGCGAGAGATTCTTGCTTGAAGTATGGAATGGTAAAGATAAATTATTATTATTATTGTTATTATTATTATTAGTATTATTTGCAATGGATTCTAACAGATAAGTTCTCTTGGAAGACTTTAAGAGGAAAATGTTTATTCATAAAACTATGTATCTGTCATTCTCTACCTCAGTCAAAATCTTTTGTAGTATACACCTTTTAATCAGTTTGCATTTTTCAAGCAATTCAAAGTAAGTGAATGAGGACAGTGAATCTTCAGGTTCTTCAAAAATAATGTTTATTCATACTATTGTAATACATCACTACGTAACCTATTGATAACTGATCACCCTCATGACCAATATAATTTTGCATATTGTGACGGAAGGAAGTAGCCTAATTGGATCTCATCAGTACCATGACGCCTTTCTTTCATTTAGGATACGAAAGAGCAGATGATGCACCCTGAAGAAAATGTCTTGTTGTGACAGGATTAATGAATGCTGTATCCACCTTCTAAAATTTCTCTCTTGAGCTGAAAGAAATTACCTGGTAGTGGCATGGGCTATAAAAGACGTCATCGTAGTGAAGAGCTTACACTATGGTTATTTAAAAAATATATATATATATGCTCTTGCCTTCCTCGTGCCAATTTTTCACACCAAGCCCATTTATTTTGTTGTCTAAGTGTTCACTACTTAAACATCACTTGACTGATTTGTATTGTTTCCAGTCTTACCTGTATGAAATTCATCATTCAGTTTCATATTCATCATTCAGCTCATTTAAATTCTTTCAAATCTCATTTGTTCAGTTTTCATTATTGTCTACCTATTAACGGTACTTATTTAACTCATTTACATTGTTCCAGGTCTTGGTACTTTGCATTCATCACTCGCTACCAACGTACTATGTAAAGTACACTTCTGCATCTATATTGTTCCCAGCCTTATCGATTAAGTAACCATCAAATTTTACCAATTTATATCGCTCCCAGGCAAAAAGTTATATTTTTTCACTTTTAGAATTATTTGTCGTATTGCCACTGAAATTACAATAATTAGGCGAAAACTCTTAACAGAAAGTCATTTATATCTATGAGTTGCACTGGTTCATAATAGTGAATTTTCTTTTTATTGACCCAAATACGACATACAAATTGTTGTGACAAGAATGATTTTAAATTATTCCATGTGGACTCATGCACTTCCCTGTTTGTATGATGTAAAGAGAAACAATGCATTTTTCCATTCACATGCATTATGAAGACCATTAACACATCTTGTAAGGCGATTTCTGCCAATGATATCCAAATATATAAATCTTCCAGAAACATTTTTTTTTTTGTACTTTTTCTCTCTGAACTCCCCTTTCCTCACAATCCCTCCCCCTCTTTCACTTAACGACACTAGACACCAAGCGACAGCGGGTTAAAGAAAAGCGACCTGCTGCAACTGAAATAAGCTTCGCCAGTTTGCAGTAAAATGAGAAGAAAAAAAATAAAAATGGCTGACCTACCTCTAAATTGTAATTTCCCTATTTTACTTTTGACTGCCCTTGTTAGGACCTTAAGATGGCCAGGGTAAATTCAAAGAAGGCACAAGTTAGAACCACAGATGTTCAGATTAGGACCACAGGAAGCCAGAGTAGGACTGCCTAGTTAGAACCATACAGTAGGATGCCCAGCTTAAATTCATAGGATGCCCGAGACAACCAGTGAATGTCTAAGTTTGAGTCATAGGATGCCTGGGTTAGGAGTGAAGGATGTTCCTTTCACAGTTACTGTAGTTTGAGTCCTATTAGTTTTGTGTTTGGTCAATGCCTCTGTCTCAGTTCCGTCTCTGTCTATATCAGTCCGTATTAAGTTCACTACAGGATTGGACTTCTCGGAGGGAAAATGATAGCCAGAATGAATTTTCCCCATACTGGTGACGTATTGATGAGGTTGGGGTATCTCTAGGAGGAATTATGCCTGTGAAAGTTGGTATCCTGTAGTGGATATGTCTGTGTGTGTGTTAGTCTGTTTTGTCATCGGTAAAACCGACAGGAAGCGAACACAAGCTGTCATATGAAATGACACACAACAAGTAGTACTAGCTACTTTATAATTATGTCCCCCATTTTGTGGGCTCGAGCCTTAGACTTGGAGCTCACGCATCACGAGATGAGTACTCTAACCACCGAGTCATTCCAGCACCCTATTTGAGTATATACTCTCCTGCTTATCTTTATGTTCATACTTGTTTTCTGTATTTAGTACCAGCATTCCCCCTTCACAGAAACTGGCCTGCATTTACCGAACAATTAGCATCATAGGAAGCCAGAAGAAAATATTATTACACATGGAAAAGAGAGAAATAAGGGTTCAGAAAACAACAGTTACTACCTACATTTTGTGAAGACAGCATACTTTATTTCACTAAATTCCATGATAAGGAAAATTTACAGTTTACGTGAATTTCACGAACAATCAGTAGTTTCCCTCAGGATGTAAACATCTCGACATAACATACCGAGATCATAAATATAACACACACACACACACACACACACACACACACACACACACACACACACACACACACACACACACACACACACACACACACACACGCACACACACACACACACGCACACACACACACACGCACACGCACACGCACACACACACACACACACACACACAGAGTCAACAATTAACGTTGCAAACACTCGTATTATGTTTGGCTGGTACTTCCAGTTCGTCAAAATAGTAAACCGAATCTATCTCAAGACTTGTTGCACGAAAGCACATAACATTAAGAATAGTGCGATCTTTCACTAATGTGACATGCAGTGGCAGTACACTGTGGGTGCGATTATAAAGCGTATGTACGTTATTGTCTAAACCATGGCCCCCAACCTTTTTCGTTCAGTGAATCCCCATGACAAGAAAAGATAACCTCCATGGCTCTCTTTTCTAAGTCTTTCTTTGTAGAAGCAAAAAAAAGACACACTGTCGCCTCGAATGAACATGCTAGGTGCGCGATTTCAACATTGTCAGGTAACCAAGGCAGAGGACGAAATGCACGCACGTAAAAGAACACTCAAGAAGTAAGACGAAAATCTCAGTGGGGAGGTTGAAATTGCGTTATTAATACTTAGTTGTTGACGCTGATACAGACGAGCTTTATATCCTCCTAGGCATACAGATGTTTCTCACATCTCTCCGTAACCTCCGAAAGAAGGATGTTGAGCTGAAGGAGAGGAGCAGATCCAGCCAGCAGTTCACAGAGTTCACATTCAGATGAACTTGGGACTAAAACAACAACTAATACTGCCATGTAGCTATCAGTGATTGAGTCACGGGAAATGTACAACAGAGATATTTTTTCGTATGTGAACATATTTGTCATGCCACGAACTTATGCTCATTATCTTAAAAACTCAGATTCGCAGTAACAGGTAGACAAGAATGGCAGGACCAACCGGACTCCCAAGTTGCTGATAACAGCGTGGAAAATTAATTAATTCGTATCCAAACGTCCATGCTCCTCTCTTCAACTATGTCTTTGTCAAACGAACTGTTTCAAAATTCCCTGAGCTCGTCTTGCACTGCTACCGGGAAAGCTATCCACGAGACGATTGTTCAGAAAAGGATACCTCATGGATTTTGCCTCAGGGAAATTGATATGAAGTTATCTCGCTAGTGACTCTAGATATACAGTAGATTACCCTACAGCTGCCTGAAAAATACATCATGGGCTTCGAAAAGTAAACCATGACTTTCTAGTTGTGAAGCACTGATTCAAACCAATCTTACTGTGACCTATCCAATGAAAGAAAAACACAGAAAAACTTTATATATATATATATATATATATATATATATATATAAATTTTTATTGTGTGTGTGTGTGTGTTTATAGTTCAGATATTGCCCTCATTAAATAGCAAGAATTTTTTTTTTAATGCAGTACACGACATCTATCGTCTTTAAATACCTTTCACTAAGATTACAACTATATATCGTAAACAGTGGATACTCTAAGTTTTGATTACAGACTGACACGCCGTGTGCTGCTAGATGAGCTGGGAGCAGAAGGGGAACGGGGTAGGGCAGGTGTAGGGGTGACCCAGTATTACGATTTGTGTTACGTGATCCATTAGTTGCCCTGCCCTCACAACTCCCATCAAGTTGCTCACCGACGCCCTGTGGAAACAGCAAAAAGAGGAATAACATATAAGATACTATAAAGTGTAATGTTTTTTTTTTTTTTTTTTCAGTTTTTGTGCATAAGGATGGTGAACACATTATAATTATAAAGACTAGAGGAGAAAATTACATGAGCAGAGGGAGACTGGAGTGCTTCCCGGTGAGGTGTTGTACTGTGGTGTTGGCCGTGACGTCACACAGGTGAGAATGGACGCAGGCGGTCTCGTTGGTGTCTCTGTAGAGACGCCATAGATGGTTGAGGTGGTGGGCGATGTCGTCTTCGTGCAGGTCGTCGTCCAACAAGTTGTCAGCTACCAGAGGATCAGAGGACCAGACGTCACCCCTGAGGGATGGTGGAAGGCTGAAGCCTTGAGTGTCGTGCACGTCACGCCTCGTGCGCTGGACGCTGGAGCCCCATGGCAGCACCTGGTCGGGCAGGTCTGAGTCCCACAGCGACAGCGAACCGTCCCCAATGTCTCGACGACCACTGCGGGTACCATTCAACAATCGGAAAAGCAGGAAGCCCAGCAGAGTGCCAAGTGCTAAAGCACCTAACGCAATGTATGGATCTAAAGTGCTCATGTAGCCATAACCATAACCCCCGCCATAGCCGCCCCCATAACCACTGCCACCATAGCCACCATCTCTGCCAGCAACCTCTCCTTTTCTATTCATGGTTTCAACTGACTCATCTTTCTTTGGGTCCTCCGACTGGAACTCCATTTGCTGATTCATCCTTGGTTGAATCAGGTATTGACTGAAGTCCTCGGCTTGTGAGTCTCCTAACCTGAAGGTGCTAGCGATGTGCTCCAGCACGTCTCTCCGGAAGCGTTGATTATTCTGTGTCTCTTGTGAGGTGGTCGAGTTGTCATTACGTGTCTTCATAATTGACTTATAAAACTTATGGAGTTCAGGATTGTCGAATGATATAAGTTCAATATATTGATTGACCAGATCACCTGATATTCTGTCCTCAAGGTATGCTGAGACGAGGCGAGTCAGTACATTTACACTGGAAGTAAATTTCTCTGACGTGAAGTAGTCCACAATGCCGTTTAAACCATAGTCCCTGGTGAAATTATAGAAGGTATCAAAGTTTTTAATTGGTCCGAGGTATGGATTGATATTGTCTACAAGAAACTTAGCAAAATCTGGATCGAGTTTCTTCGCCAAAAAGCTCATGAGGTTGATATCGTCACCCAGACTCATAATTCTGTCGACAATCTTGACAGGAATGTGCTGCATGAAGGTCTCGAGGGAGTTCTCTTCCTCAACGTAGGCCAGGAGGCGCTGCCATGTTGATTTAATCAGAACCCAAACGCTTGAAGCTGTACTGTTTAAGGTGGCTGGAAAACTATGATCGTTTTCTGTTGGAAGGTTCTCCAGACCTGCAAATTCTTTCTCGAAAATGTTCTTGACAAACAGTAGAAATTTGTCATTGATTGTGGGTTTATCTGAAAAGTGATATTGTTCATGGCGAATTCCATCAATCGAGTTGATGGTGGGATTATCTACATCCGAACTATTGTACTTTTGTACTGAGCCATATAACGAGCTTGTAGAGTTGGAAAATAGCTCAGAATGGAGGTGATCTATGTGGTCAAGGATCTGTATCAAAGGTTTAAAAAAATCATCATTCACACCCAGAGTGTTTATGGTGTTCTTGAGATCTAAGCTGATGTTAAAACTCTGTCGTAGTGTTGGCAATACCAGAGAGTAAACATCACTCAGATACCCGGGACTCTTTTGACTCTCTGCTACTTTGTCCCTAAAGGTCTGGAAGAGGCCTGTCAATAGATTCTCCAACTCGCTGCTGCCTAAGGTGTCTGGTGGTTGTGACTGTGTGCTGTGATTGATGATCGTTGGTGAGGTTACGGAGGCCATCAGGATGCTTATGAAGATCAGACACTTGGTGTGTTTCATCTTGATGCCGATGATTCTGACAGGATGAGGAAATATTGTAAAGATATATTAATGAAAATGTAAAACATTTGCATTTAACATGAATTATATTTTTAAAAAAATATTAAACAACAGTACTAAAAAATGAAAGCTTCCTGCTTAAGAATGCCTTGAAATTGCGTGTTCACTTATCTTTTCATAATTGGTACGATACGGTACACTTTTCGTATGCTATATGATGAATAAAATGTTAGTTTTCTGTTGTTGCAGTTAATCATTAATTTTTAAGACAGTACGAATCAGACATTGTTTACGACACCCGTATGCGTTACATATATAGAAACATCAAAAAGGATGCTTGATGATAATATTTCTTGCTTTGTGACTTTTATATCCCTGCTTGCTTGTCAAGAAACCACCTTCCCAGCTTTTAAGGATGACTGAAGAACAGAACGATCACTACATATCTTTTTCAGTCCTAAGCACGAAAGTGGTGTGCTTACTTATTAGTTTTAACTGAGTAATTTTTGCAGCAAGTATAGATTTTTTGTAACAGGAACTGCCTACCACTGACGATATCAGTTATTAACCAGCTGGTACTTAGAATGTCTGAACCCGGCTTATATGACTGAACCTGATGCTTTATTAAAAAAAAAAAAAAAAATGGCGTCACAATACCTTCATACTCTTTCCCTTTGCAATTTTCGTTTCTTCCAATGATGCTAGAATGTGTAGGAAATACTCAATACTAATATCAGCTGTATGTTGCAATAGAATACGCTGATTGCTCGGTATTTCATTTACTTCTTTGGCCTGTACTATAATTGGCACAGCAAACTTCGTCGTAGTTTTCCTTAGAATTTTTCATGATGTGTCTACCTGATACTGATCTGTATGCTTGCAATGCTTTTTTTTTTTTAATAATATCAACAAAGTTTTTATAAGTGACATGCGATACGACATAAAGGTGCAATGTGCAAAATAAATAGCTCAAGAAGAAGCGCTACGAAGGCTCATATAACAACGAGAATACCGCCCCTTTTACATCTTTTGACTACGTAAGCAAACCTTTCTCCAGCATTCCATTGAGTAGTATTCGGCGGTGTAGAACAAGCTTAAAGTTGTATTTCTGATTAAAGCAAGAGAGTACCTGTGTACTGAAGCTTAGTAAAGGTGTATTTCTGATTAAAGCAAGAGGATATATGTGTACTGAAGCTTAGTAAAGGTGTATTTCTGATTAAAGCAAGAGAATATGTGTGTACTGAAGCTTATAGTCAAAGGTGTATTTCTGATTAAAGCAAGATAATATGTGTGCGCTGAAGCTTAGTAAAGGTGTATTTCTAATTAAAGCAAGAGAATATGTGTGTACGGAAGCTTGAATGAATCAAAAGGTTTTGAATGAGAGTAGACGCGTGATAGCAGATTTTCATTTTAACTTGGCCTAAGAATGCCATCTCCTCATCTTGAAAACTAATTGTAACAAAAACAGAAACTAGATTATGGCCCTAGTAATGAAGAACTGCTATCGATAGGATGTATAGCAGTACCATTGTCTTTTACTGCCAGTGGGCTACGTAAAATAAACTGCAAAAGGATGAAAATCTGGACCAATTGAAGGTGAAATAACTATAAAACCTTTGCAAGTGAACAAAAGTTTACGGAAGCTAAATTAACCATAGCGTGGTATTCGGTGGAACTGTATTGTGTAATATTAATTTAGGAAGATAATACAGTCTTCTATCTATTGCCAGACGCCTTAATCCCGTAAGGGGTGGCCACAAACATATCGCCTCCATGTTGCCCTGTCCAACACCATTTCGCTGCCCTGCTCTCAGCTCACTCCCCCCCCCCCCTCATATAGGCTACCTCTCCACTCCATCCCTCCCTCTCTTCCCCTCCACCTCACCCACATACACCCTCCTCGTCAGTCTAACGCTCTCCAACTTCTCCATATGGAAAGCCATAATATAATCTTGCTGAAGCTTATTTTAAGAAAAAGTGATATTTGGCGGCGCTGAACGAACGTAAAGGTATGATACTGATCTTTGAGTTATTGTTGTACTACCCCATTCTGTCTGATCGAGCAGACCCATCAACCGCAGGCAAGCAACAGCTCCTGCAGGGGCATCCAGTGCAATGAACCGTTGTTCTTACGCGAGTGACAGCCCTCGCCACAGCGAGGCGCGGGGATTAGTGTGAATATTTGGTTCCTGGGTGGACGCTTCATTTGCATCTCCACTCAGTTAACCGGGGCACCACAGTAGGATCTGCATCAAATAAGAACGAAATGAGGCTTGATTTGGGCAAAAAGTGGTATTCAGTGGTACTGAACAGTGGTTTGGGTGTAATACTAGTCTTAGCCAGAGAAGATGAGTGGACCGTGGCGTGAAATAACCACGTCATGCTGTTCAGTGGCGTTGAATAAACGTAAAAGTATAGTACTAAGCTTATCAGGAAAATAATCACTTTTTGGTGCTTAAATTTATCGCCGATCTTTACCTCAGCAACCTAGTGTGAATCTCCATTAACTCGAGTGCAAGAGCGACGTTGGGAGAAGGAAAATTATTGTATTTATCTATCGTTAAATCTTAACTGATTTTATCTCAGCACGCGTCTACGTTTTTCAAGAACTTCTGCTGATTTACATTATAACAGAATACAGAAAAAAAAAAAAAAAAAGAGAGAAAATACGAGTCGGCTGTGAGCTTCTACGTCTCATTAAGCTTCGCTCAGTCACGTCACGACATCTGGAAGAATCTGAAAATTTTTGGCTGGGAATCAGATTTTTAACCTCTTCCATCCGGTGGCGTTTCTCTCTCTCTCTCTCTCTCTCTCTCTCTCTCTCTCTCTCTCTCTCTCTCGCCTATTCTTGCTGCCACAGACAATTTTGTTCATATTCCGAGTGATATCTAGCAGTAAAGGGGCAAGAGAACGTAAATGGAACCCTTCCAATTAGAAATATTTCTCCTGTGTAAAATAATCTGTAAACAGCGATAATAAAATGGAACAAGTATAAAATGGACAAGATGCTGGAGCTTCAGGTCCCCTTGGTTATTGCCCATGGTGTGGCGTGGATTGGGAAGGTTATTTTATGTGTGTGCTCCGGTGTAAGTGGTGTGGTGTGATATGGTATGGTGTGATGTGGTGTAAGTGGTGTGGTGTGGTGTAAATGGTGTGGTGTGGTGTAGGTAGTTTGGTGTGAAATGGTATGGTGTGATTGGCATGGCGTGATGTGGTTTTGTGTGGTGTGGTGTGATGTGGTGTGCCTTCGCTAAAGTCGCTAAAATCGACGAGAGTGAAACACCTCTTTTCTGAAAAATGTTAGTGAGATACTGATGGATAGAGCCACTCCTAGAAATGATCCCACATCTAAAAAGGCGTCACCAAACAGAATGAGCTAAATAGGCAATCAGAGGGTACTGTCTCAGCTCAGTGCTCCTCAACGGCGTGTGTAGTGAGCATTGCGTTATTTATGACTGATTCAGGGTGATTCTATGGATTAACTTGGCGTCTGGCGGATTGCTGCTAGGTGATTTAAACGTCGCGGAAATTGCCTTTCAGTTCTGGCACATTTTTAGAAGACTCAGGGTCACGCAGTCCAACATCCGAGACGTGTCTACTTTGTCCAGTCTGTTCATCTGTCTCTGCCGTTCAGTTCAAAGTGGTTACAGGTGTCTAATTATGTTTCTAGGTACAGAGTCATTTTTTAAATCAATACAGCTCAGACACTGCCATCACAACATACTTAGACGTTATTGCTGTTATTATTGCCTCGGTGATTGCACTGGGACCAGAAGGCAGGCTCCCAGAACACCTAACACCACCTGTCTTTATGTGAGAATGCGAGGTACGGAAGTTTTGGGAGCAAGAGAACTGACGAGTGATGGGAATGGAGGGGTGAGGCGTATATGGGGAGGCACATGACAAGGGCTGCGCCTCCTTTTTTAACTCTGCAGTAGATGAAATTATCTCTGCCTAGTAAGCGTTTGGTAGAGCAAGTGCATCATTCAAAGCACTTTTTTTGTGTATGGCTATCTCTTGGGTAAAGCCGAAATATTCTAAGGCTTGAATGATGAGTTATTGGATATGTGAGCAAATTCACTGGATACTCTGACGATAGGTCTCTTGCATTTGTGCTATAGTAATATTGGATCTTAACCCACCTAATTTATTAATGGAAAATAATGTGACGATAATGAGGCCAGATATCCCATCCCTCTTAACCTAAATAGCAAGGTCTTACTCCGAGGCGTTATTATTTTCTGCATCTCGAAGACAGTATTTTCCGAGGATTTATAGGAGACTTTCTGGTTCTTCCTTATCGACATATTTCCGATTATACTGTAGAATCTTAGTACTCTCAGGGTCCTGTGGCTAACGTTCAGCTGCATAAAATCCTCTGGCATAAGCTGGAATAATATAAAGTTTTCTGGACCATGAGAGGATTGTTGATATCAGGATAATAGTTATGCTGCTGTGGCCCAATCTCAGCTGAGTTTAATCGCCTGGTGTTTGCTAGAGCAGAATAGCAGATTTGTTTTGATTATAAGGGGATTAATATTTACTTGTACCTTACTTACACATGCCTATAATAATAACAATAATAACAATAATAATAATAATAATAAAGCTCTTAGGGCGCATCACGCGAAATCTATCACTACGGAAAAGGTAGAATGTGGTGTCCTTCAACCTCATCACTTCAACCTCCTCATTTCTACATTGTCCTTCTCACCTCCTAGCGATAATCTCTAACCATGGAGAAACCTGTCGCAGTTAGGAATTAGCAGCAGTCTTGATTATTGTCGCCACTGTGATGCATCGCTCCAAATCTAAAGAAAGTTGTCAGAAGGATAAAGGAGTCAGGCTTATAAGAATATAGTTCATTGTGTATACATTGGTGTAGAAGGGGAAAATAGGAATAAGTAATTGCTGTGAGGAGGGAAAATTTAATTATTGCAGAGAGGAAGGAGAAAATATGCATGCAACAGGTCAACCATGGACCTGTCTTCCTCTCTCTGTATGTCCTTCCACCTATGACCTCCAGTCTTTTAAACACAATGTGTCTAGCCATCTCGAAATAGATGGATCTTGAAATTGGCTTTTATTTTTTTTTCCTGGAATGAAACAGTCTTGCTGACTTCTGGCCATTGGTTCCTTCTTCTTTGCGTAAAAATATGCGGGGGAGGAGAAAGACTAGATTTTATTCCTATCGACTATACGGGTGTCATTCAGGCAGACAATTTTTATTTTCTGAGTCACAGTCTACCCCGAGAATCAAACCCACAATACTCGTTTACATCCAGGTCCTTTACTGTACTTTTGGGTGAACTGGGACAAGGGGGGAACAGACTGAATCCACCAGTCCGACCAGTTGGAGCTGGAGATGCTAACCAGTTCCCATATCCAAAAAAAAAGTTGATGCTTCCAGCCTTATTGGTACTTACGTTTTTTCTTGAACTTCTTTGGTGAATAGTTTGCTATATGAATTACCTAAAAAGTTCTGGTGTTTACTCTTGGCAGGAGAGAGAGAGAGAGAGAGAGAGAGAGAGAGAGAGAGAGAGAGAGAGAGAGAGAGGTGGAAGATATGTCAGTTTTGCGTGTGCGAAGAAGAAAATAAGGACAGTTACATCTAAGGGTAATGAGAAACGAGGAAAATAACTGAGGAGAAGAAAACAGATTATATGAAAAAAAAAAAGTAATTGCGGAGGAGGGAAAAAAAGGACAGGACACAGCTGATGGTAAACACTAGTAATAATAATAATAATAATAATAATAATAATAATAATAATAATAATAAAGAAGGGATGAAGGAGACTAAGGGCTGACGGCTTGGATAATGAAGGAGTATTATTGCAATGAATGGTAAAGATACGGAGAAAATTTGCTGAATGGAAGAAAGAAATAAGAGGGAAGAGAAACGTTGGATAAAAAATTCTGAATGAGATGGACAAACAGAAATAATAACTGCCGAGGTGAGGGAGATATACTGAAAATTACTATGAAAATAAAGGAGGAAGTAAAAAAAAAATAACTGTGAAAAGGAGACTACGGAGAAAGAAGAGAGATTAAGGGAAAAAAAAAAACGTGGAGAGGGAGAAATATGGAAATAGAAAAGAGAATTAGAAATTTAAAAGAACTGTAGGCAGGAAGAATAAATTACGCGGAATAACTGTAGAAGGAGAGAAAGTAGAAATGGAGGATATGACTACAAGAGGTAAGACAAACATGGGAGAAATATATGTGAAGGAAGGGAGTAAATAGGGCAAGTGTCCACAAAGGGGAAGAGATAAAAAATATAATTCTCGTAATTCCAGGTATGAAGACCAGAAAAAATAATTTCTAAAAGAATGGAAAAAGCAAGGAGAATAACTACATAATGAAGGAACAAAATAGGTGTCGGAGAAATAATTTATATCTCCTGCAGATGGCAAGGAAAAATATGGGGAACAACAGAGAAGAAATAAAAAGAAAATCGAAATAGAAAAAAAAAAAACGAAAGGAATATGCCACAAGGAAAATACCTTGAAATTGGAACCAGTAAGGGAGATTTCTGGGAAGTTTGAGCTAACAGAGAAAATAAATGAGTGAAGCGAAAAATGGGTCAAATAACTGGAGACGGGCAGGCCGTGAGTTGCTGGGATTGCTGACGCTATGGTGCGGAGAGGGGGAGGGGCTGCAGTGTGTGACGTAACGGAAGACCTCAATGTTGATTGGCTGTGGCTGGTGTAGGGGGCGGGGAATAATTGTGGGTCGAGTCCTTATTGGCTTAAGAGATTTTTCTCCACATCTTCCACAGTTATTCCCTTTGACTGTTACATCTCATTAATATATATATTTTTTTTACTATTAATGAGTGATATATCGAGTTAAAACCTATAAATAGCACACTAAACGCAAATGGAATATGCAAAACTACTTGCTATGAAAGTTCTCCAAAGATTCCAACGAAAATATAGCTCTGTGACCTTCTTGGTTAAGCAATAATTGCTATGTACAGCCGGCCTGTACTACCTTTCCAGAACTGAACGGAATCTTGACTGAAGGTACTATTGCTGTCTGTTATGTTAACAAAGCATGAGCATAGGCTACTTACACCGTGCGGATATAGGTTCAGATTATTCCATCGTTCGCTTGCGAGGGGGGAGCCTAGAGGTGACGTGAGGCGTTGTGCAGTACATTGAGTACCATCAAGGAGGAGTGTTAAACCGTACCAGAATTAAGATATTCACAGTGACTCCTCCACAGCTCCATGCAAGGGCATCAAATGAACAGATATGCTAAATGTATCTTACTAGAAGCTGATCCAAATCTAGTATAGAGCTTTACGAGGCATGTATTCTAGCAGACAACGACTATGTACATACTCATACATTATATACACCCATATACAGGGCGTCCCGGGAGGAAAGGACATACCGTAACTTTGGGAAATAATTGATGAGAGAATTCTAAGCAAATAATGCTACATGAACATGCGTCCAAACCTTAACCGTTTCGGAGCCACAGTTACTGACGACCTTATGGGCGAAAATAGGAGTACATACGGGAACTGAAACGAAAAAATATATATATATGCATGATAGTCACTAATAATGTTGACCGAACCGTCCCCCCAAAACACGAGGAACAGCCCGGCAGAATGAGAGAGCAGCAATATACAACAATATTTGTATGTCGCCATCAAATATTAACATTTTGACAGCTGATATTCCTTTCACTTGAACGAATCGCCTATTGTCTGATTCATACACATATACGAGTATAATATTAAAAAGGTTACACTTAGCAGATACTAACATTCTTAAAGCAACGTTCTCTCTCAGATGAACAAAACTGGCTGCAGTTAACCTAGAGAAAAATTGATAAATAAAAAAATAAAAAAAAGCGTCCATGGCAGCAAAGGGTTACTTAGCAGTGGGTTTACCATCAGTCGCTACACACACTCGCTTCTTTATCTTTAACAAAATTCCAGTGTCGAGTGCAGCCCTCCCACCGTTTATTACCTAGTGTTTTTTCATCAATTTTAATACCTGTACTATTAATATCATCATTATACCATCATTGTTACCACCATTACTGTCCCCACTAACGCTGCCACCACTATCACCATTAATGCGACTGCTGTCATTAATATTCCTGACACCATTACTCTTTCATTGCAGCTGACTACCACCATAGCAACCCTCACCACTGCCTCCATCACCATTATCACCACCACCACTACCACCATCACCATTATCACCACCACCACTACCACCATCACAACTACTACCATCATCTCCACAACCTCAAATCACATATAACACAATCACCACCATTACTACTACTACTACTACTGCTGCTACTGCTACTGCTACTGCTACTACTACTGCTACTGCTACTACTACTGCTACTACTACTACTACCACAACCTCCAGCACAAGCAGCTCAATCACTTCTACAGCCACCTCTGCTAATATCATTACCATCACTGCTGCCATAATCACCAGTTCCAACCACTTCTACACCTCCACCACTACGTAACTATTACTGCCACAAATACTGTTACTACTTCTACTAACTTAACAACCATCACCATCACGACGACGACTATCACCATTACCACCGTCACTACCACCACTGCCATTACCATCACTGTTACTACTACTGCTATTATTACCCACCTCTTCCTCTCTTGACGGGAACACGCCTCTGTATGGCTGTCAGTTGTCGTACCCTGTCTCCTGTAAGGGTATGAAGCAGCTTGTGGCTCTATGGCTGTGTGTGTGTGTGTGTGTGTGTGTGTGTGTGTGTGTGTGTGATTTTGCTTCTTTGTGTGTGATTGTATTTTTTATATTATGAATGTGTTTCTCTGTGTAAGGGTGTAAGAATTTGCACTTTTTTCACTCTAAATGTGTGTCTTTAATTTCGCTATGAGTCTGTATATATGTAAATATATTTGTTTCCTTTTCTCTGTCTCTGTCTCTCTCTCTCTCTCTCTCTCTCTCTCTCTCTCTCTCTCTCTCTCTCTCTCTCTCTCTCTCTCTCTCGAATTGTGACGTTCTGTCTGTAGTCTTTTTTATGCGAGTGTTTACGCAGATACTTTTAATTCGTCTCAGTGAAAGTGATTCTTCCAGACTTATTGGTACTACATAAGTTTTTCTTGAACTTATTTGGTGAATAGTTTGCTACATAAATTACCTAAAATTTCTGGTGTTTATAAAACCACCCCTCTCGGTGCCTCTCACTCCGATCGGCTACCTCGTTTTCTGTCACTGGTCGTGGGAGACAGCGAAGCTGCGAGTGCGTGTTGGATTGTGTGGGAAAGAAGGAGAGAACAGACTGACGTACACCCCTCTCGCCTGCCGCTGCAACACTGCCACCACTTACCTCTCACAACCACCTTGACACCCGTTCCATACTGCCAGTCACCACCAGAGAGGGAGGTGGAGTGAGGGCAGAGAAGGGGGGCTGAAATTTTGAAAAGAAAGAAAGGGGCGGGTAATTTTAGAAAGACAGTGGGGACAGAGACGGTGGGTGATGGACTTTGGGAAAATGTAAAGCGTATCGATCTCCAGTTCTGTGTAAGGTGACTGTTAAATGCTGGAAGGGAGAAGAAGACTAGGTTAAAGAAATGAAAGGAGAAGCCACTTTTAATCTTTTCACTAGTTGGTCTTCAATAAGCTGAATAAAATAATCTGGTTTTAACAAGAATAAAACGAGAAACTTGTCGATGTACCTGGTGGCTTATATTTGAGATTGTTTCCAAGCTCTACTGAATTCTGTCAGAAGCTGATTACGGCTGTCAAGTGGCAGCAAAACAAAAAAAATTATACTAAGGAGGTTAATCTTCTTTAGTATAAGAGACTGCTGCGAGACTGATGTGGATTAATTTACCGTAAAGTGTAATTTAACCCTTCGCCGACGAGGGACAATTCTTAAGCTGAATGAAATCGTCTGGTGGGAACAAAAATATAACTGCTAAGATTTCCGTCGTCCCCAGGGCTCTTGTCAAGACTTTGTTTAACCCTGTGTCAACGAGCAGCAACCCCTAAAATGAATAAAAATTGAATGGTTGCAGCAAAAATTTAATAAGTAAGATATCCTACTTTCTGTAAAGGATACGAACAATTGAGAGAAGAAGAGATAGGATATTTAGTAAGGCGAAGAAGGGATATTTGTGAGGCATGGTTAGATGAAAGAAGGAGTAACATCAGGGTGGAGGAAAACAGGGAGAAAGAGGGGTGGTTATGCGGTCGGTAGAGGACGGAGAACGAGCGGTGGTGTCTGGGAGAAGAATGACCTGAGGATGTGTCTGGGAGAAGGAGAGGGAACTGTTATTTGATATGGCGGAGAATGAATTGTGTTTTGGCCTAGGAGGAGGTGAGAGAACTGTTGCAAGGAGTCTGAGAGGAGAAATTGTAGTTTTATTAGGAGAGAGGGAACAAGGAGCTCTAGCTGAGTTTTGGAGAAGGAAATGTAGTTGGATTCGGGAGGAGAAAGCACTGTGGTTGGGTTTGGGAGGAGAAGGAACTATGGTTGGGTTTGGGAGAGGAAGGAGAAAGAACTCTGGTTGGGTGTGAGAGGAGAAAGACCTGTACTTGGATCTGGAGGAAAAGGACAGTGGAACTGTGGTTGGATCTGGGAGGAGAGGGAGCACCTGACGCTGGAAGGGATATCTGAGGAGACAGTTTTAAGGAGGCGGAGGTGAGGATATAGGAGTGGAGAAGAAGGAACTGTCTTGGGAGTTAAATAGTCCCACAAATATATGGATATCCCACTATTTGCCGTTACGGCAAAAAAAGAAAAAAAAATCAGTTAGGGGATTGAAATTACTAAATATCAAAGGACACTGCTCTTTCTATGCCACGTGTCCTTCCAACCTGAAAATGGCAGAAATATCAAAGCTAAGAGGATGATACAGTATTCCAGTTTTTTCTTAAGTCCTAGCGGTCTCCCATAGTTAAATGAAACCTATTGGCGTTACCCTGAAAAAAGGCGAAACATTGTTATTCTGCAAGGCGCATTGACTATTTCTAACTCTTTGCTCCAAATGGTCCCCTTTAAGTTGAACAAAGTTACTTGGTGTTTGCCATGTTATAACCAATTATGTCTGCAGACTGAAAGGACAAATAGTGAGTTAATGGAACAGTGGAGAAACCGATGCATCTGAGAGCAGAGAAAGAGACACATCACTGAGTCAGGATAAGTGCAGAAGCGAGACTGGAGGAGGGTATGTCTGTGAGTGTGGGTGTGATTGGATCCATATACCAACCGTGACATTATACTGGCGTCACTGCAGGGCGTGTCCAAGGTAAGGATGTCACTGCTGCGTCACCTTGGTCTCGAGGTTCATCAGGCTGGGATTCGGGTAACTGACGATTGGGGTTCAACTATTCTCGTGGAAATCGTGGAAATGTTGGAGCTTCGTGGGAATTACTGCAGCTGCTAGAATTATTTTGTGACGGGCTGAAACTGCACGCACGGACTCTCTCTCTCTCTCTCTCACACACACACACACACACACACACACACACACACACGCACACGCACACGCACACGCACACGCACACGCACGCACGCCAGTACTCAGTAACGCCCAAGCACCATGCCAAACAACAATAGCGATAAAAATGTGGTGTTGAATTGAGATACTTCTAACAATTCTTCCTTATTCTATACGACTTTAATTAATCTCAGGTTACGTTTCTGCACTGCTTGACTCTACTTAACCCTTTCAATGCAATGCCGTCTATGTTTATTTCGTTCTGGCTGACTCCATGCTACTTTATTAAACTTTGGAGACGCCCTTTATAATGAAGGGGATTAGGACAATCTCCGTTCACCCGTGCACTACAGAAGGTTCTCCCCAAGCTGGAAGTGGCTGACTGACAGATGTAATGCAGTAGATATCTTATTGCAGTGAAAGGTCTAATTATTAGCCGAGGCAGGAGCATAATCAGTTTCATTTAATCCCTCTACCACGATGACATATTTCTAGACACCGGAGCATCTCTTGAAGCGGCCCAATCAATCAGTCACATCCAAAAGATTTCTTTGGACTCAGGGCAGTTTTACTCACACAGACTTTAACAACGCCCCATATGACGGTCCTCACGGTCTCGCATCGACCAAGTAATTTCGTTTTAGTTATTTTTTTGTCCTTTTTCCAGAGTAGTTTATTCAGTTCAGGAGAAATATTGTGAACTGGACGACGGGATATAACCTAGACTGTCCCCTTCACCACCAGAATACTTTCGTAAGATTAATAAATTTCTTCGATATCAGTAAGAATAAAATAAAAATGATGTCCGCGTGTTGAAGGGATAAGTTATTTTTAGCTACGTCAGAGTCAGTGGATTTGTTCAGCCGAGAATTGCCCAAAATTACGGGTATTTCTCCCACTCTTGAGCGCTGTCTTGTTTTTGGATCTTCCCCAATTATTATTTTTTTTTTCTGATGGAGTATAGTGATGATGACGAAAGTGAGGAGGAGGAGGAGGAGGAAATGGAGGAGGCGAATGATGATGATGATGATGATGATGATGATGACGATGATGATGATGATGAGGAGGAGGAGGAGGAGGCTGAGAATCATGAGGATGACGATGAGGATGAGGACGATGTTGATTGTGATGATAATGATGAAAATATAGTTCACTTCATTTGTGATATAACTGATACTATATCGATTTTGCCACTGATGTCCTTCTCTTTATTCTTACTCCTTTCACTACGAGGACGTCATTATTACTTTATACATCCATTATCCTACAGTTTTATTCACCATAGGAGAGACCTGTCGTATTGAGAGGGTTAATGCCGTTTACTTTGTTAAAACAATAATTAATTTAAAAGCCTTGAGTGATGGAAAGTATAATATATTAACTCCCTCACTACAATAACTCCTTTCCTTATATTTACTCCAAACGGCTTGACCTAGTACATTGTGACCCAGTGTAGCCTACTGAAGGTGATGATGAAGGCTACGAGTATATCTAACCTCTCTAGTTGAAAAAAAACTTTTAAATTTGAACAATGTCGTCGGGAAATAGTATGGATAGCCTTAAGTTTATTATGCTATTTTACTCACGTGGTCAGCGGATCAGCTTAATGTTCATTAATGAATATTAAAAATATGTTTATAGAGACAGGAAAGGCTACTCATCGCCTTTATTTTGCTTTAAAACATATTTTATGTAAACCAGACTGAACTACCTAAGAGCTGGCAGCTTCTCACTCGCATGCTTAGATAGCAAACGGTTACCTGACCTGTCTCTAGCAATGGTTATGACAATATATTTCACAATTGTCACTCACTCACCACTACCACCATAATCCACACACCACAACCGCCAGAAGGCACAATGACCATCACCGCTTTCTACTGTCTTCATCATCAACCACGACATTAAACATCATCATTACCATTATCATTATCATCATCCAGGCCTCTGTTCCCACCCAAAGATGAGGTTGGCACCGGAGGAGCATAAAAAAAAAAAAGAAAAAAAAAAGAAAAAAAAAGAGGTACTAACCTGAATTTACCCAATTGAATGCGTCACACTTCTATTCACTCACAATTTAAACCTCCGAAACCCTGGAGCATAACCTCACCCCTTCCGCCATCCCCCCAAAAAAAAACATTCTGTGTGTAGCTCAGCTCTCACCTATATGACAGAGTCAATTACAACTGTCAAGTTAAAAAGGTTAGTGCACAATATTCATCCAACCAGATAGATCGTTTTTCATTTCCCTAGACTTGTTAGTTCCTGCTACTTTCTTTCTCATACACCCACTTACCATATCCATCCATCTTTTTCTAGACCTGTCAAGCTCCTTTCACTTTCAAATTCGCTTGGATATACACTTTTCACTACTCTATTTTCACCCATTCCCTTCACATGCCCATACCGTCTAAGCACATTTTCTACAACGCTGGTGTCCACTGATCTCCTTACTTCGCATCCTTCACGAATTACGTCATTCCATATCTTATCCACTCTCCATACTCCACACACATTCCTCAGTAGTCCCACCCCCACTACGCTTACTCTCGATTTTTCATTTTCATGCCACACCGTAGTCTCATATCCGTATGTTGGAGTAGGCATTAAAACTCCTTCACGCAAGCCTTCTGCAGACCCCACGCTCGGATCTCTTTTTTCTTATCAAGGCCTTCATAGCGCCAGTCACTTTTTTTCTGTGCACCACTCTACTTTCCACTTATTTTGCACATTTATCTCTCTTTATCCATCACTGCACCCAGGTACTTAAATTCCCTTATCAGTTCCAGTCTTTATCCATTTACCATAGCATCACACTGGGAATCCCCTTCACTCTCAACAACTATAATTTTACTCATACTTACATTTACATTCAACGCACGGTGCACACAGATATCTAGAGAACACTGTAACAATCTACCGAGCTCTTCTCCGTTTTTGGCAAGCAGCGCTAAATAGTATGCATACATCAGATTTGAGATACTACATCCTTCCTCATTCTTTACCAAGGACATGTCTCTCTCCGTTAGACTGCGTGTATTTTAACCTCTCTTATAATACCATATCTATCTATCTATCTATTTACAATTTATTTATTTACATTTATAATTAATTCCTAATTTATTTTTTACTTACGTACTGAACAACCATGAGGATATCACGCTACCTATCTCCCAGCAACAATGATATTGAAACAATCACTTAGATGCTCACCTACCCTTACGGACGCTGTACTACCATCGTAAAAGCTCTTAACGTCACTAAACGGTCTACCATTACACCATACATACGCAAAACTACAATTATATTCTAAAAGATGTTTGGTTTAACTATTTACCGCGAACTGGGAGGCCCTCAGGCAGTACTTCTTTGATTTTCCCTGGAATGATTATTGCTTCCATGGCCGTGAGCCATCTGAGTGTGCCTTGCGCATTACGGAGGTTATTCTCTCGGGCATGGAAGCATACATTCCTTTCTCATATCCTTTGACTAACGCAAGAAAGCCTTGGTTTAATCACGCTTGTTCTAATGCTGTCCGCAACAAGGAGAAGGCCTACAAAAGGTACCGGAGCCAACCCACCCCTGAATCACATCATCTTTACGTTTCTGCCCGGAATCGTGCTAAGTCTGTTCTTCGCTCTGCTAAAAATAATTTCATCCATACTAAATGCTCTCAACTCTCCAACTCGAATTCTTCCCGCTCCTTCTGGCACCTTGCCAAAAATCTTTCTAACAACTTTACCTCATCATCCTTCCCTCCTCTTTTCTACTCTGATGGTTCTGTAGCTATTTCTTCTACTGATAAAGCAGATCTCTTCGCACAGACTTTCTCCTCCAATTCCACCTTAGACGATTCTGGTGCTGTTCCTCCATCACTTCTCCCCTCTGACTTCCTCATGGCTGACATTAGAATTTCTTCAGTTGATGTATTTTCTGCCATCACTGGCCTCAGTACTAACAAGGCATATGGGCCTGATGGGGTCCCTCCTGTTGTTCTCAAGAACTGTCCTTCTGTGCTTACACCCTGCCTAGGCAAACTCTTTCGCCTTTGTCTGTTAACTTGTACCTTTCCTTCTTGCTGGAAGTTTGCTCTCATTCAGCCAGTCCCAAAGAAGGGTGACCACTCCCAACCCTCCAACCATCGTCCAATTGCTTTAACGTCCTGTATTTCAAAAGTTTTCGAGTCAATTCTTAATAGAAAAATTTTAAGGCATCTTTCCTATCACAACCTTCTTTCCGATCGTCAGTATGGGTTCCGTCATGGACGCTCCTCTGGCGATCTTCTCACCTACCTTTCAGACTCCTGGTCATCCTCCTTTCGGGACTTTGGCGAAAGCTTTGCCATTGCACTTGACATCCCAAAGGCTTTCGATCGAGTCTGGCATAAATCTTTAATTTCCAAACTGCCCTCCTACGGTTTCTATCCTTCTATCTGTGCCTTTATCGCTAGCTTCCTTTCTGGTCGTTCTATAGCCGCTGTTGTAGACTGCCATCGTTCTTCTCCTAGATCTATCAACAGTGGTGTTCCTCAGGGCTCTGTCCTATCACCAACTCTCTACCTTTTATTCATCAATGATCTTCTAAGCTGTACATCTAACCCTATCCACTCATACGCTGATGACTCCACCCTTCACCTTTCCATTCGGTTCCCGCAACGCCCATCTCAACAGTTATTTCAAGAAACAAGGGATGAGGCTATGGCACACCTAATGTCCGACTTGGCTCGTATCTCTGACTGGGGTAAAAATAATATGGTCGTCTTTAATGCATCTAAGACTCAGTTCTTACACCTGTCAACCCGACAAAATCTTCCACAGGTATACCCATTAATGTTTAACAATATTCAGCTTAATCCTGCATCATCCTTGAACATGCTTGGGGTTTCATGTACTCAGGACTTATCTTGGAAAGATCATATTACATCTCTTGTAAAATCTGCTTCCAAGAGGTTGGGTGTGCTAAGCCGACTCCGCTCTTTCTTTACCCCTGCACACTTGTTGACTCTATACAGGGGTTTTATCCGCCCCTGTGTGGAGTACAACTCTCATGTGTGGGGAGGCTCCCCACATACAGCTCTTCTCAATAGGGTGGAGTCAAAGGCTTTTCGTCTCATTAACTCTCCTCCTCTTACTGACTCCCTTCAACCTCTGTCTCTTCGCCGCACTGTTGCATCTTTATCTCTTTTCTATCGCTACTTTAATGGTCGCTGCTCCTCTGAACTGTCTGCTTGCATTCCTCCACCTCTACGACGGGCGCGTAGCACCCGTCTGGCAGCAAACTCTCATCCCTTTTCTGTCCAACTCTCTAATGCAAGAGTTAACTGTTACTCCCAGTCTTTCATTTATGCAACAGGTCAGCTCTGGAACTGTCTCCCTCTATCTGTATTTCCTGCTGCCTATGATCTCCAGTCTTTCAAACGCAGTGTGTCCAGGCATCTCAAAATGATCGGATCTTGAATTTGGCCCTCTATTGTATTTTGTTTTTCTCTTGGAGGGAACTGTTACTGCGGGCTCATGGCCTTTGGTTCCTTCTTCCTCTCATAAAAAAAAAAAAAAAAAAAAAAAAAGATGAAGACTTACCGGTAGATGCCAAGTTCTGGCCAGCTCCAGAGGATTTCATGCTGACTAAGGTCAAATAACTTATTTTGGTAATCGTCCCAGGATTTTATTCAGTTGAGAGAGGGCCATGTCCGACAAAGGAAATAATCCTAAGGCATAGATTGTCGGAGATTACATATCAAGCTTATTTCCTTCTCTGTTTCGTTCCAAACGAGGTCAAAGGGCCTTGGTCTAGTTCTCAGCAGCTCATGTGAACAAGAGAACTGGGTTAGAAAAATGGTGGTGGTGATGATAAAAATAACGATGATGAAGTTACCAGGCACAGTCACTACAGCCACTGTTGCAGCCAACAACCAGCATCAACAGTTATCAGCGCTGTGGTCTTTTGGAACTGTTTTTACAACTCCTCCATTGTTAAAGGCTGATAGTTTCGTCACATGCTGTCTCGAAGAGAAGGCTTTTGACTTTCTGATTTGTGTCTTGAAAGCCCACGTACAGAATTTTTAACACAGACAAGAAAATACAGTTTAAATTCTATCATGGCAAGCTTACCTATCAGCTTCATGTCTTCAGACTATTGCTGACTACCTATTAATTCTAAGTCTTATTTTTTCATTGAATTTAACAGTTTTTTCTTTATCTGTGTTAAAAACAAGACTTAGTTCCTTAACATTAGAGCAATTATGAGCTAGGCTGAATCAAAGCAATAATATTCTCCTGATGCACGACTTTGTGCTTTTAGATACAATGAGGTTAAAGCTGGACTATTGGGTCATCCTTAAGAAAACACGGATCCTAGTGGTAGAATCCTTTAATTTATTATTTTTTTTTAATATATACTGACTCCGTTCTCTGTAGTGTCATAAATTACTTAAAGTTTAAAGTTTTGCCTGATGGTAGAAAGTTGCCAGCGTTATTTTGGTTCCAAGAAGGACTTTTGCATCCAGATACGTTGGGTATTGCTTTGTTTCACGCACACAAGTTCTGCCTACATAAACATGAACGATTATTTGTTAATCATTATAATAAATGTGTAACCAAGTCAACATTTCTAGCTATACTGCAACTTTCTTTTCACAAATTATTGCAAAAAATTATACCCTTTACCATTTTATCTTAATATATTTTGCATTTAAGTTACTATCGTGTGGGTGGACTAGATCTAAGTTCTGTCTTTGTAATAGCCATAAGGGTCCTGCTTTAAAAATACACGCAGGTTTTTGGAAAATCGGCTACAGTGGGTAGCAGAAGATGGTAACTGGAGTAACTTCGGTAATGGCATTTCCCGTGCTTCTCAGGCTAGTGAGCTGGGTGCATTATTGTTTATAAATCCTGCGCCAGTTCCCCCTATACCGGTACGCTAGACTCATGCTCTGCGTGTGTGTGTGTGTGTGTGTGTGTGTGTGTGTGTGTGTGTGTGTGTGTGTGTGTGTGTGTGTGTGTGTGTGTGTGTGTGTGTGTGTGCGTGCGTGCCTTCGCTTAACTCCTCCTTAGGTTTTTGATGGATTTGAATGAAACATGCCAGAAAAGTTCGTCTGGTTACTGGGGGGAGGGGGTTCCATTATATACAGATCTTTCGACTCTGATTTTTAGGTGAATCAGCCCCTCTCACCAAATAAAAGAAATCCTCAGAAACCGGAAAAGAAGGACAAATATGGTTTTTTGATCTTAGTAAAAGTTGTACAATGGACTCTCATCCGTAATGCGATACTTCGGGAGCGTGATCCCCCCCCCCGTTATTGCCTGGGGAGACAGCCCCCTCCCAAAGATAAAAACCACCAGAAACTGAAGAAACATTTGAACACAACTTTCCAGGTGAGTTGGTCTGGTTCTTTCAAAGGTCTTCCAGTCTATACAGTTTTCCAACCATAATTTTAAGGGAGTGCAGCTCCCCCTCACTAAGTAAACATTCTCAAAAATAGCGAAAGGAGACCAGCTATGACTTTGATATCTTGGTACAATGGTCTCATCCGTAATGCGATACATAGGGAGTGTCACCGCCTAGTAATTCTAGGCGGTCAACCCCCTCCCAAAAATAAAAATGATAGGAAATAAGAGATACTGAGCACATGGATTTAAAAGACATCAGCAGACATACTGCAGGATTGGGCATGCAGATTCTATGTTTTCTGAGAATGCACAGGAAGAAACTGCATCATTATTTATACTCAAGTGATGATTACCCAGGTTTGCCGAATGATTTACACAGTAAGTTCGTTGCCGTTGGCGATCCTGGTACCTTAATATTCTTTGTGATCCCCCCACGCGGGAAATCCATGGTGATCAGTTCAGTACTGATGTAGGCATTAATATGTCATACGTATTAGTTACAGACATGTAATAATTATAGACGCTAATATATATCACATAGCACAATAGGTACCATTTGCATCAGTTGCACTGTCTGGAGCTCAGGTAAAGACGTACACATCCTCTAACCAGAATGGATAAACAGAATGTACAACAAACATTGTCCAGACGCTCTAGAATCCCATTATGCACCATACACGTGGGGTAACTGCCGAAAGCCAGTTAGCCCATGTGACATGAAAAGTACTAGACATTACATACATCCCTATCAAGCAGTTAATGTTCCTGGAAGTCAGGTATAGCAGTCAGAGAGCCAGAGAGAACGATAGAAGGCAGAATGAAGCTTAGGAGATATGATATTGTAGGAGCCGTAACGCTACTTTACTCTGTCTAGCACATCGACGATACTATGTCACAATAAAGCCCCGTAATCCACGAGTGTCTGTCCCTCACCTACGATACATGAGAGACAGAGGGGCAAAGGTGACAGAGAAAATACCTAAACCCACAACGGGCTATCCAACGCTTCACAACTTTATTGGTAGCACGATTCCTCACATCATACACATTATCGACACTGGTTTTCACCTATTTACCTGGCTACCTACATACCTCCCTACCTTATCCTTAGTAACACTGGTCTCTAATGTTACTCTCTGGTGTATGGTGTAGTGAATGGAAATACAGTGGATCCATGCAAAGCTGTGTATCATACTATTATCAGCAGATCTCGAACTATACATCCTCCTCATCTGTCTCCTTTTTATTGGGAACATTCCATCGGTTATGAATAAGGTAAGATTTTGAGGGTAGTTGTTTATAAGCTTACATTTCAGCATCATATGTGTTAAGTTGGAGAGATAGAGGAGTGAACAAGTAATGAAGGGGTTTATCAAATAATTGGAGTCACCAAAGATATTTTTCTTAAATCAACCATACTTCAATAACCTTAACTTTGGGGGAAGGAAGATTTGTGTTTTTTTGGAGTTTGTTTCCTGTAGCCTAATGGCAGAATAGGACATACTACTTCCCTGTATCTTTTCCAGAGCATTTCTTCCTGATTAGCATGACGTTCTGGTGCTAAGTAATTGCTGAAGCTAAGAATTCAAGATGTAGAGATGGCAGTTTTAAGCGTACTTACAGTAAAGAGAGTATTGTTGTCACACTCATTATACATTTATATTATTCACTTATTTATCTATTTACTTATTTTCACATATGGGCTTTTTGCACACAGTTGTGCTAACTAAAATCTCTATCATATTTTACTGTAGACGTGTATAGCTTTTGGTGCAATAAAATGCATACGAACTATTATAAAGTTTATTTACGTGTACATGAATATACTGTATACTTATGTACTACTATCTACTGAATGCAATTTAATGGAATCATTTCGTATGAGGAGTAGTGAAAGCTTCATATAACAGATAGACTTCTTTGGTTAATTATCACTTACGAAAAAAAATGAAGAAGTAACGATATGCATTTTCCTGAGTCAATTCTCAGCGTTTCCTTTGTGTAAAGCCTAATAATACACTCTGTATATGTAAAACATACTTTGCTATAATAATTCTTTTGGATTCGTGCTATGCATTTATACAATAGTTTACATCTAGACTTTTCATACCTTCCACTCACTCATATTTTCTATATCTCGGTAAGATGACGCCATTTGTACCGGCGTGTTTCCATCTATATCAGGTGACAGGAAGCGATGTTCGGGCACGAGTATGGGCTACCCACCACAAGGCTATGGGTGACGTCATCCACCAGCTGGCCTGACCCCACCACGCCCAGCATGTTACTCAAAGACGCCCTGTTCACAAAAGTTTCATTAGCTTATTACATAGCAACAGTCACGCTATATATTGACACAACATACTGAGGTACAATGAATCACAGGAAGACGAACCTGTAGATGTTAAGTATACTCACATGAGAAGGGCGAGGCCGGAATGCTTGCCGGTAAGTTGTTGTGCTGTGGTGCTGGCCATGACGTCACACAGGTGGGAGTGGACGCAGGCGGTCTCGTTGGTGTCTCTGTAGAGGCGCCACAAGTGGTTGAGGTGGTGTGCGGTGTCGTCCTCGTGCAGGTGGTCGTCCAACAAGTTGTCGGCGACCAGGGGGTCGGAGGACCAGACGTCGCCCCTGAGGGATGGCGGGAGGCTGAAGCCTTGAGTGTCGTCATGCACGTCACGCTTCTTGCGCTGAACGTTGGAGCCCCACGGCAGCACCTGGTCGGGTAAGTCCGAGTCCCACAGCGACAGTGAACCATCCCCGATGTCACGACGACCACCTCCTGTTCCTCTCAAAGCTCGGAAAAGAAGGAATCCTAAAATTGTGCCCAAAGCAAGTGAGCCAAGTATTACATAAGGATCAAGAGTATTCATGCTGTATCCACCGTGTCCGCCACCATACCCACCATACCCATACCCGCCACCACCACCACCACCACCATACCCACCATCTCTGGATGGGTCATAAAGACTATTTGTGAGACCAAGGCTATTAATTGCTCCAAATCTTTGTTGAAGCTGTCGTGGTGAGATTGTCCCAGACTCTGCTTTCATATTGTCTTCAGAACCTAGATTACTGATAAAACTGCTGGCTATGTCCTCTAACACGTCTCGCTTAAATCGCTGTGTGATATTTTTGCCGCTGGTGTCTGACGTGTTGTCCAGGCTGAATGTTTTCCCCTGACTCCTAAGCACAGACTTGTAGAAGTTGAGTAGTTCTGTGTTGTTGAAGGAGATGAACTCAATATACTGGTTAACGAGATCGTCAGACACTGTGTCTTCCAGATAGGCTGAGATGAATTTGGACATGGCGTTTATTGTGTAAGTAAATCTCTCTGACGTGAAATAGTCAATGATGCCGTTGAAACCATTTTCTTCGGTGAAGTTATAGAACGTGTCAAAGTCTTTGAGAGGACCGAGGTAGGGGTTAATTTCCTCTGCCACAAACTCTGCCAGATCTTTGTCAAGTTTCTTTGCCAAAAAGTTCATGAGGTTGAGGTCGTCACCGAGACTGATGATGCTGTCCATGATCCTGACGGGTGTGAGTTGCATGAAAGTCTCGAGGGAGTTCTCGTCCTCGACATAAGCCAGAAGTCGCTGCCACGTCGACTTGACGATCATCCAGATGCTGGAGTACGTCGAGTTGAGGCTGCTCATCTCTGTGAAACTATGCGGAGTTGTGGACACCAGAGCAGAATCTAGGTTGTTTAGCTTCCCATCGAAGACATTAGCTGCCGTCTCGATTAGCTTATTCTGGAAGTCAGCAGGAGAATGTTCTGTTTCTTCTTCCTCTAACTTGGTTTGCATGTCTTGCGGTATTAAGTTATTATATAATATCTCCAGAATGTCATTAATGCCTCCTTGACTGGTATTTGATTCATTCTTCATCTTTCTCATCTTCGTTGCCAGCTTTAAGAATGGATTAATTATATCCTTATTCTGAATAATACTGTCATTCACCAAGGCTTGGAGCGCCTCCATTTTCGAAAGCTTCATCATGAAGGATTTTAGTGTTTCAGCTCCTCCACTGCTAAGGATTCTCTTTATGTCTGTCATGTGCATTTTGTTTTGGAAATTGTCCTTAATCTGTGTCAAGAATCCTTTCTTCAAGAGGAAAGTGAAAATCGGTGCTTTATCTTCCCTCACTTCCATGGTTTTTGTATGTAAAGGTCTTGCAACCAGAGTGAGGAGAAGGAAAGAAGCCAGGATGAGGGAGGTGGTCATGGTGCTGCAGATGGATGACCTGCACCTTACACCGACTCTGAAATAATAATACAAAGGAAAATAAATATTGCAATCTAAGTAATTAATGTATGAAAAATATTATTTGTTATTCAAAATGAATTCCTTAAACCCACAAGTAGCTTTTAACGATAGTTTGTCACTAAATTATACGAATACTTTGATCTGAACGACACATGTTTGTTAAAAGAACATTATTATATATGGTTTAAAAAAAAATAACTTTAATCACATGAGCTTCATCATTATCTGTCTAGGTTTATTTAAATTGTTTGTATCAACTTCACTGAGAACACAACATTCGCCCCATTTGCTTGAGAACTGTTTGGTGCCTGGTACTAACTCAAGATTACACAGTATGGCCTACCTACGTGGAGAGCTCGTTTTCAGTCCGATGACTTATCATTTACTTCACACTTTGTTTTTTCACTTTATTCTCCACTGTACTGAAATTGGGGATGACCTAAGGAAGTGCAGGTGCTAATCATTCCCATTATTAACTCCTTCACCACGGGAGTCTTTCTTGAGCTGAAGAACATCGTCTAGAGATAAAAATTACAAAATATATCTCCGGCCTGTGGAGGTTAATATTATAATGAAAATAATGTGTTCTGATGATGTGCCGCAAGAAACAGGATTTGAATTAAGAGTATATGATTCAATATCGTTTAGACAGCTATTTAAATGGGTATGATACTGCACGATTTGTATGTAGATTATGCTGGTAGTAAATTAAATATATATAAACAATGTGCAAGAAATTATTAAACCGCGTAATTCTCCACTACGATAATATTGCAAATTGCATTGATAACAGGGTCAAAAATACCATGTCTGTCATCCACTCCTCTGTTACTCAATCAGGAGGTTATGGGCAGGGGACCAAGCTATTTATTCCAGACATTTAAGAAGAGGGTTAACAGTCCCTTGCCTCTCAGTAGCATTGGGTGAGGGATAAACGTGTCATTCCTTATTTCTCATGGACTACATCCCTTTGAACTGCCTAAACCCACTAGATTACCAGGCATCCATCTGTTGGCCATGTGGTTAGATTCAACACAGTAAATAGTTTTATGAGTTACAGGAAACCATTTAACTTATCACTCATGTAGTGTCACCTGGAAGTAACACTACGTCGAGTGAGTGGATGGCGGGCGTTCTCACCTACCACAAGTAGTAACATGCATTTACTGTTGTGTCAAGGTGCTGTGCGGAAAATATATTGCCGTGGGGGTGACTAGGGAAAACTACAAACTCCGTGAAAGATCGACACGCACGTCACGCCTAGAAAGACGCTAATTACAGGACTCCAGGTGCACCACAAGCCACTCATCATTGCTTGCCTCCGTACTTAGTGGTTGCAGTAGTGGTGCACGTGAGAGAGAGAGAGAGAGAGAGAGAGAGAGAGAGAGAGAGAGAGAGAGAGAGAGAGAGAGAGGATAGGAATGGTGAGAACGACTGGAGAACATAATGGAAAGGAAGAGAAGAAGAAAACGAAAAAAAAAAGACAAAAGAGAAAGAGAAGATTTTAAATGGAGGAAAACAAACTACGGTAATTAAAAGAGAAAGAAAGAATCGTGAGGCCGAAAGATCATTTAATGGAAGCTTAAGAAAAGATGGCCACATAAAAAAGAGCAAACGCAGTTATAAACAAAAGAAAAAAATACTGAACCAACAAAAACATGGAAGGGTTACTTGCCCTATTTCCCAGCACACACACACACACACACACACACACACACACACACACACACACACACACACACACACACACACACACACACACACACACACACACACACACACACACACACACACACACACACACACACACACACACACACACACACACACACACACACACACACACACACACACACACACACACACACACACACACACACACACACACACACACACACACACACACACACACACACACACACACACACACACACACACACATATC